>NC_052052.2:2952500-3252500 GCF_903992535.2 Arvicola amphibius
CCCTGGAAAAGGCTAATACTCCATACTCTAGCAATTACTAGCTGCCTGTATTTGTTTGTCTAGGGGTGGAACCTCACAAAATTCCCCCCTTGTACATTAGTGTGCCCAGTGATATTGCCACTGTTTCTGTCTTGCCCCCATCCACACTGCTGTGACAACTGGTGGTGTCACTTTACAGGCATCACATACACAGCCTTGTTGTTGAGATTTCCTGGGTGCAGCTTTTCTGCCATATTTAGAAGGCACCATCTAAAAGTAGATATACCGGCCCTCTGGCTCTTAAAGTCTTGCTGCCCCCTCTTCTGTGATGTTCCCAAAGTCTTAACAGTAGGGAGTATGTCGTTGATGTATCAGAAGGGTTGACTGGCCTGTGGTCAGTTTATCGCTACATGTTGACTTGTAAATTTCTGGGATGGTTTCTGCTACCAAAAGAAGCTTTTTCTGATGAGGGATGAGAGCCACACTTACCTGTGGGTATAAAGAAGTCAGTTAGAAACTAGACTGGTTCAGGAAAGTGGCATTCTCCTCTAGGGCCCATGAATTCGCCAGCCTGGGGCAACTGGTTAGGTTTGCAGTAACAGACACGGATTCTTTCCTGTTGAGTGGGCCTTAAGTCCACTTAGAAAGCCGTTGGCTAACCCGAAGATATAAGCACACTTGGGGACTATCGTGCCCTGCTGCCTGTTGCTGTAGTCTGCTGGCTTTAGAGCGAGGCAGGACTATTGATGGCTTTTCTCCCTGGGTAGCACTCACGGCACCTTCAGGAAGGCTCGGGAGATGCTCCTAAGGACACAGCAGTCCTGGCAGCTAGAAGTCCCCTCAGGAACCAGGAGCGAATGTTCCTTCCCTGTAATTACCTCTTCATGACAATCATCCCAGGTCCCTTCTTCCATGCTGCATAATAGAGGGACATTTACCTGGTACCCCCTTGCACATCCCCAGGGGCCCTGTCCTCCTGCTGTAAGTCCGGTTTGTTTGTGAGGTTGTGGGCTGGCAGATGGCGGAAATGGCCACGCTCCCCAGGGAGCCTCTTCAGCGTCAGTGAGGGGGCTCAGCGCCCTCAGACACATTGACAAATTGGATACATAACAGCCTTTAACAAGCAGAAAAAACAATACCACTTCGGTCATTTAACTGATTTAAACAAATCAACAGCCTGGATACCATTAAAGCAAACTCAATTTGCTCACCACTGAGAGCGGGAACCTGGGCTGCTGGAATCCATTTGCTAGCATGTACTGCTCTTGACTTTGAACTGAAGCCAAGGAAAAGAACACAGGGCCCCAACATGGCTGAATAAGCTTGGCAGCATCTCCCTTTGAAGGGCTTCTGAGCAGGCAAGCACGCTGGCCCGCGTGAGGGCCCAGAGATGGTGGTGGAGAGATGGCTCAGCAGGGAAGTGTTGCCAGGCACCCTGTTGCGTGCCTGTAATTACAGCACGGGGTGGGGGTGGGGCCTGAGGTGAGAGGGCACTTCCCTCCAGGCAGGATAGGGTGTGAGCATCGAAAACCATAGCAGATTACAGGAGCTACTCCCAACAATCACAGGGAGGTCAGAGAAGCATGGTCTCTGGGAAAAAGGATATTTCCACATTCCTCCTTTCTTGGTTAAAAAAAAAATGACCTATTGGAATCAAAGATGCATACAGGACTGGCTATGAGGACCAATGTTCCAGGCTGCAGCTGATCTGGGAGGGAGCCATGCATGCTGAAACCCGATAATCTGCAGGTATTTGTGTTGCCACCACCTGTTGGGTGTGACTGGAGGTTTCTCTCCCGCCCACCAGTTACTGAAAAGTCATTCTGAGGCTTAATAGGCTTAATATTAATTACAAACTGTTTAGCCAATGGCTCGGGCTTCTTACTGTTTAGCTCTCTATATAAATTAACCCATTTCTAATCATCTGTATATCATCGTGTGTCCTGTGGCTATGCATCTTATTCCTTCAGTGGGTGCTGGTGCCTCCCTGACTCGGCCTTCTTTCCATTTGTCTCTCTGTTTGCATTTCCCACCTATTTATAACCTGTCCTGCCATAGGCCAAAGCAGTTTCTTTATTAATCAATGGTAATAAAACGTATTCACAGCATACAGAGGGGCATCCCACATCAGTTGGGCTGGGCATGAGCCGAACTTTCTTCAAGTAGGTACCACCTGAGCCTCAAAGTGACGTTAACTTTAGAGCTAAGAGCATAGGCTGTAAGGTTGGTAAGGTGACCCAATGGCAGGCTCCCCTATTCAGTGGTTCTTGAGGGGTATTTTGTGCCGTGAACTTCTCTCTTCATCCTCAGAGACATTGGGCCCTAGGTGGTGACAGTTTTCATTGTGACACAGAGTAAGGGTACGTCCTGGTTTGTTTTGGCTGAAAGAGAGCACCCCTGATAACAACAGGACTGCACTCTCCTTTCAGGAGGCCATACGAGTGGACCGGATGTGCATTATCAGAATTCTTAGGGCTTCCTAGGTTGGCACCTGGGACTGACCCTTTGAGGCCCCACCCTCAGCCAGGGTCTCCACCAGAAGACAGCAGAAACATCCAAGAAAAATGTGAGCTCCCATGACGGTTCATATTCAGCATTAGATTTGTAGTCATCTCAGAGACACGCCCCTGGTCTTGCCTGTGAGGCTGTTTAATTGAAGTGGGATGTCTGAATATGGGTGGCACCATCTCACAGGCTGGAATCATAGACTGAATAAAAGGGAGAAAGAGACCTGAGGGCCAGCATTCACCTCTCTGCTTCATGACTGTGAACGAGATGTGAATTCTCTCAAGCTCTAGCCATATTATCCTACTTCCTGCCATCTCATCCTACCCATGATGCACCACTTCCTGCCATCTCATCCAACCCATGATGCACCACTTCCTGCCACCTTGTTCTACCCATGATGCACCACTTCCTGCCCCCTTGTCCTACCCATGATGCACCACTTCCTGCCCCCTTGTTCTACCCATGATGCACCACTTCCTGCCACCTTGTTCTACCCATGATGCACCACTTCCTGCCACCTTGTCCTACCCATGATGGATCATTTCCTGCCACCTCATCCTACCCATGATGCACCACTTCCTGCCCCCTTGTCCTACCCATGATGGACCACTTCCTGCCCCCTTGTCCTACCCATGATGGACTGCTTCCTGCCACCTCATCCTACCCATGATGGATTGCTTCCTGTCCCCTAGTCCTACCCATGATGGACCGCACCTGCAAACCATGAGCCCAGACAAACATTTCATCTCTTACTTGGTTGCCTTAGTCATAGCGATAAGAAAGGTGACTAATACACTTCCTGCACAGCTGTGCTTTATTACCTGTGTTTATTAGTTTGCCAGGGCTTCTATAGCCATGTGCTAAACTCTGGATCCTTTTGAACAAGGCAGGGTTACTATCTCACACTGCCGGAGACCAGAAGTCAGAGATGGGGTGCCTGAAGGACTGGTTTCTTACAGGCTGTGCCCGTGGAGAATCTGTCTGAGCCCCTTTGCCTTCCTTGGTTCCTGGTGGTATGAATCCCTTCTGTATATGGCTTGTTCATCCATACCCAAAGTTCCCCATTTTAACACGCTTATCTTGGGCAAGTACTCCTTATCGTCCATTTCAGCATCTGTCTGCAACAACTCAACTTCCAAATAAAGTCACATTCTAGGTACTAGAGGGGGGGGGGTCACATTCTAGGTACTAAGCTTAGTATCTCAGCAACTGTTGGGACTCACAGTTCAGTCCTAATACACTGGTGACCAGAGAGGACACATTCACAGCCTCAAAGCCTGCCTCATTTTCCCCTGCTATTTATTCTAAAGAACATTAAGTGATATAGAAACAGGGGAGTCTCCAGAAAAGGGACTTCAGCCCTGATGCCCACCCAACCCTGCCCAGGAATCCCAGGATGGTGGGAGCCTCATCATTAGCTCCAGGGAAGCAGTGCAGCTGCACAGAAAGGAAGAGCATCCTCCTTTATGGTGACTGCCCCACAGCAGTGTTTTTGTTGTGGTTTGGAAGTGAAGCAGCTGCCAGGGACAAGGGAGGGACACTAAACACAGCCCCTCACCAAGCACAGAGAGAAGCTGCAGGTGGAGACATACCTCCTTATTGTGTTTTTATTTTCATACATGTGTTTTTATTTTGGTTTTTCTCTGGCTTGAGTCCCCAAGCTCCCTATCTGGGTCTTGCCTGCGTCTTCACTGCTGTGGGCATCTCTGTGGTCAGGCTCTGCTTTCTGTCTGGGGGAGAAAGGGGTACGTAGTCAGAGGGGCTTGGTGGCTTGCCTGTGAGTAGTGGGTGGGCTCCTTCAAGCCTTCGTGCACACATACTCATCTTTGTTAGCAGGGTCTAGCTTGAGAGTGCCCCCCCTCTTCCGGCCTGACCCAGTTCCTGGCACACCTTTTCTTTCCCAAGTTTGCCCAGTGTGTCCCAACTCTTTGACCTTGAACTTGGTGGAGATGATACAGTAGAATGTCTGGTCTCCGCGGTTGTGTTTCTCCAACCGTGCAGGATTTCCAGGAGTGAGGCATGAGGTGCTGAGGCTAGAGAGAAGGGGAAGTCCGAGTTCAGGATAACAGGGCTTGTCTGCAGGCTAAGATGGCTTGAAGGCCAGAGCCCCGCCTCCCAGCTCTCCATCGTGCTGAAAAACCAATGTGTGCACATCCTGCTGCTAGGTTTGCAGACAGTCGCCCAGAACACCATTGCTGAGAACCATTCTGTGCAAACAATAGCTCCTGGGAAGCTACAAGGCAATGAGGTTTTGATAATGACCCTGAGAGAGCCATGGATACAGACTAGTTCTTCCCGGATCACAAACTGCCTCTGATGGACTGGTCCTCTGGATACCAGCAGGCTTCTCCAGACTTGCCGTCACCAGAGGCAGCAGAAGCACAAAGGGCTACAAAGTGTCTTTATCCCCAAACTGTGTCTGTGTGTGCTTATAAATGTGTTTGGAAGCCAAAGGAGGAGAGCTTCTCTCTCACTTTCCACGTAATTCCCTGAATTCAGACAGGGTCTCTCACTGAATCCAGAGCTAGGCTGGAAGCCAGAAAACCCTAGTGAGCCCTCTGTTTCTGCCTCCCACAGAGTAGGGGTCACAGATGCATATGGCCATGCCCAGATTTTTCTGTGGACCAAGAATCCAAATTCAGATCCTCATGTTTACACAACAAGTATTTCTACTGACTGAGTCATCTCTCTGGCTCCCCTTTATCTTGGTAAGCTATGTGTCGTGGTAGTTTTCTGTCTAAATCAGCAAGGGGACCACTCATTGTATTGAATATCATGGGCCATGGAGGAAAAACCCCAATAGAACATCTTTGCCAGCATCTGTGTGATCTTCGCACTTTCCCAGTGAGAGGAAACCACACTGAGATTCCTCCGTGAAGGAGGCAGACACCCTATTCCCTAACCCAGACCCAAGTTGGGTTTTGATACCGTACACTTCGCATGAACAACAGTTGGGATGGCAGCGTCTTTCAGCCCAAGTCCTTCCACTCGGGAACATTATGTAGAAAAATCACAAGAACCATCCAAAGCTGTGGTTCACTTTGGGATTGAATTGCCACTTAAATCAAACTGACAGTTGGGCAGGGGGCTTGAAGAATGAAATTAAGGGGGATGCTGTATTTCAATTGGGAAGCCCTGGGTGCTTTCCAGGAGAGCAGGTCTCCTCTAAATGAAATATAACCCAGAGCTCTCATTGCACCCTCTGTGATTTATCTGAGCCAGAGAGACTTGTTTCAATGGCTCCAAATGTTATTTTCAAAGAGCAAATGAACATCTCATGCTGGAAGCAATGACACAGGAAACCAGCTTGGCAGGATCTGGCACTGGAAGAGGCAGGGAGGAACTCTGAGCTCCGCTGTCTTCTCATTTGAAACTCAGGTTCAATGCGGCCTGACGAGCTGGCGGAGGAGAGAAACACACAGATCCTGGTGGGTGGGGGACGGGAATCTGTAGCGTTTCCGAGGGATGTCTTCTCTGCCCACTCTCTCTGGTCAGCATGTGTGGAGGCTTGGGGCCAAAGAAAGACGAAAGTGATCAACCAGAGGACAAGGGAGACCCCAAACTCAGCTCAGCATCTGCTTCCCCATCCTGCAAATCAGAATCAGCCATTTGTTCTATCTATGGAGATTAAAAAAAATGTTGCCTGTACCAGTGAGGAGCAGAAATAATAGATTCAATATGCATTACAAAGGGATTTGTCAGATTGGCTTGCGTGATAGGGACTGGTTAGTCCAACAGTGCCCATGTGCACTCTAGAGAGGCAGAGAACCCTGCAGCTGCACAGTCTATGGGGCTGGATACTTCCCTCGAACAGTCTTAGCCCGACGCTGAAGATCTAGAATTCCTAAGGAGCTGCTGGGTTCAGTCCATGTTGGGAGACTGAAGAAGCTGGCTCTGGTGTCAGGGAAGAGGAGTAGCAGCAGTGGTAACACGCTGAAGTGGAACACACTGCCATGACAGGAACACTCCCGGTTATGGAGTGATACGAGGCGGTGCGACATTTAACAGTAGGCCACACATCCCTTCCTGGTGCTTACCTGAGCTTCAATGAGTCTGCTCTGAACCAACCAGTTTAGAGTATCCAATGTCTACATCCCCCAGGCTTTGGCTGAGTCAACACGTATGGGTCCCCGATCCTGTCAGCAGCAGGAAAGCTAGGTATACAGAAGTTCAGCCTCTCTGGTGGGTGGAGCAACTACCAGGTCATGTGACTGCAGAAGTACACCCTGGAAAATAAGCCTGGGGGAGACCTCCCAGCACCACAGGTGAAAAACTGAAGGAGAAGGGAATGGTGGTAGATCATTGATTAACATGCTTGCTGTGGAAGTATGCGTATCTAAGCTTGAATCCCTAGTGCCCACACAAAATGTGATCCTGGCAACATATGCCTGTAATCCACACCTTGGGAAGCAGAGACTGGAGATCCCTGGGGTTTGCTGAGCAGCCAGTCTAGTTGAACTGATTGGGGTCGGTGAGAGACCCTGTTTCAAATACTACTGTGGAGAGTGGCCAAGGAAGACATCCAACATCTCTGGCTTCCACATGCACATGCTCCTACACACACACACACACACACACACACACACACACGAAACCTCCCAGAGGAAGCCATATTTAATCTGAGAGGTTTTCATATATAGCATGGCTATGTGGGATAGAAAATAGGAGTGAGCTCAGAAGAGAGAAGTAGATGTGAGACTCAGTGGGGAGGATGTGGGGAGGACCTGGGATGCAGGTGGACTGAGGAATTGGCAGACCCTGCTTCTCCTTGAGAGGCACTCTGTGTCTACGCCATCAGCCTGCCTCCCCCTCAGTGTCCCCTCTGGAAAGCTATTATTGAGTTGACAGGGACTTGTCCCAGTAAAGTTGGGTTGGAATTGAGAGAAGGGAGTATATTTAATAGATCTTCAAAGAACCGGCGTACTTTGAAGCTGAATGGATTGAAGAGGAGGTAGACGATAAAGTTAATGTTTAAAGATGGCCGAGACTTGAGCTTGTCACACACCCGGTGACTGAAAAGGAGGGCTGATGCCAAAGCAAAGATAAGAAGCTCGCTTGGGACTTGGTGACTCAGAGATAAGGGCAGGGCAGGAAATGTCTTCCAGGCGATTACAGACGAGGGGCCAGACAGTGAGTGAAAGGCTGGGCTGTCTTCAGGTTCATCAGAGAGATGGTCGCTGCTCCCCTGCGCTGAAGCAAATGGGGCAGCCTTGAGCAAGTGTGAGAAGCACCAAGTATCTAGCAGTGCAGGCTGGGAACCCCAGAAAAGTAAGCAAGATGGACAGTTCTCCCCCAGAGGGTGGAGAACCCAGGGGAAGAGCCAGGGTGAGAGATTTCACCAAGGCAAGAAGAAGGGCTCCAGAGCAAAGGATTCCAGATGCTCAGCCCTGAGGAAGGCAGGGACTTAAGAATGTTAAAAATGGGGTGGTGGTGGTGCACGCCTTTAATCCCAGCACTCGGGAGGCAGAGGCAGGTGGATCTCTGTGAGGTTGAGGCCAGCCTGGTCTGCAAGAGGGAGTTCCAGGTTCCAGGACAGGCTCGGTAGCTACAGAGAAACATTGTCTCGAAAAACAAAAAAAAAAACACAAAACAACAAAAAAAATTAAAAGGCCAGAGCCGGCCTGAGGCAGCGAACTCCATAGGAGCAGAACTGAGCCAGTGACCTGGGCTGGAGCGTGAAGAAGGACTCTTAAAAGAAATCCCACACTAGCTCAGAATTGAGTATAACAGAGGGTTATTTATTTAATGGTAGACTCACGAATCACAATCCTCTGCTGGAACAGGGAACAGCAACTGAATCCCGCAGCCAGAAAAGAGGCCGGATGCACATTTTACATCGGCATATATAGTATAAGAGGCCATGCCCAAGTGGGCAGGTAACTTAAAGGCTACTGGCAGTAGGCATTCCTAAAGCAGGTACGGGCCTGCAGTGAAAACCAGCCTACAAATCAGAAGCCCAGAGAACCTAAACAACAACGAGGACCCTAAGAGAAACATACATGAATCTAAATCTACATGGAAAGTAGAAAAAGACAGGATCTCCTGAGTAAATTCGGAGCATGGGGACCATGGGAGGGGGTTGAAGGGGAGGGGAGAGGCAGGAAGGGGAGCAGAGAAAAATGCATAGCTCAATAAAATCAATAAGAAAAACATGAGCGGAAATAAGCCTTTTCTCCTTATATGCAAAAAAATGTTAAAAATGGACTTCAGATATTTGCATCAAGTTTCTCAAAAGGCAGAAGCTAAATGCTAAGCACCAAGCACACAGAGTGAGACGTTAAAGCATTTGAAAAAGCCTAGCAAGAAGCACTAAGGTGAAGAGCTAGCCAGGAATTCCGGGGTAAAAATTCAACAGTGAGACAAACAATTCCCAGAACAGATACTTGGAATCCCCAGGAGATTCTAACCCTCGAGGCCATCGAGGAGGACCAGATATGTGACCTGTCAACAGGCTCAAACTGTTGCTGAATAGAGGTGACTGTTGTGACACAAGGAACAGGTCTCCAAATGTACAGCTGGGTGCACAGGCGAGCTGACGTCAGCAAGAGCCAAACTCAGGCAACCCTGAAGGATGACAAAAACCGAGCAAGGCTCAGCAAGCAACACTTAGGCTGGATGTCGGGAGCCATGTAAAAATTGCAAAACAAGAAAAGACAGACAATATGACAGAATGCACAGGAAATGTGTTTGACAGAAGCAAGCCCAGGAGTCAGAGACGAGCAAACGAAACAAGGTCATCAAATGGTATAATTCATATTCTCGAGGGCCTAAGGGAAATATGAAAACAATGAATAAAACAGGAGGCACCAAAAATCACTCAGTGGAACCCTAGACCTGTGCGGAGAAGCCATGTGAAGGGTCTGAAAAGTGAATGCCCTGCATCTGCTGTAGCAGCGGAGTAAAGGCAGAAGACAACAGGGTCAGGGGATTCAAGACACAGAAGGACAGAAACACAAGAAGGGGACTGTAAATAGCATAGCCCTTGGGAGGGACGCTGGGCAAGATTGAGCATTGTGTGTGCTTGTAATTCAAGGAGCCAGAACGGAGATTCCAAAAGGTCAAAACACATATCTGAGTAAGTAAGAGATATAACTTTTGCAATTTGATAAAACTCTAATTAATGCATGAGTCCAAGAAGCTTAATAAGTCCCATCAGGGCAAACAAACATATGGATAAGTCCCATCAGGGCAAACATATGGAAAGCCACATATAGAAGCATCACTGCCCATCAACCAGACGCCGGAAGGAAGACACCATAAGAACGAGAGGAAAGGGGCTTTCATACAGGAGAGCACAACTGAGACTTCTTACAAAGGTGTCTTCAAAACCCACACAAGACATAGCAAGGTGATATCTTTAAAACTGTATTTAAAGCCGGGCGGTGGTGGCGCGCGCCTTTAATCCCAGCACTCGGGAGGCAGAGGCAGGCGGATCTCTGTGAGTTCGAGACCAGCCTGGTCTACAAGAGCTAGTTCCAGGACAGGCTCCAAAGCCACAGAGAAACCCTGTCTCGAAAAACCAAAAAAAAAAAAAAAACTATTTAAGAAGCAAGGTGTGGTGGCTGAAGTCTGAAGTCAAAGCACACAGGAGGTTGAGGCAGGAGGATTGCAGTAAGTTCAGCCTGGGCTACATAGAGAGTTTTAGGTCACCTGGGCTATAGTGTAAGGGCCCATTTAAAAAATAAAACAAAATAAAGAAATAAGAAGTTCTTAAATGTGAAATTTAGTAATCAGAAAAATGCATTATGCCAAAATGGAGGAATACTAGGACTTTGAAAAATAACCCAAATGAGAGAACGATTGGCCAGGAAAGCGTGAAGAAATGTTTACACTACTTTCGCAAGGCAAAATAGTCAAAATTGGAAAGCTGTCAACAAATATAATTACTTTCATATTCATTTTCCAAAATATAATTTAACAGCTAAATAAAAATACAGGACGAGGAAGAGCCATCCACCTACGTGACTACCATCATTCAGAAGGTACAGGCCAAAGGACAGCCAGTTCCAGGCTAGTCTGGGCTACAGAAAAAGCTCTGACCTAATCAAGCAAAGCAAAACAGGGGCAGCAAAGGGAACATTCTTCCATGGAGCATCAACAGATATCAAAGTAAAATACGACATTAGCATAAAGGAAGAAATACAATTTATTATTGTCAAGTTACTAAATTATACACGAACTGTCTTAATATTGAAGTCAGAATTAGCCAAAATGCTTGTATAGTGAATTTCAAGTAAATAGCAGACGTAGAGAGGTGGGGCTGAGCTGTAGGAGAAGGGGATACAATCAGCCCAAAGCCAGGCAGCTGAGGAGGCCGGTGTCAGGAATCACAGGGCTGCTTGCTGCGCTTCCCGAGGACCAGAGTTCAGTACCCAGGACTCACACTGGGTGACTCACAACCACCACGTGAAACTCCAGCTCCAGAGGACTCAACACCTCTTCTTGCCTCCACAGGCACCTGCACTAATGTGGCAGGCACCCCCCACACACACCCATGAACGGGAAAAGAGGGAAAGGGACGTTTGTGTCATTACTGTGTGTGTAACACAGTAGGCTATGGGGTCTATTTGTGTCATTTTTGTGTCCGACAAAGCAGGGTCTGAAGCTTCATGCGTCCTTCACTGCAGATTCTAAGTATATCCATTCATGTCATTTCTGTGATCATCACAGTGAATTATACAGTACAATGGCTGGCCTTTGTCAACCTGGCACAAACCTGAGACACCCAGAGAGAAGGAACCTCACCTGAGGGAGCATCCACTGTGCTGGGCTGTGTCCATGTCTGTGGGACGTTTTTTGATGGCTCATGGATGTAAGTGGGCACAGCCCACTGTGGAAATAATACCCATAAGGCAGACGGTCCTGGGCTGTGTAGGAAAGTTAGCTGAGCAAGCCATGGGCATGGGATAGACTGAATAAGAATGACCACCACAGGCTTGTATATTTAAATGTTAGTCACCAGGGAGCGACACGGATTGAAAGGATTAGGAGGCATGGTCTTTTTGGAGTAGCCTTTGTGGAGGAAGTGTGTCAAGAAGGCTTTGAGGTTTCAAAAGTCCAAGCCAGGCCCTGTGACTCCTTCTTCTTCCCTCTAGACATAGAACTCGCAGCTACCGTGTCTGCTCATGGACGACCATGCTTTCTGCCATGAGGATAACAGACTAAACCCCTGAAACTATAAGCAAGCTGCAATCAAAGGCTTTCCTTTGTAAGAGTCGCCAAGGTCATGGTGCCTCTTCACAGCAACAGGAACAAGCCAGTAAGCAGCATTCTTCGGCAGCCTCTGCTTCAGTTCCTTCCTCCAGGTTCCTGCCCTGAGTTCTGCCTTGACTTCCCATGATGAGGGTCTGTAAACCAAATAACCCCCCTCTTCTTTCAAGTTTCTTTTGGTCAGTGCTTTACAACAACAGAGAAACAAGCTAAAACAGAAGGTAGTACCAGCTGTGTTCTGATAGACCTGACCGTACTGTTCTTACAGAGGTTTGTGGAAGGATTATGGAACGTGGGGTACAAGAGCTGTTCCGTGCAAACTTAGAAGATAATAATGCTGACAGTATTGCAGACGATGGGAGAGTGCATTGTGGTGTCCCAGAGGGAAGTTTGCGAGTCCCTCAAAGATTCTAACTACCAGGGCTGCTTGTGTGACATATTGAATTAAAAATCTGTGGTTTCTAGTCAGCAGCAGCCAAAGAATTAGCTATGATTAACAAGAACCGGCACCACTAGAGTAAAAACTTTGCTTTACTGGGACAATTGATGCTGGTCAGCTGGGGCTGAAGAATTATATATGGTTAATAAGAGTTAAGCATCACTGAGGGGACATCTTCTGGGAAATATTTCCTTGGGGTCATCACAGGGAAGTTGTGGTCCAGTAGTGGGGTAGAGGGAAGACCACTTCTCACGGTGGTAGCTGATCTTTGATAATACAAAAGAGTCTCCCACATGGTTTTGAAGGCATGAAAGAATCACGGAGAACCCCTGAGACTTGGTAAGATGTGTCAGTGTTGGAATCGCTCAGAGGAGCCAAGAGCCATTGGTGAATGTGGAGCCATAATCACAGTAGAGATTCAGCACATAGAGGATGCTGGGACTGTAGCAAAGTGTGAAGTGGAACCAGCTAGGATCTGCCATACCTATTGTGTGTGCTTTAAATGGCCAAATGGAAATTGAAGGACAGAATTTGATTTGCGATGTTGGTCTTTGGATTTGCTTTGATCCAATTATAACTGTGTCCTGATTCTTCCCTCTTGGAGTCAGAAAGTCTTTAGCTTCTTTTGGATTTTGCAGGTGTTCATAGTGAGGAAAGAGACTTTGGGTTTTTAAAGAGACAGTGGACTTTTAAAGGATTGAAGTTTGTCTTAGTTAGGGTTTTCATCACTTTGAAGAGACACCATGGCCACAGCAACTCTTATAAAGGAAAGCATTAGTTGTGGCTGGCCTACAGTTTCAGAGTTTAGTTCGTTATCATCGTGGTGGAACGTGGCAGCATGGTGCAGGAGAGGTCACTGAGAGTTCCACATCCTGTTCTGCAGGCAAGAGGAAGTGAACTGTGTGCCACACTGGGAATAACTTTGCTAAGGAGACCTCAAAGCCTACCTACACAGTGACACACTTCCTCCAACAAGGCCACACCTCATAATTGTGCCATTCCATATGGGCCAAGCGTCCACACAGATGAGTTTATTGGGGCCACAAACATTCAAACCACCACACCACCACAATCCACTCCCTGGCTTGTAGCCATACCATAATGTAGAAAATGTATTAGATTCAACTTCAAAATACCCATAGTCTATAACAGTCTCGAGTTTATTTGAAAATCCAAGTTCAAAATCTCTTTTGAGATTCCCGCAATCTCTTAACTATAATTCCCTGTAAAATCAAAATAAAAAAGCAGAGCATATACTTCTAACAGAAAACGGCATAGGATATACCCTACCTTTTCAATATGTAGAGAAGGAAGCATAGTAAGGAAATACTGGACCAAAGCAAGACCAAAAACTAGCTGGGCAAACTCCAAACTCTTGCATGTCCATGGCTGATGTCAAAACGCTCTTCAGATCTCCAACTCTACAACACACTTCTTTCTCTGGGGTTGTTTCCACTCAGTGTTAGCAGCTCTCCTCAGCAGGTACCCCCACAGCTCTGGCATCTCCAACACCTTGTGTTGTCCAAGGCAGTCCAGACTCCACCTTTACAGCTTCACACAGTGGCCTCTCTGGGCTCTATTCAGGGACACCTGGACACATGCCTCACCTCGGTGACTTCCCTTAGTCACAGAGGCAAGTCCATAACCCTTTGCTTCCATTCTCAACTCGAAAACCAGAACCACGAGGCCAAAGCTGCCAAATCCCGTTGATTGCTGGGGTTAGAACCCCTTTGTTCAATTACATCTTCACCAGCTGTAAATCCTTCACTGCCTAAGCTTAGCCGTCCTGAAACTCGATCTGTAGACCAGGCTGGCCTCAGGCTCTGAGATCTGGAGCGCTGGGATTAAAAGTGTGCACCACCCCACCCAGCTCTAAACTTTCCTTCAACACCTTTTTAGCAGGGTGGGATCTTGCCCAGAGGTCACCATTCCCCTTTATTCCATTTCTTAATCTGCTTATCTGCTTGAACACAAGACTTAGCTCTATTCTACTTCCTGGTGTTGTTCCTTTTCTCCTCAAATTGTACATTTTGTATTTTTACTTTTTCAGTTTTCTCCTGTTCATTACAAATCTCTACTAGAATTAACACTAATAACTAAATGGCATAGTCAATACTAGGTCATTGTGAGATTTCTTCTGACAATGGAATTGATCTGAACCTCTTCACGTTAGCCTCAGGCAAACTTTTCAGACAAGAGGAAAAAAATAAGCAGCCACATTCTTCACCAAAATATCACAAGAACAATTTCTAGGCAACATAGTATAATTCTTCTCCTCTGAAACATCTTGACCCAGGCCCCCACTGTTCAAATCATAGTTCAAATCAGTACCCCCTCTTCCATGCTCCTACTAATGTGACCCATTAAGTAGGACTTAAAACATTCTACTGTTTTCCTAACCCAAACTCCCAAAATCTACATTCCTCCAAGTGAAAGCATAATCAGGCCTATCACAGCAATACTCCAGTCCCTGGTACCAATTCTGCCTTAATTAGAGTTTCTACAGCTGTGAAGAGATGCTATGACCACAGCAATCCTTGTAAAGGAAAACATTTAGTTGGAAGGAGCCAAGAGATCTATACCTTCATGTGCAGGCAACAGGAAGTGAACTGTCTGCCACACTGAGCATAGTTTGAGCATAGGAGACCTCAAAACCCACCTCCACAGTGACACATTTCCTCCAACAAGACCACATCTACTCCAGCAAAGCCACACATCCCAATAGTGCCACTCCCTGTAGCTCAAACATTCAAACACATGAATTTATTGGGGTCATACCTATTCACACCACCACAATATGTATAATGACTGTGGGACTCTTAAATTTGGACTATGCTTTATACTGAGATGCTAATTGTCTAAGTTACTTGACATTTACTGTGCAGAGACACTTTGGCCAAGGAAACTTACAGAAGAAGGAGTTTATTGGGGGCTTTCTTACAGTTCCAGAGGATTAGAGTCTATGCATGGCAGGGGTCATGGCAGCAGGCGGGTAGACATGGCACTAGAGAAGTAGCCGAGAGCTCACATCTGATCCACAAGCCCAAGGCAGTGAGCAGGAGAACTAACTGGGATGTTGTGGTTTATTGAAAGCTCAAAGTCCACCCCAAGTGACAGACCTCTTTCAACAAGGCCATACCTCCTAATCCGTCCCAATTCGAATGTTCAAAATATATGAGCTTATGGGGGTTATCCCCATCCAAACCACCACTCCATGGCCTCCATAAGCTCGCGGCCATGTCATAATGCAAAGGGCAGTCAGCCCAACTTCAAAAGTCCCCGTGGTCTTTCACAGTTTCAACACAGTGTAAAAGTCCAAAAACCTCTCTGGAGACTCAAGGGAATCTTTTCATTGTAGCCTCCTGTAAAATCGAAATGCAAACCACACACTTCCAAAATGCAGTGGCACAGAATATGCACTATCACTCCAAAACGGAGGCCTGGAAGCATAGTGAGTAATTACTGGACCCAAACAAGACAGAAACACAACTCTAAATCCTGTAGCTCTTTGCCCAGCGTCAAGGGGCTTAAATCTCTGAAACTCTAAGCCACCCCAACTAAATGTTTAGATGGCTCTTTCCTCCCGGCTTGCTCACTGCAACACACATCTCTGCCTTGGGCTGGTTCCCCTCCCCATAGAAAGCTCTCCTCGGTAGCTAAGCGTGTCACCAGATGTTATTAAAAACCAATAGCAACATTTCCACCCCCTCTTTACTGTAACCCACCAACCTGTGACCCCCATCAACATATTAATTAAGCATTTTGATTTATGACTCTCTTTGTTCTCTAATAAAAACCCATATAGACACTTCCATGATGGGACACAAATTTTGGAAAAGTTGAATATGTGTTCCTCGCACTAGCTCCAGGAAAAAAAAAAAACTGTCTAGCGCCCCATCTGAAGTGAGAGCTGTGTTTTTGCATTGACATGGGACAGAAAACAACCACGACGCCTGTCAGCATCAGTTTCCTTGGGAAATACACTTAGCAGTTTCTCAGTGTGTTGAACGCAGGCTTTGTTCTGTCTGCTGACCACTCTAACATCCATGGGTAAGATTTGCCTTTGAGAGGCGAGGGCACAGGTCCACAGAGATCTGTTCACTTTATTCAGAATTCCTTCCCAAAGTGGACAAGGTGCAAACATTTATCTGTGATGGGTGAAGACATGGTAGTCGAGTCACACAGAGGGCTCTGGTCAGTGGGTGACCATCTGGTCATGTGACCCCCCCTTCCCCAGGCCTAAGCATGATGGTGTGGACTTAATGCCAGTCAAAGATGGCTGCAAACACAGACAAACACCCACGTCATTCTCTTCTTTGGGAATGCTAATGTCTGCCAAGTCATTTTTAATGACAGACAGTGTTCTATAACTTACCCAAAGCTAGGAAGCAGAGGTGGGGGTGCTGACCACAGGGCCTGACCCTCTCATTTTGTGGACCTGAAAACCAACCTTTCAGAAAGATGTGATCCCCCAGGTGAGGCAGGGGCTGCTGCCAGGACTAAAAGGACTTTGCCAGTTCTCTTCCTATCAGAAGTCAGGTGTTCCCCCAGGGGCTCCAGCCATCTCATTTCTAATTCAGAGCTGGTACAGGAACTCCTAATAATGGCTCCTGATGGAGAGAAATGTTATTCTATTAACATATTTGCATGATAATAGGAACTTCAGGCCTTAGCCAGGGAAACTCCAGCCCCAGGGAAGGCAGCTGAGCGGGATTTGGAGAATTTGGGGCTTGCTGAACTTGAGAAAAGTCATTGGGTCCCTTTCAGAAAAGGTGACACCCAGGCAAAGTTTGTGCTCACTTGCCTGGAAGCCACAATCATCTGCTCCCCCCCGCCCCCCAGTCCTCACGAGTGTCCTCTAGCGAGAAACAGAATCACCCGGCTTTAGCTCTGCTGACTGAGGGTAAGCATGGAGGACCATTCCTGCATTGGAGGGAGATGTTTCTGTAATTTATTAATGCAAAAAATAAATTTGGGGCACTCCTTGGTCTCAGTATAAAGTAGGGAGGACCTCACTCAGTACCAGCAGGAAGCGCCAAAACTTTCTAAGGCACCAACTGGGGCAGAAGATACCTTCACCTGCACTGTTATTCAGTGCAAACACAGATAGTTTATCCTGAAGCCAAATATGAGTGACCGTGGTGGTCTGAGAGGTAGGCAGAGACCAGCTTCACAGAGGCTATTTCAATTGCCGCACACCATCTCGGAGGCTGACGCCCAGCCTGGCATTTGCAGACCCCCCCCCCCCATCATTGTTTCATTGCTCACTGACTCGGAAACGCTAAGTTCACCTGGGCGTTGCCAATGCCGACACCACAGAGAAAAGAATGAGCAGTCCCCACTTTTCTGATGTTGGCATTTTAGACACGGAAGTTATCCCAAAGGTGGGTGAGACCAGGTGGACAAGCCCTTCTTCATTACTGAGCATCCAAAGCCTGGAGTGGCTCTTTCAGGAGCCAGATTCAAGAGTAGGGTCAATCCCTCCTACCAATCACCGTTCCCAGGCACATCCACTGCAGTTTTCAAGCCAGGATCTTGCAGCGTTGAGCGTTGGAGCGTTGTTGATGCTGCCACGAGGCCGGTGGCTGCTGTTGACGTGTTGATTTTATTGTGGGGGTTGCCATGGGAACAGTTGCTGTATGTGCTTCTGGTGATGGTCTCAGGGAGTTTCCGGTTAAGGTGGTGGTTGTTGAGCTAGGGTTGTGTTAGTTGGCATTGGGGTAGTTGTTGTTCCTGTGGTGGTGTTGATAATAGCGTGACAGTTGTAGATGCCGTGAGGGGTCTTGGTGATGTGACTGCGGCTGTGGCTGAGATGAGGGTTGGCGTCATAGAGGCAGTGCTGTCATTGCTCTGGTGACAGTTAATAATGTGCGCGATGGTGTAATTCTTTTGCTGCTATTATAGCTGGTGGTGGTGATGATGGTGTGCCATGGTGTTACTGCTATGGTGCTGATGATGTCATAATGAGGAGCTGCTGATATCTTGGTGGTAGGCAGTGTGGTGGTGCTGATGGATGAAGACATTGTGGTGGTTGCTGCTCTTACAGCTGGTGACATTCCTGGCATGTCATGATGTGTGCTGTGGCAGCTGTTGATGATGCTGTGGCTGTAGAGGTGGCTATCGTGGTTGTGGTGCTATCCAGGGGGTCGTGGTAGTCCATGTCATAGGGGTTATTATGATCGTTGGTGATGTCAAGGCTGCAGAGTAGGTAGAAATCGTAGGTTTATTGTGTGATGGTGTTGTGGTGGTTGTTGCCATGGTAATGGTGGGTCATGATGTTATTATGGTTCTTGTAGATTTCGTGGCTACACTATATGATGATGGTTGTCCACAGCGGTGTTTTTGTTGCGGACGTTATGGTGGTTGTTGATGATGTGGTAGCTGAGGAAGAAGATATCATGGTTGTGGCGTCTGATGATATTCTGGTGGTTGTTGGAGGATGGTTGCTGATGTTGTGGTTTTTATTGTGTTTTTTTTTATTTTTGTAGATATCATGGTTATGGTAGTATTTTGTGATGGCATGATGGTGGTTACCATAGTGATGGATGCTGATATGGTGGTTGTTATTGAGGGTTTTGTAGATTGTGGCATCTGAGGATGTCATAGTGGCGTTTGTCAGGGGACGACATAGTAGATGTTGGTTGCTGATGCTGTGGTTGTTGATGATGCTGTGGCTGAGGATGCGGATGC
Source organism: Arvicola amphibius (assembly GCF_903992535.2). Lineage (NCBI taxonomy): Eukaryota > Metazoa > Chordata > Mammalia > Rodentia > Cricetidae > Arvicola > Arvicola amphibius. Next base: position 2,971,327 of record NC_052052.2, read on the forward strand.
TTTGGTTGCTGCATCTGATGCAGTTGTGCTGTTTTCTGGGCCTTTGGACCCCATATATGTTTTCAAGTGCTCCCACCACGTCCCCTTTCTCAGCTACACCTACTTACTTTAATTACTAGTAGAGGAGTTAATTAAAACAAGGAACTTCTGCAAGTCCTACAAATCCCGGAGCGTCATCAAGTGCCCTGCCCCTGCCGTTTATGGCACTCTCTGTTTACAGGCAATGATCCAGCTTTCAATCTTTGTGACAATGTTCCAATCCCAGCCAATTTAAATAATCTGCCAGTAAAAATTCCACGAGCCGCTCAGAAACACTTCACGAGGCTGAATATACAGAGCCAACTGGATCTAATCATCACTTTTGCTTGTCGAATCCTGTTGGGAGGCGATGAGCGACACACATTGTCGGCATTGATTTGTCTCGTGAGTCCTCTGCTTGTGTGTGGCATCCCTGAACCTTCCATTCCCTCTCCTAATTCCCCCATCATCTTATTTACTTGGAAAGACGCTGCAGAGCAACTTCTGAGAGCAGCTTGTTTCAACACTGCCCTCAGCAGAGGATCTTCCCCAAGGACTCTTAATTTGCCAGCAAGCCATGGTCTTGGCACAGGGTTGTCTTGGTTTTCAGAAAACAGGAAGGTCCTGTTTTGTGCTTCCATCCAGCTGCCAGAGGCTTAACCTTGGGATGTGTGGGGTCCCTGTTGAGTTTCAGTTTCCTCATTGACGATTCGAGGATTAAAATACCAGCCTGTAGGAGTATCCTAGAGATTGCATGAGATCAGGACTGTAAACTTTGGGTTTATTTTATTTTTAATTACACGTATGTGTTTGTGTAATATATATGTGTGTGTGAATCCATGTGCTCACAGAGGGCGGAGGTATTGTGTCTCCCTGAGTCTGGATTTATAGCGGTCATGTGCTTCTCAATGTGGACGCTGGGAATCAAACATGCCCTTAACTGCTGAGTCACTGCTGATGTCACAAAGACCAAAGTTTTGAATGCAAATCCTGAAACGCAAAAGCAGCTGGCATAAGGGAATGGACTGTAACCTGAGTGGGGGCCGTCTAGACATTTCCCACAGGCCCCTTCTCCCCACAGAGCAGCCTCAGCAAACACTCTGTTCTCCACCCCAGGGTCACAATGACTACATTTGGTTATGTCTTTCCCATCTCTCCATTCATGTGGGTTTCTGCCGCTCTCAGCTGGGTGGGGCAGAACCAAGTGTCCCAGCTTTGCCATCCTGAGATCTGGCCCAGGTACATGCCGACCCATGAAGGATTCTCACAGCTGGGAGGTGTCATGGGTTGAATTGTATCTCCCCAAAACATATGTTCAAGTCTTAGGTCCAAGTGTGGGCATATGAGTTTATTTGGATAAAGCACCATTATAAGTCAAGTACAATAGCTAGTTTTGACTGTCAACCTAACACGATGTGGAATCGCCTGGGAAGAGAATCTCAGTGAGGGACTGGAAATGTCTGTCGGGAATTGTCTTGGTTATGCCGATTGATGTTTGTGAAATGAGAATGTAGTGGCATTTTCAATTGTATTTTAATAAATGAAGCTTGCTTGAAGGTCTGAGAGTAAAACAGTCTCACTGGTCAGCCTTACAGACCAGGCAGTGGTGACACACACCTGTAATCCCAGTAGCCACACTAGTTTGCCATGGAAACTGGACGGTGCATGCCTTTAATCATAGCCCTAGAGAGGATTATAAAATGGGAGGAGACAGCTCTCAGGCAGGCTCATTCTGAGATTCCTGGAGGCAGGATCGCCATTTTGGACTGAGGTCGAGCTAAGAGCCAGTGACTGGCTGCTTTGCTTTTTGGGTCTTCAGGTTGAACCCCAATTTTTCTCCCTGAGTTTTTAATTAATTGTGCATCACAAAATAAAAACCCAGAGACAGATATTGGAGTTCAACCTGAGGGTCAGAAAAGCAAAACAGCCAGCCACCGGCTCTTACCTCGACCCCTGTCTGAAATGGCAATCTTACCTCCAGGAATCCTCAGAATGAGACTGTGTCTGAGAGCTGTCTCCACCTGTTTTATATTCCTCTCTAGTGCTGGGATTAAAAGCGTGCACCACTATCATCCAGTTTCTATGTCAAACTAGTGTGGCTACTGGGATTCAAGGTGTGTGTCACCACTGCCTGGTCTGTAAGAGTGATCCGTGTGGCTATTTTTTCGTTCTGTTCTTCAGGCAAGCTTTATCTATTAATACAAGTGAAATATCACTGCAGATACGGATCTTGCCCTGGCAGATGACACCGTTCACGAGGCAGGGTGTCCTGGACCTTCTAAGGGAAGAGAGTGAGTGGAACAATCCCAGGCTTGCAGGCAGCCATTCCTTCTCTGCTCTCGGATACAATGTGACTTCTTGCCTTGAGTTCCCAACTCCACAAACTAAGTAACCCCTTTTTACTCCAAGTTGCTTCTCATCAGAGCGGTTTTATCAGAGCAACAGAAATGGAACTAGGACATCAGGCCAGGATGTGGTCCTACAGCGGCTCTAATCCACTGTGACCGTATCTTTATTAAAAGGTAAAAACTGGTCGATACAAAGACACACACAGGCCTGAGCCTGGAAAAGCTGTGAAGATGAAGATGGAGACGGGGTGTGGCTTCTGCAAGCCATGAGGGCTGGCAATCCGAAGTCACAGGGCAGGTTACCTCAGGCCCAGAGCTGACCAAGGGTGGGTGAGGTCGGTGGTCCCAAGCCCAGATCAAGGGTAGACACGAGTCCTTGGTAGCAGCCAGGTCAATGGTGCCAGATTCCTCACTCAACACTGTGGGTTGCACTGGTCATGAAATCCCCTGCCAGGGCTCAGGAACCATTGAGTGCATTAGTCCTCAGGCCTGAACCTGCTGAGCCCCACCCAGGGTGCTCAGCTCAGGATCCAAAGTGCAGCTCCCCCGGGGTGCCAAGCTCCCCTAAAAGGCCACGTTGTGAAAGAGCTGGCGTGAGAGCAATTTGTCGTAATCAGTCTTTGCCACCCGCCATCTCTCTCCGCAGAGGCTTAAAATACGGCAGAAACTCATTTCACGGGGAAGATGATGGCGGGCTCAGAGCACCAGGAAAGGGAGACCTTGGAACGAGATCTGTCTTCATCAGAACCAACCCGTTTAAAACAGAAGTGTTTCTGGTTCCACGTAGAATATTTGCATATTTTTCAAATTCTTAACAGAGAAAAATTTTGAGGTGTCAGGCGAGGAGCCCTCAAGACAGCTGCTATTCCCTTCAAAATAAACGAGAGGTGTCATTTTTAATGAAGGGAGAGAAAAGAGGCTTCTAATCCCCAGCTGCCTCCTCCCCCCTCACTCTGGGAGCCCTGTCTGCCAGCTGCCTGGAATAGGGAATGGAGACCAGGCCTGAAACATTGCTGGCCTTCTTAGGCTTCTCAGATTCACCCACCAATTGTCTCCTGAACTTGAGCCTGTGCAGGTCACATAGAACTGGACCTTGATTCCATGGGTGTGGTCTCCGCTGGATCACTGTGCCTAGAAGCACCTGGTTCAAACTCAGGCTCTGTCCTTGAACATCAGTAGCACCAGAAAGGTAAACTGTGCCTCCCTTGGAGTGGGAGTGGATGGCCAGGAGGGCTGCCAGGACTTCCTGAGATAGGAGCTCTGTGTGTCCATGCAGAAGAGGAAAAGCCTGGAGGCTCCAATCTGCACAACACCGATCCCACACATCTGTCCAAGCAGGATTCTGGAAGGTCCTGGGTGGGAGACAGCGGGGAGGCCTCCTGATGGAACAACTGCTCAGGGAAGGAAGTGACCACAGGGCCTTTGTGTGCTGACCCTGCCTCCTGTCTGCCTAATATGAGGACCACCAAAGGGGCTCCCAGAAGGCCGCTCCTATAAGCCAGACAATGGTAAGCAAGTCAAGTTTGTTTCCTTGGAACATGGTGGATCTTCATGGCAGGCAGCGTTTGAATGTGGACCCTGAGGGTCCCAGTCTCTTGCTTGTATTTATCACATTGAAGGTCGTGGGTCTGACCTAATTAGGTAAGCTTTTTTAAAGAGGGGGTCCAGGGAAGACAGGGTACAGAGTGACAAGACAGAATCACATGACGTGGACCTATAGGTCCCCACCATCACTCGTACAATCATTCTTAGGCCAAGAACCTTTGATTTGTCCTGTTGTAGGGTCTAGCCGAGAAGCTATTATTGTTATCTAGCTAAAGAGACAAAGTATTAAACTGAGCCTTGATAACTTGTCTCCGTACCCATAGATTAACACACCTCTCAACCCTTAGCAGTTAACAGAGACCCACAGCCAGTCAAGATGCAGAGACCATGAGACCGATGAGTGCTCAGCCTGAGAAAGGATGCTTGGCCCCTGACGTGAGCACCTGAGGGAAGGACTGGCTGGCTCGTCTCCAACTTAAAACCAGCCCAGCCTTCTGGAACCACCTCCCGGAGCCTCGAGAGTTCATGAGACCAACAGGGGGCTGGTGACCACGTCCAACACTACTACTACAGTGAGGTGGCTTGACTCTGGTCCCAGCGGCATAGGTCTTACCAAAGTCCAATAAAGACTCATGGGCATGTGGACCTGCTTTGGCCACAGGGTCAGTTCCTATGAACACACAATCTTCTGCATCTTGGACTCTGAGGTGTGAAGGAGGGCATGCCATGTCTCTAAATGTGTCCACCCTTGTCTTAGCCTTAAAGTGCCCTTTATATCAGAACTGGGTGCTCCTGTAGGCATCAAAACGGGAACTGTGTAGGGAGTCCCAGAGTGCCAACCAGTGTGCCTGACAGATAACAGCTACACCCTTCTCTTGTACAGAACCCCCCAGAAGGGAAGTGTAATGACTCCCTGGCAGGGGCTACTGAACCAGCATGGAATGCAGGGTCACCCCAAACTCCCTACTTCCACTTCCTGTTCCCCCAGCCCTGTACTCTTTCCAAGTCCTAACACGATCAGGACTCACGTCCCTTCAAGTTCAGTGTGCCCAACTGCTAAAGTTAGGTCTAATTAGCCAGTCTTAATTGATATTAAGATAAATAACTTTTCAAATGATTTCCCCCCCTTGAGATGGAGACTTGTCGGGAGGGCAACCATCCCTAATTTAAATCAATGAATTAAAACAAATGTGATTTAGTGGTTGCCGAAAGGAGAGGGAAATTTTTAATTCACTAATCAACTCATCCGTGTTGATGGTGGGGGAAATTCTAAAACACATTAATCAGCTGGGGACAGAACCGTTCACACGGCACAGTGTTGTCAGGGCCATAAGTAAGCAGGACTGATTGAAGACCCAGCAAGTCCTGAGGGGCTGGATCCCTGCAGCTGGGGCTCCCTCACCAACCTTAACCAAGCTTTCCCTCACATTTAAGAAGTTTGGTCCTGGGGCTAAGGAGATGGCTGGGAAGTTAAGAATACTGTCAGTCTTTCCAGAGGACGATTTCTGTTGCCAGCACCCATGTTGGGCAGCTCACAACCACCTGTGACTTCAGCTCCAGGGTGCCTGACACCCTCTTCTGGCTACGTGTATGCACCACACTCCTCACAGAAATAAAAAGAAGATAAAATACAATTTTAAAGACAATGTCAATCTTCAGGTCTGTTTATAAAAACAAAACCTGTGGAACAGCTTAGCTAGTGAAAGTCCTGGATGTGCAGGCTTGATGACTCCTGCTTGACCCCTGGATTTCGTGGTGGGAAGAGTCATGTGCCTCCCAGAAGTTGCCCTCTGACCTCTGCTCACACTGCGGCACACGCACACCTCATCCACGTAGGCACACACCACAGGGGTACACAGTATTTTTTAATGGGCTAGCAACTAGTCTCAACAAGTGATGGCACCTGCTGCCAAGCCTGGTCTGACGACTGTGGTTGTTTGGTCCTCTGAGACCCTGGGCCCACAGAGAGAACGGACTCCCACAAGCATGTACACCACACACACACACACACACACACACACACACACACACACACGCACGCACGCAACACACACATGCACACACGCTTACACATGCACACATGCGCACACCAAATAAGAAAGGGCCAGTGAGCAGACTCAGTGGGCAAAGGCTCTTGCTGCCATGCCTGATCCCCAGGATCAACACAGTGGTGGGAGAGAACAGACTCCTGGGGCTTGTCTGCTCATCCTTGTCCCTGACACACAAAATAAATGAATAAAATGTGATGAAGAGCAGAGGTGGACACAGACGCCACCGGATCTCATTTTAAACTCCCGCTGACACCAGGGAGTGGGTTTCTAAAATGCACTGAACTAGATTTTCCTGCCCCAAATCAGACAGAGCCAAGGCACATGAAGCCCCAGACTTGAGTGAGGGAACCAGACCTGGAGAGCCAACCCACAGCCTGCAGAGCAAGCAAGTGTGGCCCAAAGAAGACTCTAAGGGCAGAGGCAGAGGCAAGGCACAGGTCCAGGGCTGCAAGGTGGGAAGTGGGCGGCTTCCTGGCTTCTGGGCGTGGCAGCTGGGGCGCTACGGGCTCTCCCTCTCTCTCTGTGTTTACTCTCTCTCTCTCTCTCTCTCTCTCTCTCTCTCTCTCTCTCTCTCTCTCTCTCTCTCTCTCTCTCTCTCTCGGTTTTCTGAGAAAGCCACTTTTATCTGTAGATTCCCCGCCTGATGCAAGTTGTGAAAAGTGAGGGAAGACTGAATCCATTACAGATTTTTTTTTCCCTGTTGTAAGCCACAGAACTTGACAGAAACTGTCTGAAGCAAAAATAAGAATTTATTGGCTCATGCGACGGGAAATGTTGGGATGGATTCAGCTGAAGGCAGAATTGTAACGGAGAGAAACTAAAGGAGCTCGCACGTTCCGAGCTTAGTTCTGCCTTCTTCCATCAGCTCCAGCTGTGAGTGCTGTAGCTCTCCAGCGCACCGGCAGGCGGAGGAGCCAGCTTCAGCTCCCACAATCTTTCATTGTAAATGGAGCAAGCATAAGATCGGTCTTTTCTAGAATCCTAGCTTTAAGGAGTTCCACGGTCCCTGGAGTATCCGCTCTTCCTGCTGTGATCAGATGAGCCATTTGACCAGTCTGCATCGTGGCTCTGTGGCCTGGGGCCAAGGTGCTGAACCCATCTCTACAGAACTTCATCTCTACAGAGGGCTGGTACCTTCCGCCTGGGCATGCTACATGGCTTCCAGGAGCTTAAGGAGATGAAAGCAAATGGAGAGGGGCAGATAACACAGCAAGAGCCCAGATGTTGGCTGCTGGGACCTTGTCTACCCCGAACCAGACAGGCCAGAGAAGAATCTGTAGCTAACACTTAAGCTGGACTCCTGAGTTGAGCAGGTCACTTGGACAGAGATAGGAAAGGATGGACCTGGGCTCAGTATGTGTCTCCTCATGGAGGTGCTATGACTGTAACATGAATGGGACAGGGTCTGAGGTAGGGGTGCCTTCCTCTTGCACCTCAGACATGTCCAGTGATGGCTGGCATCCACTCAGGCTGCCCTGCAGTTCTGGTGGTTTCAGCCTCGAGTGTGGGTTTCATAGACTCTCGTTCTCACATAAAAACCTGAACCTTATCCTGTCAGAGCAGAGTCTTCCAGAGGGAACCTGAAGGCCATACTCACTTCTGTGTTACAAACACAGCTTCTTGCTCCAAATACCCCACACCAAAGACACCACCTATGCTGGCTTCTTCATCCTATGTACCTTGCTAGGATCCAGTTGAACAGCCACCATACCCACTCCAGTCACAGAGATGTATGTGTGTGTGTGTGTGTGTGTGTGTGTGTGTTTATGTGTGTGTGTGTCTGCTAGAAGCTGGTAGCCCTCAGCTTTGGCTGCCTTAGCTTTGCTCTTGTTACTATGTCCTAACGGGTCCCTCAGGGAACAGGGTAAGAAGGCACAGCATCAATGGCATAGACACCAGAGTCAGGTAAAGGCCTGCAGCAATGGATAGAGCCTTTTATATGCTCCTGCCTGCACCCAGGCTGCCTTCTGATCTGTTAACAGTGCATGGCCACCCCTCACTGGCTAGGCACAATCAGGACCTCTGACAGCGCCTGTTGCTAGACCCTCAGGCAGACTCCAGGTTGGCTCACCTCCTAGGCCTCTGACCTTGGAGTCAGCATTAACCTTGTTGACTGGAGAAGTCAGGTGGGAGTAGAGGAATGGGGCTCTGACAGGAGCCCCAGAGCTTGGTGCTCAGGTCCCTGACATCTCATGAGCTGTTCTTCAACCCAGTCTCCCCAGTGGCCCTCAGCCCCAGGGGTCCAGAGTATCTCAGAGAAGGCCCAGCTTCTACTCTACCTGTAGTGTCTTCCTTCTAGATGCTTCTGTGACTCGTCCCAGCATATCTTACAGGGTCAGATCAAACACATCAAGCCTCAGTTTCCCCACTGTGTGCAAGGTAACTCACGTGAATGTTAGTGCAACTCTCATCAAGGGAATGAATGAGCGGTCTCCTTGACCCCTGTGATACGCTGAACAGGTAGGCACATCAAGCCTGCCTCCTCCCCTGCCTTACCAGCAGGACGGACGTGAGGGTCAAGCTATATATTTCCAGTAAAAGTTGTCTATATGCTACAGAGTTCCATATTTCTTCCCACCATGTCTATTACATTTAGGTGCCCCCTGCCACCAGCCGGCCACAAACTGTCCCTGGCTATAATCCCAGGCAGAGGAAGTGGACACAATCATCTCCCCAAGCTCACTTCCTGTGACACACGCCCTGCTTTCAAATCTTCATTTTTCCATCAGTTGAGAAAAAAGAAAGAAATATCAAAAATTTCACTCCAGCATTTTCAAGATAGACAGGGCTTCCCCAGGCCTCAGCAGCAGGGCTGCGTGCCTGTCTCCTGGTGAACCAATGGCAGAGATACTTAACGCAGTGCCAATTCTAAGGTCACCAAACCAGGCACACTAGGCATTATGAGATGAATTCTTTCCTGGGGGATCAACTGGGCCAGAGCAAAGTACTATAGCCCCCAACCCCTGCCAGGCTGGCATTCCCTTGTGAGGCTCCATGCCTCCAAGGAGCTGCTCCTGGCCTCTACTGTCAGCGGCATGTTGTCATTGATCAAGCAGAGGCTTGCCTCCATCAATCTATGGCCACCTGGGCTCTGGAGATGCTCTGATGTTCTCTCTGTCACTTAGTTGCAGTATAACCCACCAAAGGACCAAAGTTCACAGTAATGACCACCATGTGTTCTGATCCTTTCCTGGCCAAATGTATTGTGAGAGAGACGCAGGCCTTCGCAAGCCTTTCAGATGGAAGATAGTACCGAAGGGAGCTGTTGCTTGTAGGGTTCACAGTCTGCTGGCAATCACGCAAACCTGTGCCCCCAATTAAGGCGTGTCTGTAAACAAGCTTCACGTGGCTTCCTCCCTCGGGCAATGCTGCCAAGGAGCACGTTCTGGTAAAAGTACCTTGACAGGAACCAATCACAGATCTGAGAAGCGGCCCCCTCCTCCTGGACTCAGAAGTGACTATGGCAGGCTGCACAGCCTCAGTGGGAAAGAGACAGATCCATATTGGAGCAGAGTGTCACCCGGGTGTGTTGTGGTCATTGTGAACCGACAGAAGACTCCAAATTTCACCCGAGATCCTACTTCATCTTCAGCCAGGGTGAGTTCATCTCAAGAATACAGGAGCCTTAAGGCTCGTGTGTGAATGTGTGTGTGTGTGGGGGGGGGGTTCCTCTGAACTTCTGGAGGGGGGAAGATGGTTCTGATAGAGCCATCTGCGTGGCCATTGAGGTCCAGTCTGTGGCCAGGCAGTCCTCTATGCCTGTATGCCTTCCTGTGCACGGTCCATGTACGTCCACACTTAGGTGGTGCAGAGGGAGAGGGAGAGGCAGTAATACGGCTTCTCTCTCTCCTGGCCTCTGCATCATCCGATATGGAGACGGATGGGGACATTGAATGAATAGATAGATCATTCCACCTCTATAGCAACATTCATGTATCTGCCGCTGAATCTAAGCCATGGATCTTTATATCTTTATACCCCCCCAGTCAGATGGATAGCTGCATTTCCATATTTATTTAGAGAGATGCATCTTTACAGCTGTAGACACATCTACACAGATTTGTATCCATGCATATAGAGAGATGTGTGATGTAAAGACACAGACATGTTGAACAGGCGTCTCTTAAGAGGCTTTCTCAAAGACTGGCTTCTCTGACTTCTGGAGTAGCCACTGGGGAATGGGCAGGTGCTGTCAGGAGGCTCATGGAGGGAACTTAGTCAGGGGGCTGTCCCTATATGGGGCTTCTTCCTTCTTACCACAGTTTGCCCAGCCTGCTTCCTTACAGCACCCAGTGCCACCTGCCTAGGGATGATATCACCCATACTTGGCTGACTCCTCACACTTCAATCATTAATTAAGAAATGCCTTCACAGACTTGCCTACAGGCCAGTCTAATGGAGGCAATTCCTCAACTGAGGTTCCCTCTTCTGAGATGATTCCAGTCTGCATCAAGTTTACAAAAACTCAACCAGCCCATGAAGGATAATCTGCTTAACCTAGAATCAAGTGATTCTAATGACATCTGCCACACACTTCTGGGTGGCATTCAGATTAGTTCACGAGTGAGTCAGCTGGTATCACTGTTTAGCCACGCTGCCCGTCAGTCTGACCGTCACAGGAAGTGGATGAAAGATGTTAGGTTTAAAGATGGCAGGTATACTGAGAAATATCATAGCAAAAATGCTTTTATGGAGACGTTTCTGTCAGCTCTTCAAAATCTTGGGTGTTTCATGAACATATCACCCAGTAAACAGAAGTCAGTTGTGTCTATGTTCTCAGTGTGCACCGGGTGACCATAGGTTGGCTTGGGAGATAGAGCGTATCTGGCTTGCATTCTGGCTTCTGAAGTTCCAGCTCCTAGAGATGCTGGCTCTGTGGAGCAGAGGTGGAGATGCTGAGCAGCCATGTGGAGCAGAGACCCTGTGAACCCTGCTCTGTACTCCGCCAAGCTGGGCTGTGTAGAAGCAAGAACACTGTGTGCAAGTGGTCCCCACCCTGCACTGCCTGGGGCTAGGCTGGGTCTGCAATTCTCCAGTGAGGCAGAGCGCTCCTCAGAGGACAACAAAATGGGTGTGCTACTCAGGGGGACCCCAGGATCCTGATAAGTCTGCTTTCAAGACTCAGGAACCCCATATGAGAAGGATGGAGTCTCCCATGCACACCCCACTTTGGCTGGGGAAACAGGTCAGGCCGTTCCCCCTGCATCAGCACCTCATGCCTAGTGTGTTGGGTTGTTTTATCTGGGGTTCACAGGGAGGGGAAATGACTGTATTCTGAGGCCCTGAAGAATGGTCCCGAAGCCTGGAGACCCCCAAATTTGCTTTTTTGAGTAGGGAGCATAGGGGCAGGAGTGCCTTCAGCCTTGTGTGGCTGTCAATAAGGCTGGAATTTGAGTCCAGAAATCCTGAATATCTGTTTTCAACCACTCTGCCATGGCTTCCTTGTGACCTTTGCACTTGACCAAGTCTTAAATGACAGAGAGAGGAGACGGCACCGAGGTGCCAAGGACACCCTGTGAAGCCCTGGGCCAGTCACGTCATCTCCCTGTGTTCTGTTTCACTTGATTAAGTGGGGGACACAGTCTCAATGCTAGGCAGCCCCTGGTGGGCATGCAGCTTGGTGGATGCTTCTGGAAACAGTAAGTACTTTTGCAAAGGGAAGGGGATTTTCCATCAACCGCCCAGGCGCATCAGCTTACGTGCTGCAGCATCTGCTCGCTGAATTGCCCTGTGCAGTAACTGGGATCAACTCGTGGTGCGTGAGGTACAGCTTTTAAAGCAGCATTTCTAAATCACATTTATTCCTGGCCATTTCCCACCAGGATTGGAGAGAAACTCACTCCATTCTCTTTCCCCTTTGCTCTTCGCTCCTTCTGGTACTTCCTAGAACGGAGGTCCTAGCGGTCTAGAGCAGAACCTGTCCGTGATTATGGCTGGTTGTGACTTGTCACTCCTGTCCAGGCTCAAAGCCCCCCTGTTAGAAGCCTCTTCTAACAGGGCCAAGCTTGGCCATCAGGCATCTCTGATGTCCCCTGACAGGGTGCAGAGATTGGCTTATAGAGAGCCCGTCCTGGTCCTGACCTGGTGACCCTGCTTTGGCACTGATGTGTGAGATGCAGCCCATACACATCTCTTCTCATCATAGGCTCCAAAGCTGTCCTTTCCAGAAAGAACCAGCCCTGGTGGCTTCTCTCGTGAAAACAGCTCCTGCCAGCCTCACATGCTGGCTCCTTTGTGACCCGCTCCCTCCGGTAACTTAGGAGCCTGGGTCACTCTAAGCAAAGGCTGTTCTCGTTGTGTCTTTGGGTGAAATGAGCCAAGGCACCATTTCATCCCCCTTCCCTTCCTTCTTGTTCTTTTTCTTTGCTCAGTTCAAATCTGTGACTACAAAATATCTATAGTGGTTAGCACTGCTGCTGAAGGTGACCAGGGTGATGGTGGCAAGGATACTGATGGTGAGGGTGATGGTGGAGGTGATGATGGTGACGGTGATGGTTGTGGTGAGGGTGATGGTGGAGGTGATGGTGGTGATGGTGATGATGATGGTGGTAGTAGTGATGGTGGTGATGGTGGGGGGTGATGGTGAAGGTAGTATGATGATGATTTTAATGATGATGGTGGTGGTTGTGGCGATAATAGCGGAGCTGCTCAGTGATGGCGGTGATTAAGGTGGTGGTGGTGGTTGTAAAGATGATGGTAGTGACGCTGTTACAGCTGGTAGTGACTGATCAGCAGTCCCCACGGCCACATCTACAGACAGGCATGGGGACAGAGTAGCTGTAGTTTCTTGAAGGCTCCAGAAGCCACTCAGAGAGTCTCTTGCCCACAATAGTTTGGGGGAGTCTGAGAGTAGAATGAAGCCCATTCTAGGAGTTTGGGGAGAGGAAGGTGAGAGCCTGTTGCTATGGAGACTCCAGCCGGGCACCACGTGCAAATACCTGCCTCCCTTGAAACCTGCCTGACAGTGAATGCTGAGCATAAAGTACAGAGCACAGTAAAATGGGTTTTTAACTTTTATGCTGGGACCGCGAGAGCCGTGCTGCTGATTAATTATGCACGAGTGCTCAGAGAGGCAGCGGGCGGAACGTCGGCAGGTAATGGCCTTTTGACAAATTCCCTCCAAATCTTAATTTTTTTTAAGGGAGATTTTTTTTTTTTGAGTAAATAGAATAAGGAGAGGCAGGCAGGTCCATTTGCAGCGGCGGCTCCACGGACACCATTAGCGGGGCTTTCGCTGAACGCCTGCTTCTCTTCCTCATTAGTGTGACAGGAACATGACTCTGAGGAGCCGGTGCTGAGGTCACCTGTTCTGCCATGTGGATCGGGGCCCCATCCCACAGGGCAGGAGGTGGGGTGTGACTCAAAGAACTGAGGACTATGGGAGGGGCTTTCCCAGGACTAATGGCAACACTCACAGTTTCTGCCTTAGAGAAGATGCTGTTGATCCCGGGAACAGAAGTCTATGCTCATTTGCAGGGTTCAGAGAGAAGGTAACCTGAAGTTGGGGCTCCTTGGGATTCAGTGGGGGTGCTGACCCCCAAGAACACAGAGAAGAGACACCGTGGCTTAGGGGGTTCTTGTGAGAGACTACTGAATGTCTGTCTCTAGTAAAGGAGACCAAGTGGTAGACAGGTTCAGCCAGTAAATCAACTGCCAAAACCTGAGCTTCATCCCAAGGACCCACCTGAAAATCCTGGCACAGCGGCATGTGCTTGTTATTCCAGTACTGGGGAGTCGGAAACTTGTGGATCCCTGGGGCTCAACGACTAGTCCAACCTGATGAGGAATCCAAGCCAGTGAGAGACCCTGGTTGGAAGGAGTGACAGCATTCCTGATGATGACATCTGTGGCTATTCTCTGTCCATTCACCATGTACACACATGGGACCCACAAGCACACCTACACACCCATATAAGCACACACATCTACATTCATAAAAAAAAAAAGAGATAGGAAAGGGGACATTGAAGTATTAGGCGTCAGCTGGGATATTCAGGCAACATGCTGACTTAAATAAAGGTGTCTAGAGCCACTTCTGGGACTCTCAACCAGGGTTGACTGCCCCTATCTGTAGAAAGAAGCCATCAGAATGTGGCTGTCTTTGGTGAAAAACCAGCCCCAGGAATCTTCCAGAAGTAGATTTGAAACTATTGGCTGGTGGAGCCCACCCTTTTGGATCCTGCTCCTTCCCAGCAGGCAGAATACCAAGAAGTGGACACAGGATTGGTGTACTCGTGTGTGCCGGGTACTTTAATGACAACTTGGCACAGGCTAAAGTCATCTGAAATTGAGAGAACCTCAACTGAGAAAAGGCTGCCATAGATCCAGCCGCAACATCTTCCGTACAGGAACATACTCTGTAAGCTGCCAACAGAGAAATGTAAGCATCGAGCCGGCCACACAACCTTTAGTGATAGTCCTCTGTGTTCATAGATCAGTGCCTGTTCAGGCATCATCACAGAAGCTTCTGCCTGCAGAGGATGGCAGCAAATACAGAGACCCACAGCCAGACCCAGAGAGCAAGAGACTTTGGAACATAGCCATAAACAGGGAGAACTCCATCCAATCTCTCCCCTCAGAGCCCATGGATCCCTGAGGAAGAGGAGGTAGAAAGATTGCAAGAGATAGAGGGGATGGAAGACACCAAGAAAACAAGGCCCTCTAAATCAACACAAGCAAGACTGAGTCAGCACGGATAGGGCCTGAACTAGTCTTCACCAGGTCCTCTGTGTGTGTGTTGTGGCTCTTTTATGTTTTTAAAGGATTCCTGAGTGTGTGAACAAACTGGGCTCTCTTTCTTGTGACCCCTTTCAGGCTCTTTCTGTTGATTGGTCTTGCTCAACTTCGATATGATGATAGGTTTTGTTTTATCTTATTATAATTTACTTTTTTATATTTTATTATTACCTCTTAGAAGCCTGTCCTGTTCTAATGAGAGAAAAAGAGTGGATCCAGATGGGAAGGCACCAGGCTGGGCATAGAAGGGACACTGTGATCAGAATATTATCTGTGAGGAAAGAGTCTATTTCCAATAAAAGGGGGGGGGTGACTATGTAGACAGCTGGGAGTCACATATCAGAGTTTAGAGGGAGAAAAAATGGAAATGATACATTATTTTATAATCTCAAAAACAGTGAAAAGGGGTTAAAACCACTGTGTATGCATGTCTGAATATGGAAATGTTTTACTAACATGTAAATTAAATAATTAAAAACATTGAAGCAGCAACTCTGCCTCCTAGGTGCTCCTCTGGAGAACTCAGTGATGCTACTAACCCTCACAAGTTGAGTGTTCATCCTGTCCAGATATCCTCACACTTGACTACTACCGGTAAATTCAAAGGTCAATTTCAGCTTTTTTAAAAAATCCAGCTGTAGGGCATTTTCTTAATTAGTGACTGATGTGGGTTCCCAACCCGCTGTGGGTGGTACCATCCCTGGGCAGGAAAGCAGGCCGAGTAAGTCAGTAAGCAACATTCGCCATGGTCTCTGCACCAGCTCCTGCCTCCACGTTCCTTCCCTGTTTGAGTTCCTGTCCTGACTTTCTTCAGTGATAGACTGCAGTGTGGGGATGCAAGCCAAATAAACCCTGGCCTCCAAAAATTGCTTTTGGTCCTGGTATTTCATCGCAGCGACAGAAACCCTAACTAGGACACTGTGGAATTCTCAGAGATCTGGTGGAGCAGAAGTTGGGTTGCCAGCGTACATCTGGGCACCAAAGGCCCTTCAGGGTCCTTGTGATGAAGAAATCTGTTGGGGACAAGAAAACAGACCCATTGAAAAGCCTTGTGTTTCTGTAGAGTACCTCTCTAGAATGCATCTTGTGTCTCCTTTACAAATGAAGAAACTAAGGCCCATTGAGACACCAGGGTCCAAACCCGAGGCTCTCTAAGTGAAGTAGCACCAGTAAGAAACTGCTTGGGGCCTTTTGGGGTCTTGATTCCTCAGTGCCTGAGCAAGGAGCATCTCCTTTCTGACTTACTGTTGTCCACAAGCCTAGCGTGGCACCAACTCATGTGGCTCCAAGTCAGGACCTTGTCTCCTAGAACAGCTGTAATGGCCAAATGCCTGCTGGACAGGGGGACTAGAAGGCTAGATAGAAGAGGCTCTGAAGGACAAGTCAGTCTTCAAAAGATGGAGTCAGGAAGGACACGGTGTCCTTTGGATTTCCTGGGTGGGTAAGTTGATACCTGGGGCAGGAAGAGGCACAGCATCCTGAAAGCAGGGAGCAGAGCCAGGTGGGCCTCTAACCAGAGTCCAGTTGTGATCTGTCTCCTAAGTCTCCCATGAAGAGCACACAGATGTAACTCCCCTCTCACACGTCACATGCTTGAGTCCTAATCACCGGTGCTCTGGAATGTGTTATTGTTGTGGAAATCAGGTGTTGCAGATGCTGTTAAGAGTAGACGGTCATGCTGGAGTGATATGGGTCCCTACAACATTTCCAGTCTCCCTGTAAACCTGTGACATACAGGCACAAGAGCAGACAGGAAGACAGGCTGTGTGACAGTGGGTGGAGATGAGAGCATGTGTGTGCGTACGTGTGCGTACGTGCGCGTACGTGTGCGTACGTGTGTGTGTGTGTGTGTGTGTGTGTGTGTAATCATGGGTACATACACAAATCTGACTAGCCAAGTGATACAAGCTCTCAGACACCTAAAGACAACAGAGATGTGGGGTGGACTCTCTTGACACCGACAGAAACAACCAGACCCTGACCTTGGGACTTTGCCCCCGGAGCTGTGTGACAGTCTTCCTGTTAGCTTAGCACCTATAGTGTGTTACTTCTTAACCCCTTGGACCCAGTGTTCAGTTAAACCATCAGCCCTTTCCAAACAGTGGCTCTAACCAGGCTAGAGAAAATGTGGTCAGGAGTGGCCGGGATGGTCATGTGTGGCGGTGTCAGGGGATGAGGAAGACTCAGCAGGTGCCATCTGCTTAGTTGGTTTGTCACCTCTCTTTGCTTGGGATTGCCTCTAGGTTTAGATGACAAGATAGCAAAGAGAACAGAGACAGTGCAGGCCTGTGCCTACCGCTGTGCATGCTGGACCTGGTCTGGGGCCGCTCCCCACCCAGCAGTGCACACTTCGCTCCTCTGCACCCCGGCCAGTCTGTTTGAAGGTAATTGTAGAAGTCAGCAATGTTTCTCCAGGGGACTCTGAGCTGATGGATTGTTTGCTAGGGAAAATTCACGTCCCCCATAATTGGAAATGCAAACAGAAGTGATTATGGGTTGATTTGTAGCAATTTGGCAAATTTACGGAATGCATGGTTCTGCTGGAACAGGGGGGACGGTGAGGAACGGTGCGGATGGAGCTTGTGTTCCTCTGCCTGACTGGAGATGCCGGGTTTCAGTGAGCTGCCTGGGTAAGAAGTCATGCTTTCTCCCCAGGCACCCTCCACACACTGACATGATCATGACCTCACGGTCAGGGGAGGTGCCTATACAACCCAGGCCTGTGACTGGCTTTGGGGGATGCACAGAATAGTCTCCCGACAGGCGGATGTGGGGTGTCTATGAGTTACTCTCCTGGTTGCTGCAACCTGAGATCTGACGAATGCAATTTAAGAAGGGAAGTTTTATCTTGTCGCACACTTTGAGGTACAGACGTCACAATAGGGTTGCAGCTGGCCCCACTGTAGCTCTCCTCAGGAAGACAGACACTGCTGCACAGCTGGGTTCTCTATCCCTTCTCTCAGGACTTGGGCTTGTGGAAGAATGCTGCCCGCATTCAGGGGCATCTTCCCTCTCTCGTTAACCATCTGTAAATACCCTCATGAACACACACGAGTGTGTTTCCACTGACTCAGTCAATAAACAGTGAAGATTAATCATCATAGGCACTGTTTCTGTACTTCCATCTTACACACACACGCACACACACACACACACACACAGGCTCACTCACTTACACACTCACATACATTCACTCTCACACACAGTCACACACTCACTCTCACACACTCATACACACTCACATACATAAACTCCCAACCCATCCACAGGTGTACACATGAGCATTACCCACAATGAGTCTACACTATACATGTCTGCATGCTATTGCTATAACATCTATCATTCTCTCTCTTTCCCTCTCTCCCTCTCTCACCACATGCAGAATTCCACAATACACATGCACACACACAAATCTCCACCATGCTCACCATATGTCCTCTATATCACCCTCACAAAGTTGTCTCATATCACACACATGCACACACACAACCCCACAGACCCCACACACGTGTACACATGCACCATATAGCTACTATCACATGTGCATGCACAGGATCCTCATCACATGCAACCCCCACTACACACATATGCAATCCCTCATCGTTCGTGTGCACATACTTACCAAGTGTAAATACTTAGCACACTTTGCACACGCATACACTCACCACACCATCACCCCACTGCAAAACCCTCATAACACATACATGTATACACATGATATCTGCCACACACAGCTGCTTCTTATGACATACATATGTGCATACCTGTAACTCTGACCACACACGCATGCACACGCATGCACACACATGCACACACATTCACACGTATACACACGCAGTGCTACTCTGCTCTGTTCCACAGCCCCGGCAGTGAGGGAGCTCACAAAGCAGCAGCACTGCAGAGATGGCCACCCCAAGGTGTCTATTTTCAGTTACTCCCCGCACATGGACAATTGTGTCCTTGCTCCTTTCAGGCCCTCCCCAGCCAGGAGAAGAACCTACCTCTGGAGTCTCACCCCTTGCAGAGTCCGCTTGGAGACAGGTCTTCCCTAGCATGGCCTGGCTCGGCCCCTCACCTGGCCCCATCTCGAGATTCAGGGAGGACAATCTTATGGTGAACTGAGCCTTGCTTGGTCCACCCTCATGAGTGGAGACTGACCATACACGGAGACAGAAGATGGTGGCTGTCCTGACGCGGGAGTCCTACCCAGTGACCTGTTCTCCATTCCTTTCCACTCCTGGTCTACAGGAGAGAGATAAGCACCGCATGCCTGCCCCTGCTGCAAGAAGGAGAGTGTCTGCTGGCTTCTCCACTTACCTCATCAATTCCTGTGGGTTCTGACCATCGGAATCCTGTTATTCAATCCCTGCCCAACTCTTCACCCTCCAGCGCTGGGACATACACTGACCCATCCTTCCCAGAACCAAACATACCTCATGTCCTCTCCAGTTCAGGGCTCCAGACTCCTGTGGCTCTTGATATTCTGACCTCTGTATTTACCAGCAGGAATCTCACCAGAAGAGGCTCCCTTATCAACCATAACCCCAAACCTAAGGGTGTCAGCTTGAGCCGGCCCTGCAGACAGGACCTCGCTTGGCCCATGTTCAGAGACTAGAGAGCCAAGCAAGTGTCAGTTCAAGTTGGAGAGGGGATTCGGAAGAGCCCAGGGAAATGAAAGACTCCCTCAAAGCTTGGGATGCTAAAGCCGGGATGCAGCATTATCCCTCGGGTTATCTCCCCTGGATATTATGCGAACCTCCCCCTCTCCATCCCTTTCCTCTCCTTATCTCTGTTCCTCTGTCTCCTTGTCTCTAATGAAAGATCCTGGCTGGGCTTCTTCAGACATTTAAAGCAGAAATTTAAATACAATATCTGAAGCTTAGCTTTACTTATGGCAACACACACATACAAATCCAATTATCAATTAGAACCGATAGCGCTTTGTAGACCTCTCTCTTTATTAGTACTGCATAGCTTCAGAGAGCCATTTCTGGGAATCGGCCCTGGGTTATTATTGTCTTGCTGACTCCATTCTGCAGGAGATTTAAGATCCCACAAGCACCTGCCTGAGCCTGCGGAGGGTCTCACTATTGCTACCCTGAGAGACCTTAGCAGCCTCTCTAACCTTCCTGGATGACTGGCAGGTGGTGGCAGACCCAGGAATCCTGGCCTTCCGGTGATGCTGTGTGATGTTTCCATTTCACAGATGTGAATATGTGTCTGTTCACCATGACCAGGAGCTGACGGCAAACCAAAGAGGCAGTTAAACCTAAGTCTAGCTTAGTGAATCAGTGGATTTATTTACTGGTGAGAGTATTATGGGTAAAAAATTACTTCCGGGTGCACAGATGACTGAAAGACATAACATTGGAAAACCCACCCCAACATGGTGACAACTCACCCTTGGGGCCTCCTGCTAGCTGGGCTGGTGGGAGAGCCTTTGTTCCCCCGAAACTGTTACCACTTGTACCTTGGGCAGGGCTTTGTGAGTCTTGTAACTTTCAGGAGTTTCCTTAGACTTGTGTGTTTTCATTAGCTTCCTGGGGAATTGCATGTTTCCTTTACTTCCTTCATTTTCTGAGTCTTAGGATAGGAGCCTCCTTCCAGGAGGGAATGTTCCATTTTGAGGATTGTTATATAGCAGGTGGACGCTTCCAGCTGCTCTAGGTTGTGGTGAAGGGCCTCAGTTCCGGGTCATTGCTGGAGTCACTAGCAGGGAGAGTGGGGATCAGACAAGACACTGACCCTCGTTGCTTTCCCAGCAGGGTAACTTGCCATGCTGATGATCCCAAACTCAGAAGGCCTGTGTTCACAGGTTCAGTCTCACACAGTTTGGAGCCACCTTGACTTTTAGTGCTTTCTTTCTCCTCCCTGCCCCAGTACCCATTCCTTCAGCCACAGCCCAGGGACAAGAGCCTGGAACTGCTTGCTTTGCACGACCTATTTTTCTCTAGGGTAAAGCTGAGGCCAGAGGGAGCACAGTTTGTTTATAAAACACAACCCAGCTTGACCAGAGGACAGTGGTAAAATCAAGGGAGTCAGGGGCTTCTCTGTGAGTTCATGGACGGACTCAGGGAAGAATGCCGCGGGCCAGATGCACGAGCAGGGGCTGTGGTGGTGCTGTGCTCTTGGGTGCTGGGAAGTCTAGGAGCCTAGTTTTCTTGGGTGGAAGACTTGACTTAGCCAGGTCTTGCTTTTGATCTTGCCAGTGGAGAAGAGTCATGGATAAACTACCCAAAGGAGCTCATTAAAGGCAACGAGGCCAGCAGCATTCTGGGTGGGAAGACAGGAACAGGGTCAGAGTAGAATTTTGCATGTGGGGTGGAAAGCATTGTGGGGCTAGCAAGGCTTCTCTGCCCAGGGACAGGCAGAAGTGGGAGGAAAATCACTGGGAACACTTCTCAAGGTCAAGGGGGTTCTGGGAATGGACCTCTCCTTTGTAGGTTCTTGCTGAAAGATACCTGGGGATCCTTTCTACCCCAAGGTGGGGAGTAGGGTAGAGGCTTAGGGTGGGGGATCAGATCTTCTGTGGGAGTATTAACCGACTCAGCAAAGTTCCTGTGAGAACTCAAATTCATAAGGAAGTGCATAGATGGGCCATGGAAGGTTCCGGAGCCAAGCTAGTCGCTGTCTAGCAGAGACTCCATTTCAGAAGACAAACTTCACAGCTTCCCGTAGACTCAAAGAGTGAAGAGAAACCTGGGGATCCAGTCTTTCGGCAGTCATTGGACTGATGGAAATCCTTTGAACCAAGAGACTTGGAAAGGCTTTTAATGTGCGGATGTGCCCAGGGATGGAGTGGCCTGTGCATAGATTCCAGCACAGGATGCTTTCCATGGGACCCTTGTATGGGATTCTCAAGGAAAGCCTGGGGATGAAGTCTTCTGTGCCTTCTAAAGCCTGCTGCAGTAGTGGAGTGGTTGGACACACAGGCCGGTCACCCTCAGAAAAAGGACAAAGAAGAAAAGGAGAGAGTGTCCCCTCCTCTACGCCCAAGGTTCCAGGAGGACAGCTGTACCATGTCCTTATTCCAGCCTTCTCTCCCCAGCTGGACCAATGGTCCCTGTAAATCCATTCCCTGCATCGCATCAGGGCAACCGTTATCAGAGGCCTTTCCTTCCTCCAGTTCCCTGGAACCAAAGACAAGTGCAGTTGTCTTAGCTTTGTGGCAACAGTCATCAAAAAGAAAGACAGCTCTCTTCGGGACACAGGCCCTAGTCTCTGTCCCTATGAGTTTCCCATCTAAAACAGCTTGAAGCCTTTTGGCAGCAGAGAGCCAGCATCCCAGGAAAAAGCTACTCACGTTCTGCCGGATGGAGGGATGTTCGTTCATCATGTTGGCAGAGGACTGGTTTGGAAATCAGGAGGGCAGACCTGCCACCCTGCTTGGAGCCTCCCTGGATATGTGGATGGCAAGATTTCCACAGGGCTTCCATGCTACTGAAAGCCAATATACCCTAACCAAATCAACAGAGATGCCCCCACCTCCCACCACCCCATATGCTGCCCTAGTGCCCATGTTGCTCTTCCAGGTTGTAGGGCCTCCAAGAGAGTAGGCAGGGCATACTGCTAAGGAATACCTCCTAGTATGGTAGTTTATCTTGAGAAAATCTGCTGGAACATACTGACCAGCAGGCAGATCCCAGAGTCCTAACGTCTAGATAGGTAGAAGACATAAGGAAGCCGAGAACCCCAAAGGTCTGAGGTTGACCTTTGACCTCCACATAATTGCACGTGTGTACACATGCACACACACACACACATATATATACACTAAAACTCTAACCTTCCCTCCCTCCACTCCTCCCAGTCACTCCCCGTCCCCCTCTCCCCAGATTTACTCCTCTGTTTCCCTACAGAAAATAACAGACCTCCCAGGATATCAAGTGCTATGGGATATCTTTCTGTACACTGTGAATATGTGTTGCTCTCATTGGTTGATAAATAAAGCTGCTTTGACCCATGGCAAGGCAGGATAGAGCCAGGTGGGAAATTCAAGCAGAGATATAGGAGAAGGGCAGAGTCTGGGAAACGTCATCCAGTGAGGAACAACATGCCAGCAGACCAATAATGCCACAGCCACATGACAATGCTTACATTAGTAGAAATGAGTTAATTTAAATGTAAGAGCTAGCTAGTAATAAGCCTGAGCTATTGACAAAATGTTTATAATCAATGTTAAGCCTCTGAGCGGTTATATAATCAAAGGTTTCTCCCCTACCTTTGATTATAATCAAGTGAACACAGAGTAACAAGATGCAATAAGACTAGGCACACACTCAAGGCTAGACTAGCAGGAAGAAAGGGGGTTTCCTGAGACCCACCTAATGTTGGCTGTGGGTCTTTGCGCCTGCTCCCATCCGTTGCTGGAGGAAGCCTCTCTGATGATGGCTGGGCTAGCACGGATTTATGAGTATTGCAGAATATTGTTAGGAATCATCCCACTGGCTTTTTTATTTTCTATTTTTTATCAGTTTTATTTGGTTCTACCCTAGGTCTCTGAACCATCCAGCTTCCAGTTCCTGGCCATCTAGGGGGGTACCAGGCATGGGCTTCCTCCATGGCTTGGGCCTCAAGCTTGACCCGTGATTGGTTGGCTGCTCTCACAGGTTCAGAACCACATTTGCCCCAGCACATCTTGCAGGCAGGACAGGTGTGCCCCGAGGGCTTTTCTGGCTGGGTTGGTATTCTGGTCCCACCCACTCTAAAATTTCTTAAAAGCAAGCAGAGAATAAGAGAGCAATGGTATAGAGACATGTGACAGCATGAAACCACAAACCGTGTGGTGCTCAGAGCCTGCATGGATGGCATGGTGGCCACTGCGGAAAGACACAGTCACGAGGCTTAGAGGTAACACCAGGCACAGATGGTGATTGGTCATCTATGGTGACAGATTTCAACAAATTTCTTCAAATTTCTTCCACATCCTCTTCTACGTGGCTTAGTTATTTTTATTTTAAAACCTCAACTGCTGAGGATGAGCCAGGTTGGGCTTGGTGTCAGCATGTCGTCTCTTTTATATGGCAGACAAACAGGCCAATAGCCCTCTTTATAACCATGAGAGAAATCCGTTTATCTCTGTGGCCTCTGAGAGGTCAGAGTGCGAAGGTCAGGGGTGACCAGCTGGACCCGAGAGGGGCTGGGAGAGGCTAACAGATGCACAGCCACTTCAGAAACTTGGCTTCAGGAGCAGCAGAGGCTCATCGCCTCAGAGCGACTCGTGTCAGCCCTTTGCACGGCAGCTCACGCTTCCTCCGTCAGGTGTGATAAAGATGTGACTTCCTGGGAAGATCACTATCTGTTATTCACCCCAGACAAGGAACCTACACCAGGATAGCAAAATGATTCCACCCAGGTCTAGCTTGGTGAACCGGTGAGTTTGCTGAGGTTACTTACAGGAACATGGGGGACGGTAGCTGCGTGGCTGACTATCCACCCTGACGTGAGTGGTGGCAACTCAGGGAAGCCTTGTCCTTGACGCTCTCTCAGGATCCCTGCCATCACCTGACTCCTCTTTCCACCCAATGGCACCGACGGACACATTTACACCCCCTTCTCCCTGTTTCTGTATGCATGCCTAGAAGGTGAATGCTCACAGCAGATCTTCAGCACAGAGCTGGGAGTTCCCCGAGCAGTGCGTGCTGAGTCAGACACAGCCCAGGGTGCCCAAGGCCAGCTCACCGGTTCAACGGCAAAGACCCGGCAAGCTCTCTTTTGACTCTGCTTACTCTTCCCAATAACTGGAAGTTCTCCATGGTGCCAGTATTTGCACCAGGGCAATGGCACACATTCAGTAAGATGCCTGTCCTCATGGCGAGCAGGCTATCAGCCGCCTGCCACCCATCCCCACCTCCTCGTTAACTCACGTTGCTTTTTTAGACCTGCGAAGGCCATGCTCTTACTTGAAAGATGCAATGGGGGTGGGGCTTGGGCATTGACAAGGGTTTTCCAATCAGGGTGGACTAAATCGGTTATGCCTGAGAGATGTCTAAGTCAGGGCCCTCCATCTCTTTGACAATTCTGGGACTCCTCCCGGAGGAAGCTTTCTGATGTCTCATCACAGCTGGCGACAGGAAGCGGCACAGAGTTCCCCGTAATGAGCAGCCGTTGCCAGCAGACTAGGCAGACTATAGAATTTCCAGGGAGGGTGTTTAAACGTGGTAATATTTTAGACTTTTTTTCATTGCCGGGAAGGGAGTGGAGATCGCAGCTATCTGTCTCCGCACCCCATTACCTGATTTAAAACTCAAAAACGTGGTAAATGAGTCTTGGGTAGATCCTGCCAACACAGCATAATAAAGATTTATGCCTTGGTGAAGGTTTTGTCATAGAATGTAAATGTTGTCTTCGCGAACCCAAAGGATGGCACAGTAGCGGAAAATACAATGACACACAGTTCTAACTGATCACAGGCGGGAGCTGCGATTCAGCAGTCCAGAGTTCTGTGGGGCCGCCTAGACCTATGCAGGGGCCTCTGGGTCTAAGAGCTAATGAGTTTCTGGTAGATTCTTCTTTCCATCAGTGTCTGCAACCTTCCTGCCTGAAGAAAAGGCCTCTGCTGATTCCTGGTCTTCAACACTACTCAGGGCTCACACCATGTACTGGCGATTCCCCAGCAGACTCTCATTTAAACTCCAGACAGTCCTTTATGAGGCGGCACTTCTCTGAGGTAGCACTGTGAGGAGACACTCTGAGGCTGCACTCTGAGGAGGCACTGTGAGGCTGCACTCTGAGAAGACACTCTGAGGAGGCACTGTGAGGAGGCACTGTGAGGAGGCATTGTGAGGTGGCACTCTGTGGAGGCACTGTAAGGAGACACTATAACGCCCCTCTTGAGGTGAAGAGGTGGATGCTTTGTGGCACTCTGAAGGTGACTGACCTCTCTTCCCATGGTGCCCTGACCTGAGTCCCTCCTCAGCACACTTTCTATCTCCAGATGCCTCTCCAGGGACCTCAGGGCTTCTGCATTTTTTCCTCTGTCCTTGGAAGGCTGATGTTTTGCACAGCCTGAATTATCTGGCTCTAGGCAGAGAACGTGCCCCTGGAAGTGACTCCAGGCCCATTTTCCCTTCTCTGGGCTTACTCCTTGAGCCCACCTCCAGTACTTAGGGTGTAGTGGGCACAGAAACAAGCTCTCTGGGGAGGTAGAGGCAATGTGTGGCAGTCATGTAGAAGCAGAAAAAGAGAGAGAAATGTGGGTGGCATCTAACTTATGATGACCTGACTTACGATTTTCCAGTTTTACTGTGCTAGAAAGGCCAACTTTGGGTCTTAACCTGGGAGAGTGACCTGTGATATGACCTTTGTTATGCTGAACTAACTCTGTTTCCTCTCTCTCTCTCTCTCTCTCTCTCTCTCTCTCTCTCTCTCTCTCTCTCTCTGTCCTGTCTCTCTCTCTCTCTCTTTCCCTCCTTCCCTCCCTCTGTCCCTCCCTCCTTCCTCTCTTCCCTCCAACTACCCCTACTGCCCCAGAAGTAGGCCATGGTCCTCTGAATCCTGCAGTTCTCTCTAGATGTGGTAAACAATGCAATCCTGCTAGCTGCTACCCGGAAGCTCCTACAGAGATGAGCACTCACTCCCTCTACCCCCTCCTGAATGCCTGCCCCTCACCTGCCCAGATCCAAGGCAGCTTTGAGTTATAATTGAGTCTTTATTAGCGCCTTCCTGGCTTCTAGCACGTGGGCTAGGTCACATGATACAAAGTTTACACTCCCACCCTTGAAGACCTATAAGAGTGAGAACACCCACTTTCACTCCTGGGAGCGGAGGGAAGGGCCTGTCTCAGAACACACATCACTCTATCAGTGATGGCTGTCTCCCCTAATGAAGCTCTCCGGACCTGTGGGCTCCCTTTCCCACTTCATGGCGGGATCACAGCCCCCTGTGGCCAGGCCTTCCCGACTCTCCTGATAGAACCCTTCTGAAGGGTAATTTGTCTCAGCTTGCATCCTACCAAACCTGTGACTTCCATGTTTGTCACTGTCTGCCCTTTTGGAGCTGTGAGGGTTCCTGCACCTCAGCCACCAGGGTCAGCAGCCAACACCTACAGTTTGTTGGGTTCCTTTAAGGGCTTGTGATAGGTTTCCTGTTGCAAATGCATATTCAGCTAGTAGTTTAAACCTACAAAGGGTGCGTTGAGCGGGTACCCCACGGCTAAGTGGGGAAGCAACTGATCAGTTAGCAGGGTCTCGATGTGTGACTTTGACTGCACACATCTGGCTACCATTGGTCACCTCACCCAGGTGGCCAGAAGCCCCACACGGCCCTTTCTTCCTCCAGCAGCTTGAGGAAGCCAAGAACCACGATGCATAAGGACTTGGAGCTTAATGAGGCAGAAGGAACCAAAAACTCACAGTTGAACTGCTGCCGTAAAGGACGGGAGCCCGGCAGTGGGCGGTGGGGACTCAGCACCTGGTGTTTGGCCATCAATGATAGTTAAATTTAATAGTAGAGTCTTGTTGCCTGTGAGAGTCTTAATTATAGGACAAATGACCCTGCCTGTTAACAGTGAGGGAAAAAAAGGATGCAAACTGAAATCACATAAAGTGAAGCTGCTGCCTCTCTCTTTACAAACGAGCGTAATTGGCTGTGTGGAGCTGACAGGTGAGCAGGGAGGTCTGACCAGGCTACAGCTGCCTCCTTAACGTCCAGCCTCCTGCCTCTGGCTCAGTGGGGACCATTCATCAAAGAGCATCGTTGAGATTACATTTTAATGATTGTCTGTGCTGTCTGCCTGGAGGAAGCAGGTCGCTGGGCTGCCAGAGTCAGGCGCCGTGGGAGATGTGCATAGCCGAAATGTGTCCCCGGAGACTGCGGAGGGGCGTGCATGCCACAGGTATGCACACAGGCACATACCAGGTGATGCACACGTGTGTACGTGTATGCACACGTGTACATGCAGATTCATGTGCATGCATGTGCGCGCATGCACACACACACACACACACACACACACACACACACACACAAGCAGACCCTTGATCAGTAGGAGTGGTTACCACATTGTCTAAGTTATCTTTCAACGTCCCGGTATCACCGGCTGATTTCCCTGCAGATAAAAAGCTTATTGTGGACTGCTAAGAACCCAGTGAGCAACTTCCTAGCTGGGCTCTTTAAAGCGGGCTGTCCCTCCCACCAGCACCTTTGCCCTCCTAAGAAATGGGTAGGCTTCAGGGTCCAGCCACGCTCCTCTACCTGTACAGCCAGCAGGACCGCAATCCTCAACACAGTGAGATCCAGATGGGTTGACACCTGTGGGAAAGAGACGATCGGCGGCTAAGCCTAGAGCCCGCCAAGTGGTCAAGTGTGCCGTCAGTTAGCTGTACCTCAGCATCCCACGAGCCACTCCTCAGAGCCTAGGAAACTGAGACTTCAGTTGTCTGTCTTCAAGGGCCCTTCCTCTCCCAAATCTATTTTCTGAGGTTCTAACTCCCAGGCCCAAGGGTGGCACTGTGTTTTTGGAGACACCAATGAGGTCAAATGAGGTCACTTGACCCTGACACAGTATCATGGGGGTCCTTTTAAGGAAGGATCAGGACATAGAGAAGAGAGAGCTTTGAGAGATACAGCCCTGCCAGCACCCAGAGTAGGGAGACAAAGCGTTGCTTACACAGTAAGGACGGTGGCCGTTTGTTATGGCAGCCCCATGCCAACCCATCTCTCAGGTCTCCTATGGTCTCTGAATGTTCTGCAAAGCAGAGACTTTAGGGGTCCAGGAAAGGGACCAGGGACTGTGGCAGTCCCCACGGAGATGCCCCACAACAGGGCTTTTCCACTCTTGCCTTGAATTCGCAAGGCATAAAAAGTCTCCTGTCCCTTAAATCAAAGCACTGGGTTTCAAAGGAAATTTACCAAAGCATGGCTTTCCAGCCTTGTGGAACTGTGTGTCATGCAAACACTGAAGATCCTTGTCTCAAAGTAATTCTCTCGGGACTCCCTTGGCCTCCAAGGGAAAGAAATCAAAAGATCGGCAGTGGTGCCAGCACATCCTTTGTCAAAGCTGGGCGAGGCTCAAAGCCACAGACTTTTGTGTCCTGGGCTAAATTTAGCTAATCACACCTGTGAGTTCTGTTCTCTGTCCAGAGCCCCGGCACCCCCTTCGTGGAAGGATTAATGGCAGTGTCAGTAACAATGATAATTTGTGCTTTAGCTCCTGGCTTCAGACAGCTTTCAAAGGCCTCTATCTACCACCTTGCCTTCCCTGTGGCTATGAAGCACAGCCAAGATGCCGCTGGGAGGGCGTGCACGAGGGGGAAGCAGGGAGGGCTCCGTCCTCACTTCACGCATGGCAAATCAGGGAGGCAGAAAAATGTGCATGCCCAGCAGTTGCAGGTGCAGTGTGCTGCCCCTGTGTGTGACTGGGAGCCTTTGCCCTCCTGTACAGCAGTGGACACAGTACCACATACCTCCTGCATAGAGGCAGTGCTCCCTCCATCTGGAGGCATCAGGCTGTAGGCATCATGGCTGGAGACATCATGGCTGGAGGCATTGCCTTCCCATTTCAGAGCAGTTCATGGGTGACACCCACTGTCTAAGAGTAAGCTGGGTTGGGATCCCTGAAGCGGGTAGTGTGGTACTGTCCCAACACCCAAGTCCCCTTCCTCAGTGGGTCAAGAAGGACAGAGGGGCTTGAGGAACTACAGCGGCTCTGGTGAGAGGGTCGTCTATTCCCTCATTCTCCTTGGTCTAGCGACCTCTCCAGGACCCTGATCACTCTCCCCTTCCTAAAAGATGGTAGGCTTTTTTAGGACACATTTTGGGGGAAATGTTGGCCTAAGAAAACACCCCTCCATCTGAGTTCTCTTCCCTCTTGGTTCCTTCCAGTACTTGGTATATTTTTCTAGACTAAGGGGGTATTGAGTAGCAATTTCCTCAGAGTTAAATTATCCCAACCTCAAGGGACATTTCTTAAGAGTCAGGAAGTCCCTGAACCTGACTGGATGCACAAGCCCCCTCCTCCATCCACATGACGTAAGCAGTGAGGGTTTCTAAGGACTGAGACCAGCTGAGCAGCGTCAAGAAGTGTAGAGAAAGCTATCCCGCCTACAAGGCTCTCTAACTTGTTGGGCAGTGTCCCCTCCCCCATAGTGATAGTTTTAAGAGCTATCAGCCATGCTGGGAAGTACTTTTGGTGGTGCTGTCGTCCTTGTCCTATATTCTTGTAAATAACCACAATTAATTCATTGCTGCTCCAAGTTTGGCATTCATGGCATATTTACATGGTCTGTTGTCCATTCCCTAGCTGCAGCAAGTAGACACACATTTATACCTAGAAGACAGGCATGCCCAGTTGAGTGTTTGGAGCCTGCCTTCCTGTGCTCAGAAGTGATGTGCTCTCATCTTGGCTACACGGTGTGCACCCCTCTATCTTGCTAACACTCATTTCTGATATGGCTTATCACCCCAGCAGGGAGCAGGTATGACCTACAGGACCCTCAGGTCCACCTTGCCTTTGCCGATCACCTGAGGCCCAGGGAATGTTGGCCGAGTTGTGGTTCCAGATTTGTCAGGCACCAACTCATTGGCAGTGGTCCGGCATGGCGGATGGGAGAGGGGATCGCAGAAATGAGAACTTTCTCCAAGGGTGGATGAGAGCGGAGGTCTCCAGAGAGCCGCATGGCCCCGTTGCTCCCAGTCCCTTTGCCCTGCGCACAGGAACATGAGTGCAGAGTGCTCCCCAGGAAAGGAAAGCTCTTCTGTCCCCAGGGACGTGGACATAACTCCAGGCATGCCCTACAAATGTCACGGAGGTAACTAGGGGTAAGTCTCAATTGTTAGCTGCTCTCTCCTAGGCCTCCGTAGGCTGGTGAGGGGCTCTGGGGATGTGAGAATGTATGAGACCCTGTTGGGAGTGAACCCAGAGAAAAAGCACACCCTCAAAGTGTGGCCACATCCTACCACTTCCATGAGTCCCTCCAGTGTCCGCTGAGGCCCTTCCCGCATGACCCTGCTAGCCTTTGGGTAATCACCTGCCAAGGGTTTGGCACCCTGTTCTTTGTGTTATTCTGAGGACTCCCTTCCCCTTCCCCCTCATGGGCTCTGAGACAGCTCCTCTTCCTCTTTGTTCAGGCTGGGTACTCTGCTCCCAGGGACTCCGCATTGGCTTGCAGGCTGTGGTGGAGACATCAGCAAGAATGAAAGAAATGAAGCCAGAGCAGCCAGCAGTGCGCTCTCCCACAGCCTGTGGGCTGGAGTCCAAGATCTGTGTGCCTGCAGATTGGCTCTTCCCCAGGCCTTTCTCTTTGGCAGGTAGCTCTCTTCTCCTCCTGTGTTCTGGATGTCTGTGTCCCCATCTCCTCTTACAAGGACACTGTCACATTGGATTGGCCCACACCAATGACTTGGTCAACCTCAGTTGCCCTTTCTTATGATTTAATGTTCAAACTTTCATTTTTTTTACTTTTAAACATTTTTACAATGTCATACGCAGGTACAGGTTATTATGATTATATTTACCTTGTTGCTATCCCCCTCTTGCCGTCTCTGACCCCCGTTCTTTTCCCAATGAGTCCCTCTTCTATTTTCATGCCTTTTGTGTTTCCCATTGGGTTTTGTTAGTGTTGTTTGCACGATTGCAGGTGAAGGGTTGCTTACTGTACTGTGGGCCACTTTGCAGTTGCTACACCCCTGAGGAAAATGAGCCTTCTCCTGTCAACCATTAGCTGCCAGTCAGCTGCCTCCTTACAGACTGTCTCTACACATGTCACAGCAGAGTCAGTTTATGTATGAATTCGGGGCCACACTTCAGGCCAAGGCAATCTTCTGACAAACAGATAAGATCCCACCCTGCCCCCAGCCTCTCTCACCATCCTTCTTCCTGCCTTAGAGCTGAAGACTGTTTCTAGTGTGCCTTCCCAAGTCTATGTACACCCCAAGGGGCGGGTTTACATCTGTAGTTTTGTGTTTCTCAGCCCATCCATGGGGCCTGAAAGACAACTGTCTTGATGCCCAGCAGAGGTCTGCAAGGTGCTGCCTGAGCTCCACGCTCACCCCATAGCCTGGCCAGGGAGGAAGCTGTCAGATGAACTGGGAAAGGAGGAGTGGCTGGAGACAGTCTGGCTCTGTCAATCAAGCCACCAGAACGTCATTTACTCTCTTGTGTGATATTTCTTCTCAGTCTGAAACTAAACCTCCTCAGGAAGGGTCAGTAAGATGGCTGAGCACCATGGCTAATGCTTGTAATTATACATTGGTTGTGCAGAGGCAGGAGGATTGTGAGTTTTAAGAGGCTAACTTGAAATGCACAGTAAAACCCCAACTAGAGAGACTGTATGCTGGCAAATAAAAACTCCAGTACCAGGAATGACTCACCGCTTTTTGAGTCGTTGGACAATGAATATCACAAGCTATTGCCAATATTCCTGATTACCCCCCAGAGCTTGGTGGGAAGACCCTACTGCTGCAGACACCACATATTCGAGTCACAGAACAAGGGGAAACCAAGTTGACACTTACCGGGAAACTTCATTCCTATTGGCTAGCATTTATGTGCTGGAAGGCACCGTATGTACTAGCAGTGGAGAAACCTACGTATACATATCTACCTGTGAACCCTGTGGACTATCACAACTGGCCTGACAAGATGTTCACACTGGTGCACTAGCGCCATGAACACTGTGGAAATAACCGACCACTTTTTTTTTTTTGGACCTAAGGCTGTCTGTGTAAGAGGGCACACATGCCTGGCATAGTTAAAGGGGCACCTATCCATCAGAAGGTCATAGGCCCTAAGGGAGAACCCAGGACCATTACTTTGCTAATGGATAGAGTCTTAAAATGACTCCTGATGGCTTATTGCTATGCCTGCAGATCAGAACATCTCTCAAATGCTATCACAGAGGCTTCTTCTCACAATAGATGGCAATTCACACAGAGGCCTCCACTGGTCAATGTGCAGAAGACGGAAGACACTGGATTACTCAGCTCTATATGGGACACATATGTCACATCCCTCCCAGCAAAGCCCAGGGATCTTCACGGAAGTAAGAGCCATGATGGATAATACTGGTGAAATGGCACTGTCCAGACACAGCAGGCAGATGCACATACTAACTCAGGGATTATGACACGCGAGGGACGTGTGCCCCAACATACAGGTGATGCGTGTAAGCCCCGACAGGCCAAACTCTAGCATAGAGAGCAGAAAGGAGACATGGCAGCTCACTACGAACTGAGAAGCCATTTACATTTGAGAGATGGTGGGAGAGAGAGTCAGTGCTTTAAAAATGATGTAATCCCTTGTAGTCTGACCACATATGGGAGCAGGCTCCATTCCCAAGACTATCTGGGCTGCACCAACTGGGTGGAGAAAGAATGAAGAAAAGATGGAGCAGAAATATCAAGCTGGGTAGGGGCAGAGGGGAGGGAGGAGGAGGAAAGGGTGCTTAAGGGGAGGAGCTGGGGAGGGATGAATGTGCTCAAGATATAGGGTATGAAATTCTCCGAGAATTAATGAAAATATTGCTTTTTAAAAGATACCCCCCATTTGGGTAGAGAGTGCAGTTCAGCTGTGTAGGACCTGCATGAGTCTGGATTCTTCCACAGAACAGGAAAACAAGAGGACAGAGCATGGAGCATGTGTACACTGAGGGGCCACGTGCCCCACTCACCTTAGAGGAGACACTGATGGTCCAGGTGCCCCACTCACCTTAGAGGGGACAGGAGCCTCAGCTAATCCAGGTCCTAGACAATCCGCTCTTCCTAGGTGGGTCTAAGTGTGTCAAGCTGACCACTAAAGCTGGCCTTCACAGGGTCTTCCTCACATTGTCTTGTTTTTTATTTTTGTTTTTGTGGTTTTTTTTTTTTTAATGCAGATTGACAATCTTGAGGCATCAGGGGCTCGCATGTTTCTTTATTGCATGTTTCTCATGTTTTTTTTGTTGTTGTTGTTTTGGTTTTTCGAGACAGAGTTTCTCTGTGGCTTTGGAGCCTGTCCTGGAACTAGCTCTTGTAGACCAGGCTGGCCTCGAACTCACAGAGATCCGCCTGCCTCTGCCTCCCGAGTGCTGGGATTAAAGGCGTGCGCCACCACCGCCCGGCTGTTTCTCATGTTTTAACTCTTTTTTGGGGGGTTTGATGTCCTGTCTGTGGAGGTGTATCCTTCAGTACTAGTCTCCAAGAGAGTATCTGCAGGGTAGGCAGTGATACCCTCCAGTCTGCCCTCGAATTGTCCGAAGGCAAGTTGAACTAGATACAGAACTTTTTTCCTTCAGTATTTGTTGCTGATGGTATACAACTCTGACCATTATTTGTCTTCAGATAGAAGGCAAGAATTCCTCCTCGTCGCGCTGAGGATGTCTGCTGTTTCCTCTTCACTTACAGGGTTTGGTGGTCAGCGGAAGATATCCAGGGATGGAGAGGTGAGCCTGGCTCAGTGAATGAAAGTGTTGGCAGCCACGCAAGTCTAATGGCTGAACTTGGAGCTCTAAAACTCATGGAAAAAGCTGGATACAGTGCTCGAATCTGGGATCCTAGCATCCCAATGGAGAGGTAACAGGCAGAGACCGGTGAACTGCCCAGAAATTCGAGGGCCAGCTAGCCAGTAGCACAAAACTCCACTGCAGAAGCTGAGCAGTGATGGTGCCCACCTTTAATCCCAATACTTGCGAGGCAGAGGCAGGTGGATCTCGTTTGAAG
Organism: Arvicola amphibius; assembly: GCF_903992535.2. Classification (NCBI taxonomy): domain Eukaryota; kingdom Metazoa; phylum Chordata; class Mammalia; order Rodentia; family Cricetidae; genus Arvicola; species Arvicola amphibius. Next base: position 3,005,660 of record NC_052052.2, read on the forward strand.
CCAGCCTGGTCGACAGAGTGAGTTCCAGGACAGCCAGGGCTACACAGAGAAACCCTGTCTGAAAAACAAACAATTCCACAGCAGGAATGAGAATGGCAGACCTGCCCTGTCAGGTGAAAACAGACTCCTGAAAGTTGTCCTCTGACCTGCATACATGTGTAGCGCTAAGTTCATGCCTGCACCTGCATGGACGTGGGTGTGCACAGACTATACATAAATGAAATTTAAGGTTTCACACGTGAGTATGCTTGATTTACTTGCACAAGATTTCTTGAGTTTCTCAAATCTGAGTACCTCATGCTGTTTTTGCCCACAACAACCTGGCATGCAGGTGTTAAGTATCGTTTCTGCTCCACACCTCCATGTCTCCCCCGATCAGGTCCTACGTATTCACTGAAGCTCCTCATTCCATCCTCCTGTCTCCAGGCAGGATCACGGTTCTCTCTGGCCTGACTTCACCTTTCACCCACTGGATCTGTCAGCTGTGCCTCATTCCCGGAGTAAGCAGCTGTAACAAATCCACCTGTGATGACATTTTAGCTCCTTCCTTGGTTTCCTGCCCTTATGAGATACATGACTTGAAAACCACGTTGACCCTTTATTTCTCTGAGTTCTGAGGAATTCACTTCCCTGTTGGACTTGCCAGTTTCAGATAGTACTTTTCTCCTCGGCAGGGGTCTTTCTTGACTCGCCCCTGCATCCCTACTAGCAGTGGCCTGGTTTTGACAACTGACAATTAGCTTAGGTGACCCTGTGCCGTTCCTGTTGGTGTTGACATTACTGGGTTCAGGTGAACCACCATCCACTGAGAGGGAACTGAAAACAGACTGAAGTACGGATACCGCCAATGTCCAACTTAGCGAACCAGAGTTTATCTGGGTGAGAGGTTATTCACAGGAGCAGAAATGACTCAAAGACAGCTGTCTACATCCATTACCAAAGCCACCCCAGCATGGGTGACAGCTCACAAAACCAAGAATCTGGAGCACACTGCACAGTCTGTAGGCAGCACAACAGGTAGGAGAGCGTCATTTTCAGGCAGCTCCATTGCCCTCAGAGTGCCTCCCAGCATCCCTTTCTGCTTATAGATGCTTGGGAAGGGAGGGGGCTGGTGAATCTGCTCAGTTTCAGGAACTTCCTGAAGGCTTTGAGTTGTCTTTTGCATTCTCAGCTTTAGCAGCTTCACTAAAGGGTGGAGTGTTTTACTTCTCTCGGGAACATCTTGTGAGTTTCCCTCCAAGATGAAAGATTCGTCTCTGAGGAATTAGAAAGTGACCTCGTGTCTGGGCCCAGCTCTGGGCTGCTGAGATTAAAGTCTCTGGACAAGGTCCCATTTGTCACGCTCTGCTGACTAACACAGTTCAGCTCCATGTCTACCTCCAGAGAGTCAGCTGTGTGAGTCGAATGTGTCAGTGACGAAGCAACCTAAGGGTGGGGGCCTTATGTGATGTCAAGTTCCAGCCCATATAGCAGGCAGGAACAACGGAGGGAGTCAGCAGTTCCTGCAGTGAGCGCATGTGGCAGACACTTCGCACATCGTTGTGGAGTGGAAAGCAGAGAGCTTGGCTAGGAACCAGCAGTGAATACCCTCTCAAGGTCAGCCCCCATGACCGACTCCTATCACTCAGACCACAGGCCCAGGTTCTACAAGTTGCCCAGCTAGTGCTACCAGCTGGATACCACGTGTTCAAACACAGAGTCTGCCAGGGACATTCAATTCCAAACAAGGAGACAGAAAACCCTCTGACTCCATTTGAAAGCCTTTAAATTTCTTGGTCCAGGATGCCTACTGCACAGCCATGTATGACAGGACGCTCGTTGTACAGCTATGTATGACCATGATTCTCAGTCCAGGACACTCACTGCAGAGCCATGTATGACCGTGATTCTCAGTCCAGGATGCTCACTGCAGAGTCATGTATGACCATGAGGGTGCCATGACCTTATCTGGGTTCTTATTCCTTTCTGGTAAATCTTTCCCTAACTGCAGCCCAGGCTGCCACTCTCACCACCCGGGCAGCCAGCTGCTATTGAGGCCCCTTCATTCCCCCAGGAGATGCCATGCCATGGTCACAAGACCCAGAACCCCTCACCTGCCATTCCCCCTGGTTTCCTTGAGTTACTTCTTCACTGCTGACCTGTGTGGGTAAACTGTCCCTGTGTCTAAGCCTGGCCAGGAGCCAGTATTTTTCTCACTGTGTTTCCTCTGTGAGCAATCACTGTCCACATCACATCCAGTTGCCAGATGAGTGAGTGTCTGTGCCATCATCGGGGTCTGTGCCCAGCAGTCACAGGTGCATGCCACCTGCCCACGTGTATACATCACCATGACATTCACGAGGCTTCCCTGAGTTTAGGACCCATTTTAAAGGGAGAAATATGCAGGTGATAAAAATGTGTGTTGCTGTGATTATCTGATACATCCATATGCAGAGATTGATATACGCGAGGATAGTGCACACACAGCGGGACGTCGGCCATGACTTCTCCCAAGAGGGAAAGCGTTTGCTCTGGGGTTTTATGATGGCATGACCGTAACCCGTCATGGCACTCTTACACACCCTCACACTCAGGATGGTCTGTAAGCAATGGAAATGTATTTCTCCCAGCTCTGGAGGGAAAAAAAAAAAAACACTGAGACTCCAGAATATTCAGCGTCTTGCAGGGCTTTCTTCCTGGATCACAGATGGCTTCTCTCACGGTGTTGGGCACTGACCTACTATGTGGTCTGACCCTTGTGACTCATGTTTAATAAGCTCCCTAAAGTGTCCGTTCTGAAATCCCAGCACCTCAGGGCTCAAGCTTTGAGCTTGTGAAGGGGGGAATGGGGACATTTAGACCCAAACAACAGTTGGCTTAGTTTCTGCAGCAGCTGTTGGTGGAGGGTTGTTATAAGCTTGCGTGGAACAGGGAGAAAACAGCAACCACCAAGACTTCCCCCTCTTTGCGACATGGAAGTCACCATCTCCTCATGCCCCTACATCAGCGCAACTGGCAGAGATGTGGGATGTCGTTAGGAAAGGTGCCAGATTTGTCCTGCCCACTGCCCAGTCTGGGGGACATTGTCACCTCTTGTTTGGAAGCTATAGCTTAAGACCTTCTCTTGAGTACCACAGCTAAACCAGGTGCCACTTCCCTGTGGGGATGACTTGGATGTTGTTCATAAACCAAGCATGAAGATCTGTCGTCATGGACAACACACCAAAGGCAATCCCTAAAAAACGGTTTGACACCTCTGGGCCAGGGCAGATCTTGTCTCTCTGTGTCCCTTAGTGCAGGTGTTTGCTGACTTCTGTTCGAGACAAGATCTAAAGGTCTCCTTCTGTAGCTTAGGCTGGCCTACAACTCAGGATCTACCCGCCTCAGCTTCCTGAGGCAGATTGCTACCATCCAGGCACGATCTTCTGAGTCTCAGGGAAAAGCTTGTCTTACCCCAACAGTCATCCTCTGTGACACAGGGACACACACAGGGTTGGGTCAAGTCTGTTTTTTGAGATGGACATTTGCAAACAACTCTTGGAAGCCCAGAGACGTCCCTGTGGCTCTTGAGTGGAGGCAGCAGAGGGGAGGCATACTCCACAGTCCCTGGGGGCTTCTTCTTTCCTGTGGTGATGCTCTGAGCTGCCCAAATGCCCTCGATGGTCATTTCCGGACCAGCACTGTCCAATTGAAATTCAGACAGTGACCCATAGCCACGGCACGGCCCATTATAACAATGATCAGACTGAAAATGGTCTGTTTGGCCATCAAGGAGGGTCCTCGGAGGACTAATTCTGCCACTGTTAATGAGGGCTTCTTCTGACTTCCTGGGGCTGCTTTTCTTGATGTGCAACCGATTTATGACTCATGGAGGATTTTAATATTAATGTCGGCCTGATGGAAGATAAATCGGACACAGAATTTATGGGCATAGTAAAAAGCTGGCTGTTCCCTCCCCCTCGACTATGAAAACATTTACTGAATTCACTTACGAACACCTTGTCCTGTTCCAGAGACTCCTCAGGTGGTGGCCTAGAGGAGGAAGGGAAAGCTATGCTCCATGGGGGAGGGGAGAGGGAATAAGCCTCAGTGACTCATGGTCCAGAAAGGGGGATGTGAGCACGCAGGGTGGTTACAGCCGCACCTGTGGCTATTAGAGGCCCCACTCCTGTCGACTTTTATCGGCCTGTAAATAAAACCTTGCGGCTTGATTGATACATGCTGGGCTGAGCAGGGCTGTGCAGACCTACAGAACCAATGAACTTGATGAATGTCTCGAGCCTGCTGCCAGCAGCGGGAAGAGTCCCAGCCGGGTTCTGTCCTCAGTGTACTTTCAATCCTGGCCTTGTCGGCCTCTGCAGCTGAATGCTGAGACCCAGAGTCCGGCTGCAGTCTGCCTTTCCCACTCTTTTAACACAGACAGGAAGTGAGTAATACACACCGCCTCGGTTACGCCTTCTCATGGCTGTGTCAAACACTCAACGGCTGCAAATTAAGGGAGAAGGGACTGACTTTGGCTCATGGTTTTGGGGTGTTTGGTCATTCGTGGAGGGGAAGGTATGGTGACAGGGACTTATTTTGGTGCATGGTTTGGGGGTGTTTGGTTATTTGAGGAGGGGAAGGCATAGCGGCAGGGATTTTTCTTGGCTCAGAGTTTTGGGGTGTTTGGTCGTTCGTGGAGGGGAAGGCGGAGCGGCAGGATCTGGGGCCCACTGGTCAGTCTCTTCTCATACAGTTATAGGTTAGAGAGCTGGACCCTGATGTTTAGCTCACTTTCTCCTTCTCATCCAGTCAGGACCCCAGCCAGTGGGATGGCGCTGCCCACAGCTGCGGTGGGTGTTCCCACTTCCATCTACTCTAGAAAAGCCCTCACAGAAATGCCAGTGGGTCTGTTCCCATGATGATTTCAAATCGTATCAAGCCGACAACTGAGATCAACCAGCACCCTGAAGGAGGAGGGAACCCCGGCTTGCTGAACAAAGCCAAGCAGATCTTGGACCCAGGTTTGCTGACTCCAAAGTCAACATCTCAGCTTCCACCTTGTGTGTCCATCAAGCAGTTGTCAAGACTGAGTGAGATGCCCCTGGCTCCCACACCTGACAACACAAGCTTGGGGACCAGTCATGTGATGCATCCGTCCTTCCTTGCCTGGGCTCTCTGTACAACACAAGCTTGGGGTCCAGTCATGTGATGCATCCATCCTTCCACACTTGGGCTCTCTGTTCGTAACATTGCTCTTTAAAATTATGTAGGGATTTATCAGGGAAGATGGGGCCCAGACAGAGAGCTCAGTCAGTAAAGATCCCGCGGCACAAACGTGAGAACGTGAGTGTGGAACCTGTGGGATTGCCTCTACATTTTACACCCTGTTTGTGTCAAAGCCTTGTACACGCACGCCCTTGTCACGTCTGCTGGCCACCAGGCAAACCTGGCTAGTGATATTTTTGCTTTGCTCTAAATTCTTGGCTTGAATAGGGCCGGTGGGGTTCTCTGTCATCCTGTTGGTCTACAGTTCCACCTAAGCTAACGCAAGAAACTTAAAATAGGCCGTTCCTTCTTAGTTTCTTATACAGACAGACAATCAGAATTTCCCAAGCAAGCCCTATTATCTGAGTCCATGCTCCTGGGCACTGTGTCATTATGACCTGAGTAATAGGCAGGCTTGCATTGCAGCTCAGCGTGTGCCAGTGGCTGCTGATGGAGCCAGCACTTTGTCCCTTTGCCTTCGATGTCCTCCGTGCAGAGTACAAGGCCTGAGCAATGCTCTGTGAGCAGCCCCTCTGCTAGCCTCGTCCAGGGCACACTCTTTTGTCCTCTGTCCTTGGAGGCCAGTCCATCGCCTCCCAGCTGGGTTCTGCAGGGCAATCCTCACACTAACCAGCCAGAGCCAGCGCCAGGCCCTGCAGCCAAAGGACTCTGTTCTCCACAAAACCCCGTGTGACCTGCCAGCTCCAGGTGTGTCCCCAGGCACTGCTGGGGATTGGATGGCTGACCAACTGTCCTATGGGATTTCTATAACCTCCATTATGGTTTGAGAGTTTACCAAATGAGTGTGAGCCATGAAATTGAGGAAGGCACCACAGTGCACATCTAATGAGGGACACGTGGAGATGGTGAGAGGAAGGGTCACAGGTGAGGGGTGAAGAGAGCACACCCCCACTCTTCTGCAGTTTAGATATTATTTGTTCCTCGCAGTTCAGATGTGAGAGATTCAGTCCCCAGAGTGGAGATGGTAGAGAGAGGGGGACCTTAAGATGCGTGGTTTACAAGGGAGCCACTGGCATGGCCTCCTTTCAAAGGGCTTAGAGCTGGGATCTAGGCTGAATGCCTTTCATAGGAGCAAACTAGATCCCTATCACTACGACATAAAACAGATCAAGATCCCACAGTACCTCTGAGTCACCATCCTGACATGCTAGCTGATGAACCTCCATGTGGTGATGTTTAACGGTGAAGCCAAGGCGTGGTTGGTTACGTTGTCAGCGCCTGGTGACTGAACTCCATCTCTGCCCTGTTCTCTCTGCATGGCTGATGTCTCTGGTAACCTAAGCATCCTGAGAAGTATACAGACCCTTCATGAGTCTCTCCATTAATATAGCAAAGACTCTTATCAGTATGGTATCTCAAAGACCTAAGAACATAAATCAGACCGTGTACATAATGTTTGTGCATGCGTACGATGTATGTATTTGTGTGTGGATTCTCTTGACCATCCACATGCATGTGAGGGCAAGGCGTCATGTGAGGGCAAGGCGTCGTGTGAGGGCAAGGCATCGTGTGAGGGCAAGGCATCGTGTGAGGGCAAGGCGTCATGTGAGGGCAAGGCGTCGTGTGAGGGCAAGGCATCGTGTGAGGGCAAGGCGTCGTGTGAGGGCAAGGCGTCATGTGAGGGCAAGGCGTCGTGTGAGGGCAAGGCGTCAACGCTGGTGTCTCCCTATCATGCTCTACTTTAGTTTTTGAGATATTTTTTTTTTTAACATTTATTTTATTAGTGATGTATATCGTGTCCTGTCTGCATGTATCCCTGTCCGCCAGAAGAGGGCACCAGTTCTCATTACAGATGGTTGTGAGCCATCATGTGGTTGCTGGGAATTGAACTCAGGACCTCTGGAAGGACATCCAGTGCTCCCAACCTCTGAGCCACAGGGGTCACATATCAGATCCTGCATATCAGATATTTGCATTATGATTCATAGCGATAACAAAATTACAGTTAGGAAGTTGCAATGAGATAATTTTATGATTGGGGTCACCACAACACAAGGAATTGTATTGCACGGTTGCACATTAGGAAGGCTGAAAAACCACTGAGCTGGATCTCTATCTGGGGAGCCCTCGGATGTGCTTGTTTCTGTCTCCCCATCCCGGCACTAGAGTTACAGACATGTGCTGACAGTACAGGACTTCTGGCTTCTCACATGTGTGCTGGGGATCAGAACCCCAGTCCCTGTGTTTAGAAGGCAAGTACTATGCTCCCTGAGCCACCTCCCCTGGCCCGGATGCATTTTTGCTCATTTCAGAGTTCTTTATCTGACAGTCAGCTCTCCCCAACACTGGCATCATAAAACTGGCATTACTGTTGCCAGCCTTCCGTCTTACAAGACAAACCTGCTCCACTGGCTGCTCTCAGGGAGTGAGACATGGGCAGAGCTGGAACCACACCTGGCCCCGGTTCCAGGAGGCAAGGGTGAGTTCCATATCCTGAGATCTTCGGAGAGTGGGGGTCAGAGCAAGCAGACAGCCTTGAGGCAGGGGCTGTTGTTGGGACCGCTTTGGGCTGTTTTTTCTCTGGTCAAGAGGGCCACTCTCATTGAACTCACTTTTCCTTTTAAAGCCATAGCCAAAGGATCAGGGAGGGTCCTTAAGAGACCTTATTCACTATTCTGGACAGAGGGAAGTGAGGGCAGGGCTGTCGTTTTCCCGCACACTCTCAGGAGTTCTGAATGCAGAGCCCTCCTGCCCTTACAGCTCTGTCTTAGTCAGTGTTGACATTCTGACTCACTGGGCTTAAATAAACTGTTCTTACAGGGAAGAAAGGGCATTTACTGGCCCCAATTCCCCCTCGCACATAAGCCAGGAGAAATGAACAGGAACAGGAAAGGAGGTAGAAGATGCTGGAGCCGCAGAGGTAGGCAGGACCCAGGAACCTCCTGTCCCCCAGGCTCTGACTGAGCAGAAGGCTCCCATGCTCAAGGATGGTTGCAGCCACTAGCCTGGTTTGAGGCTGAGAGAAGGATCAGAAGTGAGCTCCAGAGTGCAGCCTCGTCCTCTTGGGTGGCTGTCACCAGTGAACACAGACCGGGAACTTCACCACCCACACTGGTTTCTCGGAGCCCTTCTCTTTGGAGGCCCAAGAACAGAATGCAAACAATGTGGGAGCCGAGAGGCCCAGTGCCAGCTTGTCGGTTGGTCATCTTCTCGTGTGTGCTCACGTGCCCTGTCCTTAGCATTTGGTATGGATGGGGTTGTGGGCAGCAGCCGGTGATCTCTGGTAGCTTCTGGTAAGAGCGCAAATCTCCCTGTGTCAGGCCCAGCCTCGTCAAGACAGGGAAGCTGAGATACGCCACACCTGTAGGGAACCCTTCAAGGTCTTGCATAGCCCAGGTTGGCCTTGAACTCACCACCTTGCATTCCCTGGTCCTCCTGCCTCTACCTCTCCAGCACTGAGATGAAAGGTGAGTCCCACCGTGCTGGGTGCTGTGCTCTGCTGGGTATGGATCCCGGGTCTTTGTGTCTACTAGGCAAGGACTCTGCCGACAGAGCTACTCCCCAGCTTCGCCCTTTTCTCTTTCTCATAGGGTCACTCAGTATCCACCGACACCCAGCTGCTGGGTTTTCTGGTTTAAGACAATCAGAAGCGTTGTGTGCTGCTTGATTATACTTCCGAGACAGGAGATGCTGGCTGTGGTATGTTCGTGTACAAAATGATTCCTTAGGCCTGGGGCGAAGCCTCTAAAGCCGCCTCTGCCCCTCGTCTCTGTGGCATTCCCTTTGAGGTCCTTGCATCCGTGAGCCTATGTAGTTCATCTTGTACCTAACTAGAAGAACATGTCTCTCTACTTGCACAAAGTCTCCCCTTCCCTCTGGGGGAGTGGCTTTGGGAAATGACTTCCATGGCCCTTATAGGCTTTCAAAGGAGTGAGAAATAGGCAACAAGCTCTTGTTGAAAACTACATCTGAATCTTCTAAGGGGTTTTAAGCACCCAGGACATAAAGGGAAATTGGCCCCGACAGAAGCATGGTGGTTGATTTAGCCAATAGTGTGGATAATACCGCATTCTCGAAGCCTCGGCGCCTCCACGGGCAGTCTCAATAGGCATGACTTTAAATAAGACACTTTGTTATTAAATAAAACCTCTTTACAGACAGGGACCGGAAGGGCTTGCCGGGTCAGTCATTTGGGTTTGAAATCTCCTTTAAAATGAATTTCCAGAGGATATGACAAAAGGGACAGACACGGGCAATAAAACACATTGTGAGAAGCTGCTAAATATGTATTTCGGGCTCTTTAAATGTCCATAAATACATATGCATGAGGCTCAGCCCCTGCTTCTGGCTCGCTGGAGGCAGCTTCCAGGCATGTGCTGTAGTCTCGCATCCTACAGCCCCAGGACAGGCTCGCAGACTCCCGGAGACAGGCTGTCTTGGCGCAGCTGGCCCTCAGCATTTGGCAAGTGGCTCTGGGCCTCCAGCCACAGGGTTTCCACGTTTCCTTCCTGATCCCATGTCTACCCATTCCCCAGATACCTGGTTTATCGTAGCCACCTTCCTTCTGCAGCTCTGCAGCACCCAGCAGTACACCTAGGCAGGGTGAGTCTACCCCTTCCCACCTCTCAAAAGTGAAGGATATGTGTCCAAGGGGTTGCCATGACAAAGACCCGCACAGGTTTAGATCATCAGCACTGTTCCCAGAACTTGGGAGGGCATTGTGTCTGCTCATGGAAACTTTCTTCCAGACACCCTGAGCGTCGCTCTGTCCCAGGCCTCTCTCAGGTGTCTTCAGTAGGCCTTGGTGTCTCGTGGCCCCCCGTGTCCATCCAGTTCTAGGGCCCCTTTTCCCACATCTGTATCTCCCTTAAGAGCATCAGTCATGCTGGTATTAGCCCCTAATGCCGTCAGCAGGGACATGGTCGGTTTTTCAAATGAGACCACATTCTGAGGACCTGGGCTCACATGTCTTTGGGGGGAGGACTGAGGACAATCTCCTAAATGCTTTCCAACTGTGTATTCAGGATGAGAAATCCATTGGTTTCTGCCGTCTGGTCACTTGCCAATAGTTACTAAGCAGCTATCTGGAGCCCTGCTAAGTTCTAGGGGTGCTGGGGAGAGAGGCACACATAGAGGGACCCACACATAGAGGGGATCCACAGAGGAGAGGGAGGTGTGCAGTGGGGAAAATGGGAGGAGGGAGAACTGGTTCTGGGGGAGGTTAGGTGAGGCTGAGAGCTGGTGAGGGGCTGAAGTGGGGAGGAATGTGGGTGTGGCAGGAGGATGGAGGCATTCTGAGTGGGCGCTACCTTGAAACAGCTTGAGAGAGGGCCACAGTAGGAGTCACATTTATGGAGCTGAGCTGACTCCGAGGATACAGAAGGCCTCTCTGGAAGAGCGTGAGACGGCCACCCAGCATGGAGACCAAGCAGGAAGGGCAGGCAAGAAAGAAAGGAAGCCAACACGGACCTAGCACTCTGGTGGGGGTGAGTCTCTGTGCTGACCTGGGGTCAACAGCTCAAGGGGCTCAGCTCCCCCGAGCCTTGTGTGAGACCCTGGCAGGATCAGCTCAGCTGTGAGGAGCCTATGCAAGGGTAGGCATTATTGGCTACCAGTGGGAATCACTCTGGTGAGACCCTGGCAAGATCAGCTCAGCTGTGAGGAGCCTATGCAAGGGTAGGCCTTAGCGGCTACCAGGGTGAACCACTCTGCGAATCTGCAGGTGTGAGAACAAGACTCAAGTTGAGGGGGACATGTTCCGGGGACACAGGGTAGCTGGATAGAGATGCCTCAAAAAATAAAGATTATACAAAATGGCATATATGAGAAAAGGAAATTAATTTAAACCTGGCCAGAAAAAAATATGGATTTTTTTTTTACTTGTCAAATTGGCAAAAACAGATGATCGTGTAAACAAAACTCCCATTCTGAGCTCTTGTAGCTTGGGTGGAGCATGGTGGGAATCTCCGGGGTTGAGAATAGAAACTGGAGGAAGTGCTCAGACATTCAGAGGAGGCAGATTCTGCTCCCCACTTCTGAACTGGGCCAGCACCTAGCTGAGGTGTTGAGAAGGCGGCTCTGTCTGTAAAGTGCCTGCTTTGTCTGCACAAGGACCTGAGTTTAATCACCAGAACCTATACACACACAGACACACACACAGAGATAGACAGATAGACAGAAAGACACACACAGAGACTCATACACAGAAACACAGACACACAGACAGACAGACAGACAAACACAGAGACTCACAGACAGACACATATACAGACTTACAGACACACAGATACAAATACAGACACACAAACAGACTCACACACACAATATAGATTCATAGACACACAGATATACAGACAGACACACACAGAGAGACTCACAGACCGACACACACACAAACATATAGGAACACAGACAGACACACACAGACTCATAGACACACAGATAGACAGAGACACATAGACTCACAGTTACACACACACACACAGAGACTCACAGGCACACATAAACAGATTCATAGACACACACACAAACACATAGGCATACAGACAGACACACAGATACATGGACAGACACACACAGACTCACAGACACACACACAGAGACAAACACACAGACAGACACATAGACACACACAGAGACACACAGACTCAGTCAGATACACACACAGACACACAGATACACACACACACACACACACACACACAACTCAGGGACAGGCAAGATGGCCAAGGGGGTGAAGAGGGTTTGAAGCAAAGCTCTCTGACATGAGCTTGGCCCCTGGGACCCACATGGCAGAAGGAGAGAACAGCTCCCACAAGCTGTCCCCTGACCTTTGCGTGTGCTCCATGGCATGCTTGTGCCCACACACTTACATACACAATAAACAAATGAACATGATAGGTTTTGAAGCCATCTGAGAGGCTTTGGGGCATGGAGAGCAGAGGGTCCTTGGCGCCACAGGCCAGCCAGGCTTCTGTCTTCTTTTTAAGCAGCAGGCCAATGAGAGTTCTTGTATCAATAAACGAAGTGGCCATGATGGGAGGCTCAGGATCAAGAGCTCATCCTGGTGTTTGAGAAGCAGCAAGTTTGGTTCCCAGTACCTGTGTTGTGTCCCATCTGGTCCCACAGTCGCTTTTAAAGTAACTACTCAGAGGCTTAATATTAATTACAAACTCTTTGGTCTATTAGCTCAGGCTTATTATTAACTAGCTCTTACTATTTAAATTAACCCATTTCTATTATTCTATATTTTACCATGAGGTTTTTGGCTTGTTACATCTTGCTTCCCCGGCAGCCGCTGGCATTTCTCTGACTCCACTCTTTTTCTCTCTGTATTTCTATTTGGATTTCCTGCCTGACTCTATTCTGCCTGGCTACTGGCCAAATCAGCTTCTTTATTAACCAATGGTAATAGAACACTCACAGCATACGGCGTGACATCCGCATCAGGAATTGACCTCTTCCCTTGGTACTCACACACATACGCTCAGCCCGTGGAGAAGTGGGTTATGATAAAAAGTGAAAATTGGTTAATATAAAATGATAGTTTAGTATCACTGAAATTCTAGGGAAAGGTGTGTAATACAATCATACATAGAAAATGCCAGCTACAAATTTACCTATGGTGTGTGTGTGTGTGTGTGTGCACACGTGCATGTGTGTGTGTGCACATATGAGTCTTGCTGAGCACAGAGCACATGGCCAACACCAATTCGTTCTGCTTGTTGAGTTTCAGGATCATATTTAAAACCTAACATCATGATTTTAAACAGTTGCAGCCTGTGTTCGTAGTGGAAAATTGGGCCAATATGGCAAACAAGCCTTGTTTTAAAGCTTTCTCAAGTAGCGTTGATCCTCGGGGATCATCTTTCCCAGCGCGCTTTGCCGAGTCCTGCTTCTCAACTCTCCCTCGGGAGAGAGTTTTGCCGTGTTTATTCCAGCAGCCAGGTCTCCTCCAGGGAGATGAGCTGCCACCAAAGGAGCCATCCTCCAAGGCTCTCCTTGGCACATTCCAACGACTCCTAGGTCCAATGGCTTTGGGCTTCTGCAGCCGGAGGTACTTTAGGCACCTACTGGCGCCTGTCATGGTCGGCAGAGGTAAACCAGTAGAGTGTTTGGAATGGTGATGTGTATATGAGTGTGTGCCAGTGAGTATGTGTGAAGGTGTGTGCGTTCAGGGAGGCAGGAAGGGGGCTAGACTGGAGGCTGAGCCTGGCACGATTCTTATGTTCCTCTGTCCATGGGGACCATCCATCTGGCCAGGCTCGAGGGCACTTAGTCTTCCTTAGAACACAACAAATGTTTTACCATTATTTTAAATATATTCCTGAAAGGTCCGACTTTAATGCCGCCCAGACAGGAAACCTGAGCTCAGGGTGAGCTTTCGTTGCAAGCAGCTGTGGCTGGCGCAAATGACATGAATTACACTCACCATTACCTCAAGATGCACTGCTCCTGCTTGGCATAAAATTGGCCATTTCCTGCAGTGATATAAGGGCCTGATTCCCGACGCCCGGTCGATGTCAGGAGCTCCTATTTTGTGCCTGCCACACTGGTCATTTTAATTGCCCTGGCCTCCCTATCTGGGCCATGCCCTGCTCCTCTCGGCTTGTATTTCTCACTCTGCCCGCACTTCCAGTGCCTGGGTTCCTCAGACACGTGGCACATATTTTTCTGAAAGTGGAGGGCCACACCCCTCCAGGGTGCAGGAAAGGGAGCAAAAACCAGACTTCCAGACAGGTGTAGCAAGACACAAACCAGTAAGACCTTGGGAAGTGTGACCAGGAGAACAAAGAAAGCTTCAAGCCTCGTGTGTGTGTGTATATGTGTATGTGTGTGTGTTTAGGTGGTGTGTGTGTGTTTAGGTGGTGTGTAGGTGTGTGTGTGTGTGTAAGAGAGAGAAGTACATGTATGTAGCTGTGTGGGTTATATATGTATGTAGCTATGTGTGAGTATTTGTGGGTTTGTGTGTAGGTATATGCATATGTGTATAGGTGTGTGTGCATGATATATGTACAGGTGTGTGCAGGTCTGTGTATAGATGTATAGGTTACATGCAGGTGTATGTGTATAGATGTATGTGTTTATATGTGTTTATGTGTATAGGTGTGTGGGGGGGTGTAGGTGTATGTGCTGGTCTGTGTATATGTGTGTGTGTGTTAATGTACACAGCCTTTCCTCAGAACACACATCCAGCTCTCTCTACAGCCCAGCTTTCCAGGGTTTCTTTTTACAGGCTCACACTTAGGTCAGAAAGGGACCCAATCACACTCTCCCCTCAAGCACAGTTGGCTGGAGTCACAGCTGGCTCCGCAGACAGGTCTCTCTATTCTGATGTGGTAAATATGTTAGGGCACAATTTGGTTACAATGCATTTTCAAATATTGAGTTTGCTTTGGTGCAGTTATGTCTGGGAGAAGCAGGAAGGCAGGGGGCTCAGGCAAGAGCAGGCAAGTACAGAAACATCATGGGCTGTGTGGTGTCACTCGGGAAATGCTGGGCCTCACACACCCTTCAACTTCTACCCGCTGCTTCTGCCCACACCCGTCTACAGACTTGGAACAGAGAAGGAGAAAAGGAGAGATGGAGGAAGAGGAGGGAGACAGCTTGGAAACAAAGATCAAAGCTTAGGTGGTGTTTTCTAAATTTAGCAAAGCATGTTTTAAGTACTCACATTGCTGATTGCAGAGGTGCTGGCCAGTAGAATTTGCAGAAGGAGGCAAGGGCAGGAGGATCACGATTTTGAGGCCAGCCTGGGCTGAATATTCATGTTTATTGTGAAGAAGTTTCACCTGAACATAGATCATTCTCATAACAGTGAGTCACACTCTCCCCTCCCTCAGTCCAGGGCTCAGGCCTGCAGAGTAGCTCCAGGGTGTGTGGAAGGCCATGCCGTGTTTGCAGCTCTGCTTCTGGGCTTTGCAGGCTAATGTGGGGACTATGGTGCCTGTGTGGCTGTTAGGTTCCTGTTGTTGATTTTATATTATAACAGGGGGTTGGGAGTCATCCCCCTGAAGACCCTGTGGTTCTATGGTGCTGTGTTGCATGGGCTGATGGGTCTCAGGAGCAGGTCAGAGTGTTATGAACATTATTTAAACCTGGACATTCAGGTTAAATATGAACCCACTGTGGTCATTTCAACACCTGTTGAAGAGAAGGTCTAGGGGAGTCCTCCAGTGAGATAGAAGAGAATCATGGGACTCTCCCTAAAGATGGAAGTGTCACCAAGAAACCAAACAGGCACAGATGGACACACACAGGACCAGTCCTTTCTTACATGTACTAACTAGTCTCCTAGTTTGAAAACGATGCTTACTGTCACAGTTTGAATGGGAAGTGCCCCCTACCAGTTTTTGTTCACTGCTCAGTCCTGGCTGATGTTGGCATTTTGTAGGTTTGGGAAACTGCAGAGATAAAAAGCCTCATTGGAGGCAGTGGGTCTTTGGGAATCTATAACCCTTGACCTCTTCCTGTTTGCTCTCTACTTTATGGTTCACCGTGGTGAGGACCGTGCTGCCCATCAGTAAGGATTGAACCTTCTGAAACCCTGAGGCAGAAGAGCCCCCTCCACCCTGAGGTTGTTTACCTCCGGCAGTTTGCCACAGAAACATGACACTTGCTTACACATCTGCAGAGCTAGCTGCAGAGGCCTGGAACCTCCATGGCTGCTGTGGCCGTGGTATAAGATGGGATGGGATGGGCAGTACCCAGAAAGGGTTTTGCGTTGCCCGAGACTCACCCAGCTCATCTCATTCCCATCCGTCCTATTGCAGTGCATCAGCCCCGTGGTGTCCCTGCCACCACTGCCATTGACACAGCTGGCTTTGAACTCAGCCGGAAGTCAATGTGTTGGAAGGCTAAAGGAAGGTGGCCCCTCCTCTCCAGGATGGACCCAACTATCAAGAAGCATCCTCTTAGTCCTTAGTTTCTCTGGTTCGTGACAGCACTAACTCTTCCTCCATTGTGGGTGGACCCATAGGCTATCTCTCCCCGTTTATCCTCATTCACAGAACAAAGTCGAAATTTTCCTGCCCCGCTCAGTCAGCTTTTATAGTTAAGAGGTTCTAGAAAGAGGGTCACCGACCCAGAAGGGCCTGCATCCTGTTCTTGGTTTGTGGCATCACAATGTTTAGTGCCACATACCACAGTGATGATCTGTGATCTTGAGGGTCCAACTGCCTGAACGGGGATGATCAGTGGTCCCCTCTTGGTGAATACAGGCACATGCACCTTAGTGCCATCAAACAGGACAATGGTTTCACATAAAATTTCTATACACACCCAAGTGGGGATTCTGAGGTTCTCCTGACTCTCCTAGCCTGACAGGAAGAGGTTAAAATCCCAAGGAATAGCTCTCCCCCTAAATGTCATTTGTCACACCAGAGAAAGACTGCTTGGTGACCGAGTGAGAATGTAAGCAATGGCTCCAGGCAACTGGGACTCCTCTCTCATGTGACACTAGGGTGTGTCAAGTCAATATCAAAAGGTAACTAGGACACACTGAGTCATGGAGTGAGAGTGGCTGGGTAAGTGATGAGCCATGAGTGAGGGGAGAGGCCAGGATGGTCTGAGGCAGAGCAACGAGCTGGCATCAGGGAAAAACGGAAACAATGACTTCTTGGAAGGACAGTGGCATAAAGCACGTTCAGGACCATAAGGAAGGAAGTGACTCACACGCAGAGAGCGCTCCACTGTGGAACCTGAAGGCTCAAGGTTTCAGAACCCATGTACACCTCCTTAGATCTGGGCTGTGAGCTGGGGTGGCTCAGAGTTAGAGGAAGCGCCTTTGTGTCTAGGGTGGCAGGGATGACAGAGTGAGTGACAGTCTACACATGGTTCCTTCTCCATGACGACTGCTTTAACCTTTTCTCCCAGACATGAGCATAAGCCAACCACATGCTGATGCAACTTCTTCAAGACAGGGTTTCTCTGTGTAGCCCTGGAACTCACTCTGTTGACCAGGCTGAGCTCAAACTCAGAGGTCTCAGAGATTTACCTGCCTTTGCCTCTCAAGTGCTGAGATAAAGGCATGCACCACCACCACCCAGCTGGCAGAACTTCTTTGAGTAGCAGCGTGTGAACAGCCCTGATTCCATTCCTGGGAAGTTGGTCTGGGTTTCCTCTAGTGCACCCTTCTGAGGATTCATGGGATCAGAACGTTTTCATGTTAGTGAGGCTGCCAAGTGTGGGTTTTTAGGCAATCAAGGTTCCGAGAGAGGATGACCAGGTAAAGAGGGGAAAGGAGTTGCACCAGAACAAGGCATTGGCGGTGGATGGCAGCTGGCAGGGATTTCCTCAGGAGGCTGGAGAAGGGGGAATCTGAGGCACTGGACAAGAGTCTGGGAATGTTGACATGATGAAGAGGTGACAGCAGATCCAGGGAAAGGCCGACCGTGGCTACTGGCTTCTGGATGAACCCAATCCAAGAGCAGGAGAGAAGGGATGTCATAGCTTATACTTTTAGCATAAGAGAGGCAGACAAGAGGGCACTGTGTTTCCACCTCTTTTCTTCTCTCTGTGCAAGACCTGAATGACAGATAAAGCTTCCTCGGTGACCAGCACAATCTGCTGACCTGATTCACAAGACTCTTCGGTGTGAATGCAGTATGTTCCAGAAGTTTCCTCAGAGACACTCACTAATTGTGTTTTCATTTGGTTTCAGTCTAGGAAATACATTAAATATCATACTTGTCACGTAACTCATGAAGGGGCTTTAGCTTAGCTGTGGAGGAGCTGGAGGAGGAAGCGGGGCTGGCCAAGCTGCTGCTTCCTGTCCATCATTGGCCAGAATGACCTCATTTAGGTCTTTGCAGTCTCATGCCTGGCCTGGCTTGTCCCTTGCTCCACTTTGCCTTTTCTTTTGCTGGGTTTCATCAACTGGTTTTTGCTGTAATGAGACATCACAGTTATAATAGAGACTTGGTTGAGTTCTCTGAGCCCCTGTGGGTCCCTAGGCCTGATGGTCATGGCTAAAGGGGCAGCAGCAGATAGCTCCCTATGATGAATTACTCGGCAGTAACAAGACTGCTGAGAGGCAATGGCTTTGGAGAAAGCCCAAATGTCTAGTTGGGGTAAAGGGTACTGCCCGAAACCCAGTGTGGTTGGGGTGTCTGTCCACTCACCCTTCTTTGCCTCAGCCTCTTGGGATATGTACCAGTTTCTCAGGAACTCTCTTTCCCCTGAGCCTTGCTCTGTTCACTCCACCCCTCAGGTATCTCCTTACTCTTCCTTGCATGAGGGATTCTGCTCATCCCTCAAGAATCAGTCAAACACTGACCATGAAAAGTCTCCAACCCATGCAGCCCCAGGAAAAGCCTCCATTTAACTCTCTGACAGCACATCCTCTGGGGTAATGGAGCTTAGCAAGTGGGCTCAATTGGGTCTTATTCATCCCATGACCTGCTCTTCAGCCCCGCGACCCCACTCTACAGTTTCCACTACGACAGTAGAGACGACCTCTAGAACAAGCTGAGAACATCTCTGATAATTTTCTTTATTCACATTTTCAAAAAAAGAATCAATGAACAACCTTGGTTTTTATGTTTTAATCATCAAAGTCCTGTGTGTGAATATTCTGGGGGAACATTCAATAATAAGTTAGGAATTTGAATTCAAAGAGCTCAGCTCCAACTTTGTCTCTAAACTACAGGGGAACTGTGCAAGCACTTCCAAACTCGACTCTCAGCTGCTCGAGGAGACTCAGGGTAAGTTGGTCTTGGGAACTTCAGGACACATGAGCCACTGTTCCCACCGTGTGCTCCCATGCAGACATGACTAATCAATCACAGCGATCACTCTCATCCTTCCAAGGAGATGTTATGTCAGTCCAAGATAGACATAAGAAGCATTACCTTGTGTCATAGAACCAACTTCGTATCTTTGAGACTGTGTGTGGGTGTCAGGAACAAAGTACCTGTGGTTCTACTGGAATATATTTGGGGGTGTAGCTGGAAGCTTTTCTGTGTCCCACCTAGACACACAGCTGCTTAGAAAATAATTACTCAGAGGTTTAATATTAATTATAATTGTTTGGCTAAAGGCTCAGGCTTATTACTGTCTACCTATTACATGTAAATGAACCCATTTCTATTAGTTTATATTTTATTATGAGGCTCATGTCTTGTTCACATCTTGCTTTTCCAGCAACTACTGGCATCTCCCTGACTCTGCCTTCTTTTTCCCCTGTATTTAGTTTGGCTATTCCACCTAGCTATAGTCTGCTCTGCCATAGACTAAAGCAGGTTTATTCATCAACCAACAAAAGCAGCGCATATTCTTAGCACAGAGAAGGACATCATACATCATTGGGGAACCTCTTTCTCCTGGATGCTGCCATGAGGCTGCAAAAGTTGAGCCAGGTTCCATTACACTATCATGGGAACAGGACATTGGATGGACCATGGAGTCAGATCCTTCAACAAAGAAAACACACATGTAGGGAAGCATTGTGTCCCCCAAATTCACACGCTGATGTCCGAACTCCAGGCTCTCAAGGGTGTGTTGTGTAAGTGTGAGTGTGGGGAGTGGATTGAAGGTGTTTGTGAAGAGGAAACTAAGCTGAAGTGAGATCACTTGGGTGAGAGGTCACCACGGCAGCCCAATTGCCATCCCAGCGTTGTCTACACAGGAAGAAATCACTTCTTTGTGCAATGGACATAGGTCAATGCAGAAATTCACAGCCGGTCAGAGTGCAGCCGGTCAAAGTGTCTGTGGAACGCTCAGCTGTAAATAGCTATGTCATCCACCTCAAGGTTATTAAAGAATATATAAAGAGGCCAGGGAGTTGGGGGTGGGGAGGAAGGGGTGGATCTAGGAAGAGTTAGTGAAACAGAGAGTATATATCATCAAAATACATTGTACAAAAATGTCAACAGTTGTGGGAATGGCCAGCAACATTTCCAGGAGCCTCAGGAAGAATCCTTTTGCCCAAGTTTGATCTTGGACCTCTGCCGTACAGAGGTACCAGGCTGCACTCCTTATGGAAGCCTTAGGATGTGAGCATAGGGCTCTTCCAAAATAGAAGAGATGGGGTCACAGGTCAAAGGTTAACTCAGAAGGGCAGAGGCATGCCCTTGGTGTCTCCATGCCACTAAAGAAATGTGTCAAAATTCCTTCCAATTCTGCACTCATACCATCAAACCCAACTGTATGAAAATGGAGATCAGGTCTCAACACAGGGTCCCCAGTTTGATGGAAGTGGGGTGAATCTTAGTGGAGCTGGATCCCCAGCTTTCAGGCCTGGGCAGGATCTCAGGATTTTTAACTTCCTCTTCTTGCCATTGACACAATTAGGGTGGTTTTAAGCTGGAGTCTGACAGCTGTTGGTAGAGATGTCCCTGGAGAGCCATGCTGTTTCCCTGGGAGAATCAGACTCTGATTTTCTGCAGACCTGGAAAACTGTCACTCAACTAACAGTTCCTGTCATCCCAGTGGGTATTGGACACTGCAGGGTTTCTCACTGAGGGTGGGGAGTCCTCAGTCAGCTGAGACCCAGGAGTCACAGGCAGCCTGGCATTGGCCATTGTGTGCTGACACCGTGTGTGCTGACACTGTGTGCTGACACCGTGTGTGCTGACCCTGTGTGCTGACCCTGTGTGCTGACACTGTGTGTGCTGACACCGTGTGTGCTGACACTGTGTGCTGACACCCTGTGTGCTGACCCTGTGTGCTGACATGGTGTATGCTCACACTGTGTGTGCTGACACCATGTGTGCTGACACCGTGTGTGCTCACACTGTGTGTGCTGACACTGTGTGTGCTGACACCATGTGTAGTGTATGCTGACACTGTGTGATGATACCGTGCATGCTGACACTGTGTGCTGACATTGTGTGTGCTGACACCACAGGCTGGACACAGTGTGTGTGCCTGAGTACCCGGATGTGTGCTGGATGCCAAGCATGTGAGATCCTTTGTCTCTTACCTTTGTCCTGGCTCACAGGGTCCCTTGCAGAGCTGTGTCCTTCTCAAACACATGCTCCCAGTGAGAACTGCCACGGGGAACACACCATCTCCTTGCTCTGGATAAGTGGCCTATGCTAGCCCACTGTGGGTGGCACCATCCCTAGGCAGATGGCCCTGGGATGTATAGGAGAGTGAGTTAGCAAGAAGCATTCCCCTGTCATTTCTGCTTTTTTTCCTGCTTGAGTTCCTGCCATGGCTTTCCTCAATGATGGATTGTGACCTGGAGGTATAAATTAAAACAAACCATCCACCCCGAGTTATTTTATTTTTATGAGTCTTTTGCCTGTGTGTGTGTGTCTATGCACATGTGAATTTAGTGCCCACAGAGGCCTGAAGAGGCCATTGGATCACCTAGAACTGGAGTTATAAACAATTGTGAACTGTGAGTAGGTGCTGGGAATCAAACCCAAGGCCTCTGAAAGAGCAGTCAATGCTCTTACCCACTGAGCCATCTCTTCAGCCTTGCCATGTTATTGTTGGCCATGTTATTGTTGGCAACAGAAGGAAAACTAGAATAGTGTCCTTGGACCACCCAGAAAGCAGGCAGAGATTGCCTACTCAGCATCTCCCTGACATGTCCACAAATGAGGCCAAGCAAGCTAGGGGAGTCCCCAGAACCCAGAGGAAGAGCTCAGAGCAATTAAGGGAAACTCAGCCACCTTGCCGCTCTCAGGACCATGGAGAGATGCCAACATTTCCCTTACCTCTGCGGCAGGTTGCCTCTCTCAGGACCATGGAGAGATGCCACATTTCCGTACCTCTGCTCCATGCAGCTGCAAACAGCTGCTGGTTCATCTTGTGGCTTTGGGAATGTGTGAGCCTGCATGTGTGTCCTTGAGTCTGTGCACAGCGTGTTCCATTCTCAGACAAGGAAAATCAGCACAAGATGTGATTTAACTGGCAACTGTGTTTGCTGGTGGGTAGCTGGAGCCATGATTGTGTTTGATGTGGAGTTGAAATGCATAAAAAGATAAATGGCTTAATTTGAATCAATATTAATTTAACACAATTTACTTTTAACTCTGCTTCTCAGCAAATCAAATTACTCTGTCCAGGAGTCATTTGAAAACTTTTCCCTGCTCAGAAAACTGAGCTAAACTAGCCTGGTTTGTCTGCTGGAGCAGGCATGGAACTTGCGGCCTGGTCAATGGCCCATGAGGGATGCCGACATCAGAACACTAAAGAAACAGCTTGGCGAGCTCAACAGTGTGTCTGCACATAGGTGTACATTTATATGTATGTATTCATGTGTATGTATGTAGGTATATGGTATGTGCATGTGTGTCGATGGGTGTGTGGCAGCCAGAGATTGACACTGGAGTCCCAGAGTCTGAACTGGGGTTCTCATGCTTTGCTGACTGAGCCGTCTCCCTCCCCCCTTCACTCTTACAAGGACACCCTTTGCATCAGGCTTAGGTAACTGACTTCATTTCAATCTGTGACCTCTTGAGAGATCCTCTTCCCCAAAAGTCAGATTCTGAGGGGCTTGATGTTGGGACAGCCCAGGACAGCCCTTCTGGGAGAAAAGGGACAGTGTCAACTCTGAATACAAACACTTCATCTGGGCAGGGTAGAGATGCAGGATATGACCCTGAGGATACCTGTGTGCAATGGGTCAGAGTCCCTGCAGTAGAAGGGACTCTGTGGCCTGGTGTGGCTCCTCCATACAACTCTGCTTTGGCCTTCCCGAGACCTCTCCAGGTGGATACTATCATTTTATGCATGGGGGACGTGGTTGTTGAGGAATTGACCCATTTGATGAAGGAGGCCGAAAGGTTCTGGAATCCCTGTCTGGAAAGCCAGAGAAGTCAGGTAATGTGGGAGGGTCTTCTGTTTGTGTTGATTTCATTGGTTAATAAAGAAACTGCCTTGGCCCATTTGATAGGCCAGCCCAGAGGTGGGTGGAGTAGACAGAACAGGATGCTGGGAGTGAGGCAGATGTCTCGGGCAGATGCCATGCCTCTCCTCTCTGAGACAGTTGCCATGAAGCCAGCCACCAGGTCAGACATGCTGAATCTTTCCCGGTAAGCCACCACCTTGTGGTGCTACATAGATTACTAAATATGGGTTAAAGCAAGAGAGAGTTAGCCAGTAAGAGGCTAGAGCTAATGGGCCAGGCAGTGTTTAAATGAATACAGTTTGTGTGTTGTTATTTCGGGGCATAAGCTAGCCGGGCAGGACAAAAAGCAGGCCTGCTGGCCTCCTCACTACAAGTTAGTGCTGTGATTCATTTTGTGATCAGAGACCTGAGAATCAGCAAGCTCATTGGTGGAGCCCCAAGGATGGGCTCTGTAGGAAGCACCCATGGAATGTGTTGCTGCACTAGGGTCCTTTCTGGAGTGTGAGCCTCTGAACACACCAGTTCATCCCCTGAGAACCCTGGTGCCAGGTGTTTCTGCCATGAGGAGAGAAGTTGAGTTGATGAAGAAGGTGGTGCCTCTGGCACAAGACACACCTACGTGATGTCCCCTTGACTGAATTCGGGACTCCCAGAGAGATGATGGCATGCTATTCCTGAGAGTGTCTGTCTGTCTGTCTGCACATGCCACAACGTGCAGCTGGACACCAGAGGATAACTTTTGATAAGGCTAGTTCCCACCTTCCCTCGTGTGGATCCTGGAGATTGAACTGAGTCCTCAGGCCAGGTGGCGAACATCTTTATCAGCCAAGCTATCACACTGGATCTCTCTCTTCCTGTTTACAGAATCTTTTGCACCGACGACGGGACACTTTTGAACACAGCACCCAGTCAGGGCTCTGAATGGCTGGATGATCAGAGAAATAAGTGGGTCAGCAAGGAGACACGGCAACCAGATTTCCTGCAGACACTCTTCCCCTGAGGGGACGTATTCACATTTCATTGCATAGGTGTTTCAAAAGGATGGCTTTTAAAGACAGATGTTTAGTTTATGGCCAGCGTCATTGGACTATATCTATTACATAAATTAATTCACATCACTTGGCATTTTAATCACTGAAGATTATTTCTTAGAATACTTAGAATTCTATGGGCAGTTTTGTATTTGCATGCATACACACACACTTTTTTTTCTTGATAGGGATAGGTAGTTCTAATCAAATCCTAGCAATGCAGATTCAAGCTTGTATTTAATCCCTCCACCAGCCATAATGAGGTCCGAATTGGTTTGGGGATGGAGGTGGAGGGGCAGTCAACTGATTTCTCTCCCAGGTTGATTTTTGAAACTCTAAGTGGCACCAGGAGAATTACGACCCCCACATAGTGTGATAACAGCATATAAACTATTCTCCTCTAATATTTTACCATGCGTGCTGATATTGCAAAATCAGAGCTTCCTGAAGCCTGACAACTTGTTTGCAATAAATTCTAGGAGCAGGAATCATGACCAAAGGAAATAATTATAGCCATTCTCTCCAGCCCCGGGTCTGTCTCACTCTGCCCACACCACGCCTGCGACAGGATTCACAGGAGGCAGGCATCCCCAGCACACTTGCTCCCATTTTGAGCCAACTTTTTTTCTAACAAAGGATTAATCTTCTGGGGGTTCAGATAAATGGTCACCTCATCATGATCTGTGGGCAAATTCTTCCTATTAACCACTGCGATCAAGAGAGGTGGGGACCTCAAAGAAGCAACTCTTCTTTTGGAGCCAAACATGCCGGAGCCTTCACAGTCGGAACGCTCTTTATTGGCAGGCGACTAGCAGATAATGGGCTTTCTAAATTATTCCTCGCAATTGGTGTTTTCACACGTTTCCCGACGTAATTTCAAAATTAAATTAGGCTGGATATACACAGGAATGTGGTGGACGCCATTCAATGTGGACTCCAGCCAGCCCGCCTCTCAGACTCTATAGAAAGGAGAGAAAACTAATTAACTTTCCAGAGCTATGAGATTGGGTCTGTGTATGGGATCCACCTACCGACTCCCGCCTGACACTCTTGTGGTGTCTCAAGGGCATCGTTGACACCTGTGAGCTTCAGAGTGCACCCCGATTCCTCGCTATGCACTCAGCTAGAAGGAAGGGCAAGATGGCAGGGGCAGTCAGGGCAAGTGGGTGTTTACTGGGCTCCAATGAGTCTCTCCTACCTTGGGAATGAGGTTGAGACACCCTCGGCTGCTCCCACCAGGAGACATGTCCTGGGTGTACTGGACACGGAGATGCTGAAGCTGATGCTGGGGGGGAGAATTCATGGGAGTCTGCAAAATGAGCGGATGGGCTCTAGGGGATCCCCATGAAGGGATGGGCTCTAGGGGATCCCCATAAAGGGATAGGCTCTAGGGGATCCCCATGAGGGATAGGCTCTAGGGGGACCCCCATGAGGGGATGGGCTCTAGGGGGACCCCCATGAGGGGATGGGCTCTAGGGGGACCCCCATGAGGTGATGGGCTCTAGGGGGACTCCCATGAGGTGATGGGCTCTAGGGAAACCCCCATGAGGTGATGGGCTCTTGGGGAACCCCTATGAGGGGATGGGCTCTATGGGGCCCCCCATGAGGGAATGGGCTCTAGGGGGACCCCTATGAGGGGATGGGCTCTAGGGGACCCCCATGAGGGAATGGGCTCTAGGGATACCCCCATGAATAATAGGCTCTGGGGGACCCACATGAGGAGAGGGTCTCTAGGGGGACCCCATGAGTCATTCTAGAGTGATACCCCAAAGCTCTTTTTTTATAATCCTAGTTATGAGATAACCCTCAAAGTCAGAGGAAGGTCACTGGTAAAAGCAGTTGCTGCCAGCCTTCAAGAACAAAGTGCCCTTGGCCTAGTGTGTGTGTGTGTGTGTGTGTGTGTGTGTGTGTGTGTGTGTGTGAGTTTAAACTCCTTGGAGCCTGTAAGGGAAACACACCTATTCCTCATGAAGGGCCTGGGCAGAGCCAGGGCCTGCAGCAGGCCCGGACTTCTCTGGCTGGACTGAAACGCTCTTACTGGGACACTTCAGAAGGTTTTCCCTCTCTTTTGCAGAGGGCAGCTGAAACTTGGCCACTAGCCCCATGCCATGGGCATACGTCAGCAGGCTGGAGAACAGGAGTGTTCTCAGAAGGATGGGCACTATCACAGAGAGCAGTGTCCGGTGCTCCTCGGCAGAACGGAGCAGGCCTGGGTAGGAGGGACAGAGCTGGGGAGGGCTTGTTCCAAACTCCACACCTCACAGTGCTGACTCTGAGGAGAATTCACAGATTGCTGAAGCCAGCAAAGGGCCAGCTCCCGGCCTGGTGAATCCTGCTGACTTAAAGGCAACAGGGAAAATGGGCTTGAGAGAGAACAGGGCCTCTTCCTAGTTCTTGCTGCTGTCAACAGAGAGGCACACACATGCATGCATGTGTGGATGCGTGTACACAAATAGACACATGTGCCTGTGCCGGGCACACACGTACCCTGCCTCAGGGCTCTCCTACCAAAACGGTTTTCTCCAATGCCAGCTCCAGGCAGACTTGAGTGGAGTTGAACAATGCTTTCCCCAAGGTCCACTTGGCGCTAAGGGTGAACTCAGTGTTACCTTGGTAGCAAAGTAATCGGGGACAGAAACAGCTCTGGCTTCGTCTGGCCAAGTTGGACATCAGCAGTTTCTTTGACAAGAGCCCCCATTTCTGTCTTTTCTTGGGGCTCTCATGACACCCAAAATTTCCACCCCTTTCAGCAGCCTCTACCTCCTCCGCCAGTCACTCGCGTCTAGTGGGGCTGGGCTCCTGAGACGGCCTTCCTTCCGTTGTGTATTAAATACAGCACTTATCTTTTTAAAAGATGACTAGGGGCTTTGAACATTGATTTCTCCCTTCAGGCTAAAGTTGTTTCATTTGGGAAGTGGTAGTGAAACAAAGACTGTTTGATCTGCTTTGCATTCGCCTTAGAGAGAAAAATCCCAGCCCGTGCTTGACAGCTCATTCATTACCCACAGTCCTCCCTCCCTAGGCTGACAGACAGGTGGGAAGAGGCTCTCTGCTGTGGGCTGAACTTCCTTGTTCCGGAAGGGCTAAGGGGGTGGGGCTTCCTTGGGTCTCATGACAGTGGGTGGGGCACCCGGAATCCCAAGGGCAACAGGTCTGTCTCAGTGGGTGTGGTCTCAACTGGTACTGTGAACTAGGTGCTTAAAATTCCTTCCAATCTCCCAGTTACTCAGGAAGCTCTGCTTGTCCCAGCCAGAGAAGGCTGACAAGGCTTTCTGAGACCACCACATGGACAGAAGCGCCTCATACAGCCGTGTGTGGTGTTAGCTGTCATTGTAACTTTTGGGGGGTAGACCTCAGCAGCATTGCTATTTGAGGGGAGGAAGAAGCAGGGAGCCCACCCTCCCCCAGAAAGGGAGTGGACTCATCAAAACCAGCTTATACAGAGCTCCTTCCTGCATTGTCCCCTGGCCATTGGCCCAGTTAAGCAGACATGCTGTTTATTAAAGGAACAGTGGTTATTGGATTCTGCTGTATTAACAGCAATAAATCCAAGAGACATCTTTGCACAGCCTCCTTCCGAAGCTAATGTGATGGCTGAGCAGGTGCACTGGTATGCCCAGCCCTGGGCAAGGGCCACAGCAGGGCCATCCTTGCCCACTTGGGAGGGTATGCTCAGCCCTGGACAAGGGGCCACAGCAGGGCCATCCTTGCCCCGCACTTGGGAGGGTATGCTCAGCCTTGGGCAAGGGGCCACAGCAGGGCCATCCTTGCCCCGCACTTGGGAGGGTATGCTCAGCCTTGGGCAAGGGGCACAGCAGGGCCATCTTTGCCCCACACTTGGGAGGGTAGGCATTCTACTCACTCTTGGGAAGGGATCAGCTCTGAATGAAAGAGAGCAGTCCTGACTCCCAGTGAAGACGTAGAAAGACAAGCCTGTGGGTTGTGTGTGTGTGGGGGGGGGGGGGCGGGCGGGGGTCGGTGATAAAGCCCTTGTTGTGTGAGCTTGAGGACCTGAGTTTGGATGCTTAGAACCCAGGTAAAGCTGGGCAGACAGAGGAGCCCACATCTGCAATCACCACACTTCTGTTAAAGGACAGGCGGCAGAGAAGTCCCAAAATCTCCCAGACAGTCTAGCCTGGCCTGAACAGTGTCGAGCAAGAAACCCCATGGCAAACAGGGTGGAATGTGAGGATCAACACTCAAGGTTGTCCTCTGACCGCCACAGATGCACTGCACAGCACACCTGTACACACGCAACACACACACACACACACACACACACACACACACCGTGCATAAAAAAGATTTAAAAGATACAAAGGTAGGGCTTGAACAGGTTTGTTATGGAAATGAGGTGGGGGTGAGTGAGGAAGAACAGAAAGTGAGGAGAAGGAACGGGGAATAAAAACTCCTCCGTGCTCACAAAAATGGGGCAGCTGCCTTTTTATTCTTCATCCAGCCCTATTTCCATCAAAATCCGGAGGTGCCTCAGGAATTCGCTTGTGTTTGAATCAAAACAGTGCCGGCTTTACGGGAGATATTTGTTTGCTTATCCATTAGATTTACATTTTCACAAAGAACATTTCTATCAAAAGAATGAAGCCTTTGCCAATTTAAAAACAAAACAAAACAGGTAGGAACAAGCTTAGCTGTTAGAAACACAAGGAGGAAGGGTTGCCTCTGGAGCCTGGGAGCCTGTGGGAAGGTTCTGTTCGCAGTGGATCAGCCAGCCTGGCTCCCTGCAGCTCCCACAAGGCCCTGGGGCAACACCAGCAGAGGACAGGACCCTAGGGGAGGGCTAAGCAGCTCTGCCTCCTAAAGCTGGCAATTCTGAAAAGTTCAGATGCATAGAAACAGAGGACAGGAATCTTCTCCTCTTAGGACCTCCAGGGGTCTTGGAGAAAAGCCTCAGTAGGGGTATCCCTGCCCACCTAAGACGTGTACACAAGGACCAGGGTCTTCCTCAGGTTAGGCATCTTCCCTCTGTTTTGTCATCCCCGCTTCCTTCATGTCCTCCTTCCCTTTCTCAACTTCCTTCCTGTTCCCTTTCTCCCTCCTCTCTTCTTGTCTTCTCTCCCTTCTTCCCCCTTCCCCTTCCTTCCCCTCCCCTCTCTCTTTCCCTCCTCCTCCTTCCCTGTTCCTTTCCTCCCTATCTCCTCTTTAACACCATGATTGACATTTGCCCCCACTTGACTGATGAATGGCACTGACTGACAGCCCCTTCCTATCTTCTGAACCTGGGTCTTCAACATTGTGCCACTTAAAACAGAGACACCTAGTGTGTTTGGTGGGAGAGACTCTCGCCATTCTCAGTACAGTTCCTACAATGCCCAGGGGAACCACTCTCCTACGTAGACACCCCAGTGGGGCTGTGACTATTGCTTCAGCCAGGTGAAGCAGAAT
The DNA here is from genome assembly GCF_903992535.2 of Arvicola amphibius. Lineage (NCBI taxonomy): Eukaryota > Metazoa > Chordata > Mammalia > Rodentia > Cricetidae > Arvicola > Arvicola amphibius. Next base: position 3,035,084 of record NC_052052.2, read on the forward strand.
TTGAGCACTGAGGTGCTCTTGCCTGGACAAGAGGGAGGCACTGGCTCAGCTCCTTGGGTGGGGAGGAGGCTTCCCCATGGGCTAAGCACCTGCTGAGGCCAGAAGATGTGGAAGATGCTGAGAGGGGCAGACCTGGGCATCCTCAGAGCCCCAGAGTGGACCACAGGTGCTGATCCCATCACTGAGCTCCACATCCTCCCTCCCAGCAGCTCTGGTCCATCCCATATCGCCATGGCCTGGCCCAGACACCCCACTATCATAACTAAATCTGCAATGTCACTCTGGATGCCCTCTTACTCCATACAGCCACACCTTCTTCATTCTGATCCAGGAAAGGAACCTCAGCACAATTCAAAACCAGGTCTGATCTGTAGGCTCAGGAGTTTCCCGGCACTAACATGTCCAGAGTCCTCCTGTGGATGACAGAGTCCTCTCATTGATGGAAAAGTCCTCCTGTGGAAGACATTATCCTCCCAAGAGCATCAGAGTCCTCCCGTGTATAGCAGAGTCCTCCCAAGAGCATCAGAGTCCTCTCGTGGATGACAGAGCCTTCTCATTGATGGCAGAGTCACCCTGAAGGTGACAGAATCTTTCATGGATGCCAGCATTTTCCCATGATACCCATTCTCCTCCAGCTTCTTTGTCTGCTTAGCTCTATGCCCAGCATCCATATGAACTCCAGACTCCCTTAGTACCCACAGGAGGTCTTAGAGGGAGGGCCATGAGTCCTCTCTCTTCTTCCTGCCAGCTTTGGAGCATCAGCTCAGCAGAACTTGGAGGGAGAACAGAAGACACTTCCCACCGTCTGATGGGAGCGAGGATGAAGCCCCGGCAGTGAGCTCACATCAGCTCCTGAACATCCTCCCTCTGTGTCAGGCCAGAAGGGGAAGGGAGGAACTTCTGGAGGGAAGAGGGTTTGCTGTCGGCCCATGAGAGCTGCCAGCTGCTTCTGCTGTCTGACTCTTTCAGTTCCATGCCCAGCAGTTTGTGGAGGAAGAGGACTGCGGGTGAGCCACCCTTCAGCGGATAGCCTGAGCTGGAGCCTCATGTGGGAATAGTTGAGCTGTGATGGCTTAAAATCAGTCAGGGGGTGTTGAGGAGAAAGGAAAAGGCGGCCATAGGAAGTAAGGCCAAGGTTCCCAACCCATCAAGCACTGAGCCACATCGAGGAGCATGCTGGGATGCTTGGGCCTAGGAGCTGCACAAACCTGGTTGGCCCAGAAAATGCACATTCAAACACACATGTCAGTAAGTTCCTGGAGAGATACTGGTGAACATGTAGATTCCATTGGCTTCTGTTCATTGTCTTTAAAGACAGCTGTGGAAGGAGAAGGCTTAGAAAATCATCAGAAGAGTCGGAGGAAGGCTCCGTAGATATTAAAGGAATATCTATAGATTCAAAATATATTAACCACCTTGGGTGTGCGTGGGCTGGGTGCTGAGTGGGTGATCTAGATCTGTGACTATGTGGGGCTTCATTCTTAGCAGATGACCGTACGCCCTGCACATTTGCCTGAAGATAGATAGCGTCAGCTACAGAGGGGGCATCCCTTTCTTCAGCCATGTAGTCACGGGTCTGTGCCCATACCCCAGCAGAGCACATAATAGAAGCTGAATAAACATGGTGGCTCTTAGTTTAAAATGTTGTGGAAACAGAAAGGGGACTAGTGGAGAGGACAGGGTTCAGAGAGGTGGGGGTAATAAGGAGTGAATGAAGTTAAAGTACATGTCCATATGTGACATTGTCATGCAGTTACAGTACATGGTACACATGTGACGTTGTCATGCAGTTACAGCATATGGTACATATGTGACGTTGTCATGCAGTTACAGTATATTGTCCATATGTGACATTGTCATGCAGTTGCAGTACATGTTCATATGTGACGTTGTCATGCAGTTGCAGTACATGTTCATATGTGACATTGTCATGCAGTTACAGTACATGTTCATATGTGACATTGTCATGCAGTTACAGTATATGGTACATATGTGACGTTGTCATGCAGTTACAGTACATGGTACACATGTGACATTGTCATGCAGTTGCAGTACATGTTCATATGTGACGTTGTCATGCAGTTGCAGTACATGTTCATATGTGACATTGTCATGCAGTTACAGTACATGTTCATATGTGACATTGTCATGCAGTTACAGTATATGGTACATATGTGACGTTGTCATGCAGTTACAGTACATGGTACACATGTGACATTGTCATGCAGTTGCAGTACATGTACATATGTGTGACATCATCCAAAAGGGGTCATGAAGAATAAAACAAGGTGATGGGACGGGAAGGGTTTGTCCTTCCAGGAGTGTCTTTTGAGGAAAGCTTCAAAAGAGAAGAAGAAGCAGGTCAAGGGAAGGCGTGAGAAAGAGCCCTTCAGAAAGGGGTGGTTGTGCGTGCTCATGTCGTTGGGCAGAGGGTCGGGCAGGTTAAGATCACAGGAAGATGAAAGAGTTGGCTCTGGCTGGTTAGGAGTGCCTGAGAAGTGTGGTCGAGCTGGGTCAGGGAGGGGCAGTAGGGATGGGGTTCAGAGCTTCCTGCGGTTGAAGAGGAAAAGGAAAAGCAGCCAGGAGAAGATCATGACCACACCAGCATAAAATATTGCTGTCGGCAACGAAGGAGAAATTTTGAGAAGGCAATTAGAAACCGTACAACTTCTCGGTAAACTGATGATGATTCCCCCTCTTCAAAGCAATCGCTCATAAAATGAAGGCTTCGAAGAAAGAGAACGCAGGAGAGAGGCGGAATACAGATTGGGTTTTAGGGGAGAAAGTTTACAATTTGGATCCGAGAGAGGCGCAGCCTGGGACCTGGCTCGGAAACAGCTGTAGTTGACATTAGTGGGTTATTCATAATTCTGTCCCATCTCTCTCCCACCCAATACTAAATTCTTCACATTGAACTCTGCCTCATGCTCCAAGAGGGATTTTCATTACCTCGGTGTGACCAGCAGCATAGCAATCCAGGTCTTTAGTATGAGCAGATTGGCCACGCGGGTGACATGCCAGCTGTTACCTGGCACTGCTCAGTGAGGGTTTGACACGGACAGAATTGCTTAGATACAGTCAGGCCCCGGGCAGCCTCCAGCATCCAAACACTGGGGATGCGGCATAGGAGAAAGGAAGCCATGGGAGAGACAGACAGATGGACATCATCAAGATGGTGGAGCAGGGGCCCTGTCCCTGGGAGACATGGCCGCACTGCAGAACACCCCACTCTTGACCCCTACAGCTCACTGGTCCACTCCTTTCTCTCTTTAAACAGACCATACCCACCTTTCCCTCCTGTGACACTCACTGTCCTCTCAGAAAGAACCAGAAGGGTCTCAGGAAGACGGGGGAGGGGTCAGGAGAGTCACGGTTCACAAATGACGGTTTCCTGCTGCCAGCTGCCTGGGACCCCGTGCCATGCCCTGCACCTTTGGCAGATGTTTCCTAATTTCAGGGATTCTGGGGGGAGCCTGTGTGTGCGTCCTCATCTTGGCACCTCTACATGGAACATTCTAACTTGCTTGAAGACAGCTGCAGAGAAAAGGCCCTTAGTAGGGAGCTCTTTTCTAGACCCTTCCAGAACAAGCTCTGCTGAGAGACCAAAGAACTCAGGTCCCAGCGTGACAAGCGTGGGCACTTGCTAGTCCAGTGTGTGCTGCCACTCTCAGCTCTGCCTACTCGTTAGACTATACCCTGTTACAGAGGTACGCCTCACATGAGGCATAGCCGGGACAGTTCTTGACCGGGTCTGGGGCCACAGATCATCGTGCTATGAACCCCCCCCCCCCCCCACACACACACCTTGCTCTCCTTGCCCTCGAAGGATGAGGAATTGGACAGGCAATCTGGGTCTTGAGGTATGGACATTAGTCTGTTGACTTCAGGCCAAACTCCCCAACCATAGGCCCATGCGTTCCTGCTCCTCTGCCTTTTCCTTCCCCGTTAGTTTTTGAGAAGGGTTACAGTTACTTACCAAGCAAGTGTGTCATGAGTATGTCTGCAAGTCACGCATTGTGCTGAGAACCCAGCATGAGGGAATCACGGAGGCTGCAGAGATGGACCATGGGGTAAAGTACTTGCTACATGAGCTTGAGGACCCGAATTCAAACCCACAGAATCCATGTCCACTTGGAGCATGGTAGCACATGTCCGTAGCTCCAGAACTCTTACGGACAAATGGAAGATGGAGACGGGAATTGCTGGGAGCTCTCAGGCCAGTTAGCCTGATGTACGCATCAGGGGACAACAGAGACCCCTCCTTAAACAAGGCAGAAGTAAGAGCCAGTGTTCAAAATTGTTCTCTGATCTCTACATGTACTCTGGCATGCGTGTGACCACACACATGTGCATGCGCGCGCGCGCGCGCACACACACACACACACACACACATTATTATAATCAAAAGGCGCCATGGACCACACCACCAAGTACCCAAGGAGCCATCTGCAGAGCTCAGGACTAGGTTCATCACCAGTCCCCTTACAATCAGGCGAGGCTCGGTGGAGCGGGGGCAATGCCTGTGAGAGCACCAAGTTCCTGTAAGTCCCTCTGCACACACCAAGCTGACAGCTTCTGGCTGCAGCATCTTGTAGTCGTGTCTTCTCGCTGTGTATCTGTCACATCCCAGCTCCAAGCAAGAGCTTCTGGATCAACTCAGAGTTGTCCCTGTGTCTGTGAGGTAGACATTCCCTGTCCTATTTCACAGAAGAGGAAGAAGCAGATAGAATACTTACCCAGGTGACCTACGTGAAACAGAGGCAGAGGTGACCTCCCTTCCTTCCACCCTCAAAAGACCCACTCCAGCTTACCTGGCTGTAAAGTGCCTGGAAAGACATTACCCAGATTTCTGAACTTGGTATGTCCCCCACCTCTCTGCCCCACAAAAGGCTGTCCTTCACGGCACTCCTAAACAATCCTAGCTGGTGGGACAGCCTTTACTGGGAGATGCCCAGGCTCCGTCCATCCTGGGGACAGCCCTATCTGTGTCCCGGAATCCCCGTCCCACCCCGCATAGCTGCCACATCCACACTGTCTGGCACAGGAAACGTAGGCTCCACTGAGCTTTAATTTGTGGTTGGACTGGGTTCAGCAGCGCATCTCCAAATCAGATGTTTAATTTACTCCATTTATCCTCCACCCCCCGTGCCCATCTCAGAGCCTAACGGTCTTCGGCTTGGGCAATGGACACGTCCAAATGGACCATTTGGACGGAGCCTCGCATCTGACTGAGCGCAGCCAAGGCATGCTGCAAATGGAGCCGCCGACATATGGCTGAGGGATGAGGGGAGATTTATAGCCACACCGCGAATCCGAGACAACCGAGGTTTGCAGAGCCTCAGAAGCCTTACTGGTGGGCTCTTGTCGGGAGACTTTTGAGCAAAAGTGTGGCTTACAAGGAACCCCTGAACAAAGCAGCCATGCTTGTGAGCTTTCCTTTTAGCTTGATCTCTGCTGCCATCGCTGTGAGCAAGGCAACTTAGGGGAGAAAAGGATTTATTTGCCTTACACTCCCAGGTCACCGGCTAACCTTGAGGGAAGTCAAGATGGGAACTTGAAGGCAAGACTGCTTGCTATTCCACACAGCACTGCCTCCAGCCCAGGAACTCACTTCCCAGCCGGAGAAGTACAGAAGGAACCGTGGACCATGCTTGATGGTTTGCTCCCAGTTCATACTTTCATAACTTTCTTCTATATAGCCCAAGACCACCTGTATAGGGAATGGTGCCCCCCACAGTGGGCTGGGTCTCCTGCACCAATGAGCAATCATAATCATCCCCTTGGGTGTTTCCACACAGTGATGCAAAACTGACTTGGAATGAGGAAAGTTGGTGAGAGGAAAACCTCCCAGTAACTAACGCGGCTTTAATTGACTGAATTAGGCACACCCGTGTGGAAGACAGCCTGCATTTCTCCGTCTATTGACTCCAATGTTAATCACAGCTTAAGAAGAACTTCCTAAGGGGCATCTAGGCTGACACCCATCAGTATCTGAGTAGCGTGACCCACCCAAGTTGACTTAGAGGGTTGATCTGCAATCACTGTGGTCTTGTCAAGACTGCAGTGGGGTGGCCTCCCCAGGAATAGAGGATTCCAGTATGGCCAATCTTCAGGCCACCTTTCATGCGGCTTGGAACAGTGTCTGGAGACAGCCAGTTGCACATGACTGACAATCCTGCAGGTAGTGACAAAGGAGGCAATTCGTTGTCATCTGTGTATGAACTTCACCAAAACGGCACCTTCTCACCTACGGTGTCTTCAACAATTACAAATCCTCCTGTGAGGAACAAGTAGCAATTTTACATTACTCACGATCCCCTCCTTAGACAATTCTCTGCTTCAGCAGAGTTCAAGTCCCCAAATCCTAAGGAGTTAAGGCTTTGGCGGGCATCAGTCCCTCCTGATCTGACTGTCTGAATCCATAAACTCCCCAAGAAGAAGCATTTCCATTCTTGGCACCTGAAGTCCTGGGCTGGTCAACACTGTAGCTAATTAGAAATTTGAGGGTCATTTCACGGGCTCAGTGGCTAGCTCTGGAGAGGCATCTGTGGCTTAGAGCTCGGCTGGGTTCACAAGCTGTGACTTCGCATGCTCTCTGCTGAATGGTGGTCGACGCAGCTTGTTAAGTGGAATAATCCTCCCCTTGCAGGTTCAGGCTCATTTTCTACGTTATCAACCAGTTTTCCCCCAAAGAAACTCTGCATTTTGTGGCTCTGAGATTCTAGAAAAGATAAGTTTCTTTCAATTGCTGAAGCCTGCTAAGGCCTCTGTGTCATGGTTCGAGGGTTTAGCTGTGGCAAAGCACAGACCTTCGATTGCCTCTAACAGAGCCTCCGAAACCTCCTGCCAGAGAGCTGGCTCTCACAGGGGCAAGGTCTCTCCAACAATCCTGATGAGAGATGAGGTAGGTGCTAGAAAAACCACAGGTTCCACCTCCAGGTCCAGAATAGAGGATTACTGTCTCAGGATGCTTCTGGAGATTTCCTGGAGGGACCCCTCCCTGGCAAGGTACCTTTCCAGTATTTGCCTTCCTTGGAGGCTCTACTGCAGTAGCATGGCTGCTGCTCTCTTGTGACTGCCTCTGCTGTCTCTCTGCAATGACCCCGACCTGCAACACAAGGCCTGCACTCTTGAGGTGGGGGGAGCAGCTACAGCTGCATGCCTTGTGCTTTCTCTGTGCCTGCAAAACCGCACCACTCCACGGGCCGCATTTGCAACTCAGTGGGCAACGCCAAGTTCTGCCACCCAAGGGACCTCTCAGGGCCCTCCAGACTCCTAGCAGGAGCTGTGGGGTACCTCCCTGGTTGAATGTAGGGACGTGAAGCCCAGTGCGGTCTTCCCCACACAGGACCTCCTGGGGCTCTACCCTGAAGTTGGTCTGTCCTGGTCAGGTCTTCTAAACCCTTTTGTGTTAGATGTAAACTGTACTAGGAGGTGAGCGGAAGAAACCTGGACCCATCGTCTTTCAAAACCTTCATTAGGAAAACCACAGGCAGCCATGACGGGGGCCTGAAGGGGAGAATAAACATTCAGTCCCTTCAGTCATGAAGAACAGAGAAACTATCTTGTTAATACTTTTGTTTTTTTGGGGGGGGAACCTTATGTCACCCGATCCAGTCTCCAGGTCTGGCTGTGCAGGAAGGCACTAGTTTAGAGCTATCCTCAGGTCTGCCATTAGGAGGACTGAGCCTGTAGTTGTAAGGGAAGCTCTTAGCTCTTCCTGAGAGCTATGAGGTCGTAGTATGAGTTGTCAATTCTGTGCACAGAGAGCTCTGGGAGGGAGGGGACTGATTTGGGGGACAGAAAACTGCAGCTAGTAAGTCTATAAATAAGCAATTTATGTTCTTCGATTTGGTTGGAGACAGCTTCTCAAGTAGCCCAGGCTAACTCCAATTTACTGTGTAACTGGAGATAGTCATGAACACCTCTGGATCTCTTTGCCTCTGCATTTCTAGTGCTGGGCCCTCAGGCATGCTCCACTGGTGTGGGAGAATTGTCTGTATTCTGTCAATCATGTTTTAAATAAACGCTGATTGGCCAGGCAGGAAGTATAGGCAGGAAAACCAGACAGGAAGTAGAAATGATGCAATGAGAACAGGAGAATTCTGGGAAGGAGGAAGTTGATTCCTCCCAGACCACCAAAGCAGGATGTGACCTGACAGCTGAAAAAGGTACAGAGCCGTATAGCTAAAATAGATCAGAACAATGGGTTAATATAAGCTACAAGAGCTAATAAGTAGCCTGAGCAAATGGGCCAATCAGCTTTATAACTTATAGAGATCTCTGTGATTTTCTTTGGGGCTTATTGGCTGTGGGATACTGGGCAGGACAGAAACCCCAACAAGCAGGCCCTGTTCATGTTACATTCCATTATGCTCAGGCTGTTCTGTGCTGAAGATGGAACCCAGGGCCCAGTGCATATTTGGCAAAAGGTCTGCCAGCTGAATCATATCCCTAACCCCACACACTTGCAGTTTTAGACTTCCCAAGGGAGTGGTGGTAGCCTTGAAGGCTCCTGAGCTGTCTTCTGTAGAATGTCCTTCCCGTTGTCATGTGGAAGCATCTGAGTTCTGTTTCAAGGACCTGAGGGGAAAACACCAGATTTCTACCATCGCACTCAACTTCAAGACCCCACGTGGCTTCTTGGTACTAGCATTGATCTCCAACAAGTGTGTCCACTTGGCCATTCCCTTACCTGTGTTTTGATCCTTTCTGGTCAAATTTAATTTTTTTTTTTTGCTTCTAAATCCCGCTGTACAGAGGACTAAAAGCAGGCAGTAGGGTGCACACCGCAGCAAGACAGACAGACACCTTGTTCTGAGAGCTCCCTGCCCTGGAAGGCATCCCCCTCTAAGCCCTGCCTTCCGTAAATGCCTGGTTACGGACGCATTCTGTTGAGTTCTCTGTAATGCTGTAGCTAGAGATCTTCAGTTATAAACAGAGTTCATATCTCCCTGGTGACATCAGTAACGTGGCCTCTACAGTCTGTGTTTGCATCAGCATCCCAGACTTCAGAAGGCCTGTGCAGTTGCTGTATGTCCCTCTTATGACATCTGGGCTGCTCCTCTAAACCTAGCTTTGTCCTCTAACCCAACTTTTTTTACTCGTCAACCATGCATCGCTGCATGGAAACACCAAAGGCCACTAATTTTACAGAGCAGTAAAGGCTATTAAGTTAGCTGTTTGTGAGACTTAGGTACAAGATTAGAGGGCCTCATTGGTGTGGTCTCTGGTGACTGCAACGTATACTAACGTATGTAGGAGCAGATGGCATTGAAATAGGGGGGAGAGAAGATAGACAGAGCCCCGTGATGCCTTCCTTGGTGACACTCCCAGTGACAGAGGGACTTCTCCTGAGGCCAAGTATTCTAGAGGTGCCACCTCCTGCAATGCTGTCGCTCTAGAGTGGACCCTTGGGGAGGGGAAGTGCACAAAGGTCCCAGGCATCCAGTGCCAGCTCACAGAGGGTATCTGCTTGGCCAAAGCCCTAGCCTGAGTACACTGTTAGTCAGCAGGGTGCGCTTGGTGGTCAGGGCTCCAATTGTCTGCTGTGTGGTTCTGCATGTTCTGGTCTACATCACTGCATTCCTCCCCCAGCTGATTCCGACCAGACGTCTGTACTGTCCTGTCTTCTCCCCCACAGCATGCACGCTTAAGGCCCCTTTTGATCAGACAAAACTCATGAAGACATGGCCTTCGCATGCCCCGGCCTGTATGTGCCTGCTTTGATCTCCGGAATCATTTACAATGGTAATTTCAGCCGATGGGAAGTCTGAAAGTGTTAAGTGCTTAATAATAGATTAAACACGATACAAATAATTTGGGATGAAAGTTCTGTCCCCTCCCCCTAGCTGCCCAGACATCTCTGCCTCCCATACCACACTCACAGAGATCTCTACCATTTCTAAGGGCTTACATGATCTCAGGCCCACCGCCAGATCTGGGCTGTCTTCTTTTCCACTGCTTGCTAAGTAAACCAAAGGCAAGGGAATGGCAGAGACCCAAGTCTCACGAGCATCAGGCTGGGGTGGCTGCTCACTTCCTGAAAATGACTGTCCAAATGCAGGCAGTAACCCCAGGCCACCATAGGGCCTGTGCATCCATACCCCAAAGGATACTGGGAACCCTCCAGTTCCATCCTCCATGCATGTGGGGCCAGTGCAATCACCTTTCCCATCACACACACCTGGGTCCAGGACAAGTAGCTATCCTATGATCTGTGGTAAGTGGTCCCGTGAAGGCTAATTCTGAGCAGTGAGGAGCCATGAGGACAAAATTATTGGGAGATGAGCAGGAGAGACTCGGGTCAGTCACAAGAAGGGCAGCTGCCAGCTGTGGGAAAACTTGGTGGGAAAAAGCACCTACTGTGTGAGCCGGATTTTTTTTTTTTTAAATGAGAAGTCCCCATAGTCTGGACATTTCAATGCTTGGTTCCCAGTGGGTTGGGCAGAAGCTTCGGAGGTGTGGCCTCACCAGAAGGGCTGTGTCCATGGGGACAGGCTTGGAGGTCTCAAAAGGTAGGCACCATTTGAAGTTCATTCTCTCTGTTTTCTGCTGGCAGTTAAAGATGCCAGTACTTAGCTGTTCCTCTGCTGGATGCCACGCATCCCTACCACGATGGTGGAATTATCAGCCCAATAAACCCTTCTGTAGGTTGCCTTGGTCACGGTGTTTTATCAGAGCACCAGAAAAATAATGAAGACACCCAACAACCCGACTCCCGTCCCTGGAATCTGGGGTGGAAGGAGAGAACTGACTCCTGGAAGCTGTCCTCTGGCCACATTTACTGGGTGGCCTGTGCATGCTCACACACAGACACACCACCACCGCCACCAGCCGTCATAGCAGTAAGAACAGTAGTGGTGGCAAGTGAATGCAGATATGAATGTGTTTGTGCATGTTAGTGTATGCTCACGGGTATGTACATGGGCTGTTATTTGCAGGCACGTGTGAGCATGTATAAATATATGAAGGTGTGTGTATGTGTATGCAAGTGTGAGCATGTCAGCATAGGCATACTTAAGTGTATAGCTATATGCTTTGTATAAGTACACATATATTGTACTTATATATATATTTGGGTATGTGTACATGCATATGTGTGAATGCTGGCATAGAGACCCCCTGTGCATAGCATAGGCGATTTGTGTGTGTATGTGTGTGTGTGTGTGTGTGTGTGTGTGTAACTTTTCAGATTCAGAACCAATTCAATGAATTTGGTTCACTGCTACAGATAGAATGTGTAAGCATCTTGCACTGGTGTATCCCCTGTCGCCATGGAAACAATGCTCACCTGGAGCTGTATGCTGGGATTAGTGTCCTGAGCTAACCTGCTAGTAGAAATGTGGGCTGAGGAAACTCTTCACTCCATAGGCACAAGGGAGTGCTTGGTCTCTCTGTGCAGCTTCCGCTCAGCCAGACACAAAGTTTGCAGTCTAGGCTAGGGCCTCATTTTGAATTTCAGGCAGCAAAACCCTGGGAGTTTATTCTCGGAGCAGAAGTTACGAACGAACTCTCACTTCTTGGTCAGCACCTGGGAAATGTCTTGACTATAAAAGGACTCCGACAGCGCTGTCAGAGTTTAACGAGATTTCATGGAATCGAATCAAAGGAGAAAGAAATAAGTTGGACGGAGCAAAGATGCAAATATCAGACAGTCAGGCACATAAGTTCCCGGCACGGCCAGCAGGCTAAGGAACCCCGAGGGTGAGAGCTAGCCCTCACTTTCCCTCTTTTGAGACCAGTGCAAGGCGCTGATCTCAATGAGGAATTAATCTGGTCAGATGATGAGAGCGGAGCCAGCCAGGGTAAGATCAGACGTTTATCATGTAGTGACTCAATGTCAGAGCAATTTCAAGTCCTCGGGAAACGCTGTGTAATTTTCCATCTGGATTGGGCCCTTTTCCTTCCAAACGACACTTACAGTCACTGCCTTCAGCACCAGCAGCGACCGGTTCTGACTGGTTTTGAGTCATGGGACACTAAGCGAAATCAGACCATTGTTTTCTTCTATGGTTTCCCCCTGTGGCTTTTCATCATCCCTAGGAAGGCTAAATGGATGGGGTTCTAAAAGCCTTTTAAAAGACCCAGAGACAGAGTTTGTTTTTCAGCCAAGACCAACAGGAAATGATTTGGGCCTTCAAGCAATTTTCAGATTGAGTTATGATCAGTCAAAAAGACGCTCCTAATTGGAAGAGCTTCTACCACAACCAGCTCCTGGGCATGCGCTTGTACTTAAATATGGAGATGTGTTGCTTATCTTGGGAGCAGCCCATAATTCTCCTGTGTGCAATCTGGCAGGAACCGGATGCCAGGCTACTGTCTGACCACAAGTGAACTCAAGGATGGTGCAATGAGGACCTTGCCAGGGAGCCCTGAGTCTGGTCAAGGGGCCCTAAATCTGGTCACGGAACCCTGAGTCTGGTCAAGGGGCCCTAAATCTGGTCACGGAACCCTGAGTCTGGTCGCGGAACCTCTGGTTGTGACTCCCTTCTCACACTAAACTGTGGCCCTTGGAGCTGTAATTAAAGGAAATGCAGAATAAGTAACATTGTTAAGTGTGTGAGGGTACATCTGCTCCCCAGCCCAATGGCAGCCTTCCCTGAAGTGCTGTCTTAATTAAAGACATAAATCCATCAAGCCGTCTGAGCAAACGCTACTGGTTACAGGGCTGTGTGGATTTCCTCCCCCAAGTGCCATGTTCTAGGAGGTATGGAATCAGACACCAGAGACAAAGGAAGACAGTAGAAGGAAGATTGGGTGTGGGAGGTTTAGTCTACAGCAATCCACGGGGCTCCTTGTCCATAAATTGCCTCCTTCCCTCCTTTTAGAGAGTCTTGTTCTCAAGGTGAGGAGGCAACAAAGACTTCCCATACAAAATTCCAGCTAACACTTGTGGAGGTGCCGGGTAGAGTTCTTCCTCTATCCCTAAGCATTCCCAAGACAAGCTTGAAATAGAGCCTGGAGAGATGGCCCTGCCCTTGGTAAGTCCAGGAGGTCACGGCAGAGACTAGGATGTCTATGAAGCAACAGTTCCAACATGAGAATGAGCCAGACCTTCTCTGGGGAAGGAGCTGGTCTTGATAATCGCTGGGGAATAAGGACACTGTGGGCTCCTAGCCATCACCCAGGGAAGGAGAATCTCCCTCTGGTCACCCTCTCTTCTCCACATCACCATCTGCAGCTTGGAAGGGCTTGTTTGCATCTGGGGGTTCACATTCATTGCTTGTGCTTTCCCTGGGGAGCTGTGAGCAAACATCTGTCCAACACAGACGGGGCACCATTGATAGACCCAAGTTCAGCTTGTCAAGCCAATGACTTTAGTGGGCTTACTTGCAGAGCATGAGCAAGGGCTTGCTCATAGGAGCATGGGGTGATCCCAAAGAAGCCGCCTCATTGCAAAGCCATGCCTAGTATGAATGGTGACGTCCCTCTGACTGAACAGTTGAAGCCTCCCATAGTTAACCTTCCATGCCCTCTATAGTGTCTCCCAAGATGACTCCTGACAGCTGGGGCAGAATTCTCTGCAGCTGGGAGGGAAGGAGGAGTAGGAAGGAGTAACGGGAATTGTGGGTGACGCTCTAATTATCTACCAGATCCCTTCCTTCTGTGAGGGAGCATCAACAGGCCTGATCTTGACTTTTGACTGGAATCACAGCTGCTTCAGATGGGCAGGGTGGTGGCTGCTCCGCTAGGAGAACATTCCACAGCTTCACACTGCGGTCACTAAACACAGCCCCAGGACAGGAGACATTTTCCCTTCAGAGCCCACGGACACTGACCAAGGCCAGGGGCTTTTCTTAGTTCTCCGTCCTGAGAGAACAGAGATGGGCTGGGCTTACAGGCAGTGAGTGAGGCCATACCATACTGGGACTCCGGGAGGAGGCTCAGGCTGAGTAAGGCAGCGGGAGCCTTGAGGAGGCACAATTGCCCAAGCCTGGGCTTCATGTCTCCTGTCTGCCAACAGAGGCTCCTGCATGCAGGCTAAGAGAGGCAGGCCACAGGCCCGCATTGAGACAATGAGTAACATGGAGGAGAAGATGGTAAGACACACCCCACTGGGCTCTGCCTCACTCCTCCTCATCCTTTGCAAGCGAAAATGGCATTGATCTCTTTCTTTGCGAAATTTTGTGTACCGCCTTGGAAAGAAATGGGCCTGCGGAAGAGGATTTAGTTAATGGGTTTTAGAAGCTGGAGACACTCAGCAGGACGCCTCAACCTGTACTTCTCCAGTTACCAACCAGCCCAGCACTTCATGACCAACACTCCTCCCCGCCCCCAGTACCACCACACACCCCCCTTAGGATGCCACTTGGAATCTCTTTCATAAGACCACAAAGTGGAACCTTTTCCTCTTGGCTTCATGTTTTCAAGGGAAGGGACATTAACCACTGTGACACCTTCCCTACCCCAGGCAGATTGGGTAAAAGAAATGGCTGAATAGCTATAGCTTAGCATGCTCCTCATTTTTGTCCTCTTGTCCCGGCTATGTCCTGCCCCTGACTCCTCAGGGAAGCATCCATCGGCTTCTTCACTGAGGGTGGGGGTGTTGCCGAGAATCAGGACACTCACTGGGACTGTGACCCCGACCCACATTATTCAGTATCTGCTTTGTTGGTTATAAACGTGTCTAAGTAAGGGTGCCTATGGCTGTGAGGAGATACCTGACCATGGCAACTCTCACAAAGAAAACATTTCATTAAGAGGGCTGGCTTGCAGCTTCAGAGGTCCAGTCAATTGTTTTTATGGTGTGGAGCGTAGGGGCCTGCAGGCAGAGGTGCTGCTGGAGCTAAAACAGATAAGTCTTGCAGGCAACAGGAAGCCAACTGAAAATCACACGGAGGGAAGCTTAAGAAAAAGAGACCTCAAAGCCCGCCCCCACAGTGACGCACTTCCTCCAATAAGACCACACCCACACCAACAAGGCCACACCTCCAAATTGTGCCATGCCCTTTGGGGGCCATTTTCTTTCATACCACCACAGAAAGGTTTTAGACTTTTGTCATATTTCTCCATGATCAAAGGAAGCAGGTGAGCTTTGGACTCAGCCGTGCCTGGGTAGCCCAGCTCCTGCAGTGTCTAGACGGACAGCTGAAGGGATGAGCTCATCCTTGCTCAGAGGCTGGGCCTGGGTTTCCCATGCTTTTCTCTCATATATCCCAAGCTGGTCTTCAACACCTTATGGAAGGGAGGATTACCTTGAACTGAGTTCTCGGCCTTCATCTAGCTCCCAAATCCTGGGATTACAAGCCACCACCATCATAGCACACTTAGGTACTAGACGGTAGGCAAACACTCCGGCCACTGATCTCTAGCTCCAACTTCTTATCAGCTGCTCTTTAAATTCCCTTCCCTCTCACCCAGAGTCCTGGTGCCCGTGTTGCTTGAATGGAAGATGTGTGTGGATCCTGGCTCCAGGGGAAAGACGGTTAGGGGGCAGCATATTAAATGGTAGTTTAGCGCTAGGGCATTTTGTAAGGCCAGTCTTCAATATGGGGGAAGAAAGAGAGGCTTGGGGAAGAGATGGAGAGTGATGGAACCTCAGAGTAGCACATTAAAGGTCCAGAAAAAAATGAGTGGGAGATTTTCTAATATCTCCCTTCTCCTGAACGTTAATAATGTGATATTGATGGGTTATCCTCTGTCCCTGAGACAAGTAAACTGGTTTGTCCACGTGTTTCTGCTGGACTTTCTCATTTCATGATAGACTCCGGGTTAAGAACAAAGGGACACATGAACCCCCTCACATAAATCATCAACCATCTTGCTGCTGCAGAACTAATTATGCTGACACCCCCCATCTTTTACAACGCATTTATTACCAACGGTGGTGCAAGAGGATGAGGGTGGCTGAGAACGAACACGGAGAGTCTTTGTCACAGCCCCACACGAGGCCATCAATCTTCGAGGGACGACGAAGCGGGAGATGTCATCCTTCCAGAAGGGACGGGATAAAAGATGTGCTGCTGAGACAACTGATTATTAGGCATTTGCATACGAGAGCTGGCAATTTGTACCCATCAGGCCCGCCGCTCCCTCGCCTGCGTGGCACTTCCCCGCTAAGTGCATTTTCCGTAAGTCCCAGGCTGACAGAGGACTCTAGAACAGCCTGGGCAAGTTCTGTTAGGGTGTGGGGTGTACGCAGCTGGAGTTCTATACCAGGAAGGGACTGTGCCCTCATTCCAGAGTACACAGCAGATACAGCAAGCACAAGATCTCCTCCATAGTTACACGGTTCCTCGGGTTCCTACTGGAGAAACATTTAAATGGGAGAAGATCTGGGCAAGAAGGCGGCTTCATGAGAAAGACCAAGATCACACACACACACACACACACACACACACACGGCAGACACACTGAAGGGTCCAGAGAGCATGTGTGAGGATGCTGGAGAGCCCTGTGTGGCTTCTGAGGCTTCCTTTAATGGGTCTTGGAAGGAGGAAGTTGGTTTCTAGAGGGAGGTCATTGGTAGTGCTCTACTCTGCTAAAACCTTCATCAACAGATGAGAACTCGGACCTCACATGCGGTTCATAACTCCCTAATTTTAATCCCGTGTGTGCCCAGTTGTGTAGAGGACTCATACAGTGTCCTAGTTTCTCCTCTCCTGCCATGACAAAACGCCCTGGCCAAAAACAGCTTGTGGGATTGGTTTATTTCAGCTCACAGTTCCTGATCCCTGTCAATTATCATGAGGGAGTCAAGGCAGGAACCTAGAACAGCTGGCCACATCCGCAGGCAAGAGCAGCAAGAGCATAGACGCATGTGTGGACAATTATTCAATGTAGTTTCCCTACTATGGTGTTTCCAGGACCTGGGGTGTACCCGCCCAGCAGGTCAGTTATTCAGGGTCTGAAGAGGCGCTATCTGAAAAGACATGGGCGAGAGAGAGAAACTAGACCAAGCAAGATTCAATTGTCAAGGTCTCAGTTTATTGAAGCAAGCTTTTTTGTCTTAAATAGTTCTCCAGCGAGGAACTCAGGAAGAGGGAGGGGGAAGGGAAGGAGGGACTAGGTAGCTCAGTAGCTGTGCGAGACAGTTGCAAGGTCAGTGGTTAGAACACCTGCGGTTAGGGATAAGCAGGGAACAAAGGGGGCACTCTGTGGTGCCTAGGGAGCTTGAGTCTCTAAGATTAGCACTCAGTGTTTTAATTAGCTTTAAGTTTTGTCTCAAGGTTTATACTTCAAGGCCCTATGAGAAAGGAGAGGCCCGAAATGGCCCCTGACACTGGGGAATGTCATCCACAGCGGTATGTGTCTTTCTGCATCAGTTAGTGTGATCAAGACAATCCCCCACAGCTGCCCAAAGGACAACCTGACCTAGTCATTGAGACTCTCTTCCCAGATAATTCTAGATGGTGTCAAGTTATGAAGACTGGTTGTCATGGATGACAAACAGAGGCTTTCCCTAAAGGGCCTCTGTGAGGACATCAGAGGCCCTACTGCTCCTGAGGATACCAGGTGTCCTACTGACCCTGAGGACATCAGGGGCCCTACTGCTCCTGCTTACCAAACCTGCGTAGGTTGGGTAGGCTCATTGCTTCTAGTCCCAGGGTATGTTTGTTGATGAAGCAATCACAAAAGTCATTCTAGGGTGGGATTTTATCCTGCTGTGATGGGAAAGAAATTTGTATATCTAGAGCAGGGGGCTCCTGGGTTGTAAGCTATCTCTACCCTTGCATGCCTTAAAGGGTTCTTACCATGTGGGCTCTGGCCAGAAGCTCCCAGGAATGAGTTTGGCTGGGAGCCTTTTTTAGGTCTCCCACAGATGTAGTGAGTGGGTGACCTGGGTAGGGAGTTAAGGTGGTGATGCGTACCTGGACAAACCCACTGGTGATTTTAACTTTTTTTTTAGGTCTCCCACAGATGTAGTAACTGGGAAACCTGAGTGGGGAGTTAAGGTGGTGATGCGTACCTGAACAAACCCACTGGCGATTTTGATGGACACAAAGGCGCGAGAACTGCTCATCCCAAGTTGAGACCTGGAAACCGATGAGGAACCAGTCAACTCTTCAAAGACGATGTTCCCATGGAGACAGGCCGTCTCTCTCACTCTGAGAGTCCTTTCTCCTGTGGGTAGGCTCAGCAGCGCAGGGATATATACTGAGTGTCAGAAAGAGATTTGGATAATGGTTGGCTAACTCAGCTCTCCCTGGTGCTACCACATGAGGCCACCTATGATGCCGCAGAGGGGACAGAATGGTGTTCTTTGGTTTACTTCCTTACAGTTTTCCAGAAGTCAACGGAGCTTTCATGAAGTTGGCAATAGATGTCTAACGAACACCTTTGTTACCCCATTTATGTAATGGGGAAATATCCCACAAGTAAGTGGAGAGATCCTCTCCCCCTTGGTTGTTCACATCCTAGGGGTGAGAACTCTCAGGAAGCCATTCAGATGACCGTGGGACTGTCTAATGGGTGTTGAGACAGGAAGCCTGAGCGAAGAGAAACGGGGCATAGCTTCTGCAATCAGCCGGGGTGGCATCCGCCATCTTTTTTCTAGCACTGGCATGGTGCCTGTGATTGCATTTTCCTTGAATGCTTGATCGAGGATAATGATAACGAGGAGTGGAAGTTTCCCCTGGGGAGGCTTCCTGCTATGGAACAATTGGTTCTTGCACAAAACATAATTTTTATTGCTTTGCTGGCCTTGCATGGAAACTTGAAGCGGGGCTTAAAGGGAGAAGACAGAACAATAGTCCCACTCCTCCCGCTGCCCAGACATGAACTGCAAAACTGGAAAAGCCTCCCCCGTGGGACATCCGTCTCCCTGAAGAGGAGAAAACAGCGCTGGTACCAGAAATTAGACCTGTGACCTCAGAAGGGGCTAGAGTTATCTGAGAAGTCCCTTCCCAATGCCACAAAGACGTGATTGGAAATCCCATTTTGAAGAAAATAATCCTCTATTTGGAGACCTACAACAAAGATCATTCCCTACTTACCCCAGGAATTCACAACTATAGCCAGAATGAACGGCCATAAGCTGGAATCAGCAGGAGCAGCAACAACTTTCCAATTTTCTCTCCCAGGAAACTGAACACTAGAATGACCACAGCGAGAACAGGAAGCAACAGTGAGAAACATTTGAGACGCAGAAAATGGAGCTGCAGGAACAGACAGCAGCAGACAGACAGCAACAAAAGAGCCAAATAGAACTTTCCGAGCTGAGAAATGTATTGCAGCAAACATCTCAGATACATGTTAACAGGCAGAGTAGGGGGTGCAATGCCTGGTACGGGGCGAGGAAAGCAACCACCGATCTTGTCCAGCTGTGAAGCATGAATGCTGCAATAACGGGCCAGGCAAGAGATGCCCAATGGCGTGATAGCGGCATGAATGCCATGGGAGTAACCAACTGCTTCCTGATTGGATTCAAGTGCTGATCCACGGAATGCATGCCATACCTCATACCGCCAAGAACCCATGACTAGACTGATCACAGGCCTTAGGGCATAATCAAATAGTACTCTTCTACTGAATTTACATAGTGATCAATTGAGTCATACACTCTTGTCTTTATACCCATAGATCAAGGCATCTTGCAAACCTTCTCAGTTTTTGTTTGTTAGTTAGTTAGTTTGTTTGTTTTTTTGTAGTAGACAGTATTAATACAGAAACCCACAACTGGTCAGAGGATAAGAAACTGTAGAATGCCCCCCTTTAAATGGTACATCTATATCACATCCCCTCTTCTCAAGGCTCAGGCGTGATTTTGAAAATGGGGGGGGGAGGGGAGTGTAAGAACCGTAGGTGGTAGATAATGACAAGGAAGCAATATCGCATCGTCCAGGACACTATGAATTCAGCATCAGTTGGAGCAGCGTGAACAGGACCTGTGCAAGCTCAAGGAAGACCGAATCCCAGCCTGGAGAGGGAGGTGATTGTTAGCTGCTGGAAGAGGAAAAACCAGTTTCCTTAAAGGATGCAGCTCGTGGTGGGTTGACCAGGCTCCTGTGGAAAGCCACACATCCAAGAATATATAGTCAGCACTTGATGGGTTTAAAAAATAATAAAAAAGAGGACACCAAATTGGATGAGTAAGGAAGGGTGAATCTGGGAGGCGGGGAGTTTGGGGAGACAGCAAATATAATCAAAACACATTGTACGAAATTCTCAAGGACTTAATAAAAAACGACAGAAAAAAGAAACCCAAAAGAAAATTAAAAAGCAAATTGGATCTAACTCAAAGAAGTGGTAAGCTGGAAGTAGACTTCACACAACAATATAATATATAATTTATAGTATATATAATATAATTTATAGAATTACAGAAGGGAAAGAAAAGCCAGAGGATGGGGAGGAGATCCGTGAATACTGTCTCTGGGCAGGACACAACTGTTGAACTGATGAGCTCACAGCAGCTATGGTGAGCTGTGCATGGTAAAGCCAGCCAAAATCCCAGGCAGATAAGGAAGGGCTGTCTTAGTTAGGGTTTCAGTTGCTATGAAGAGACACCACAACCATGGCAATTCTTATAAAGGAAAACATTTAACTGAGGCTGGCTTACAGTTCCCGAGGTTTAGTTATTTATTGCCATGGTGGGAAGCAAGGCAGCATGCCTGCAGACATGGCTCTGGAGAAGGAGCTGAGAGTTCTACATCTTGATTCTCAAGTAGAAGGGAGAGACAGCCACACTGGGCGTGACATGAGCATATATGAGACCTCAAAGCCCTCCCCACAGAGACACACTTCCTCCAACAAGGCCACATCTACTCCAGCAAGGCCACATCTCCTACTGATGCCACTTCCTATGAGCCAAGTATTCAAACACATGAGTCTCTGGGGGTCATATGCTTTCAAACCACCACAGAGGGGTTCCCAAGGTTCCGTTTCTAGCTCGTACGCGGGACCTCTGTGAGCTGGGTGCTGAGCAGGGCTGATCCTGCTCACCTGGAAGAAACTACCAAGCTGTGAAGCTTATGACACACCCGATGCCTCTGCAAAATTCTGTTCTCAAATAGTCATTTGTGTAGCTTCCACAGTGTTCTGGTACAGGTGGCTGTCGGTATCGTCACAGGTGGGCGTCCTGGGAACCTGGGAGAGATGATTAGACTAGTACCAGCCTGCAAATCCTGAAAATAAAGTCACACCATTAAAACACGCCACTAGGGCAGGCGGGATGACTCGGTCAGGAAAGGCTGGCTCTACCATCATGAGGATCTGAGTCTGACCTCTTAGAACCAGTGTGAAAAGCCAGGCATGAAAGTACACACCTGTCATCTCAGCACGAGAAAGGCAGAGGTGGGAGGAGCCCTGGAGCTCATAGACCAGGCAAACCAGCAAGGTTGGCTGGCTTCAGCTTCAGAGAGAGACCCCCGCCTCGAAAATTAAGGCGTGGAGCAGTTGAGGAAGACATCTTGTGACAACTCGTAGCCCTCCTATGCTCATTCAAACACATGTCCATACGCACACACAGACATGTACACACGCGCATCCGTGAGAACTGATGGGATAAGAAAAGAGAGAGAATAGGAACGGAATGCAAATGGCTAAAGCTGAGGTGAGAGAAACACAGACCATCCATGGGTGCAATAAGGGTAGAATTTAACTTGGCAATGTATAGAAAAAACTGCAACCTCACACTGCACAAGGAACACAGCTGCATCTGGGGAAGGATAAACATCTGGATGTCAAGGGATGGGAGAAAGTAGGCCATACAATTAACCACTTATTGCAGGATTGCTGTGCTAATATTAGGCAAAAATAGGCTGCGGTACAAAAAAAAATGGTCATTAGCAGAGAGCGTCGGTGTGGTATGATTTATGGGTCAATTTCCCAGGAAGACACAATTCCAATCTGTATTTGCCTAATAGAATTGTCTCAAAATATGTAAAGCATTGTCTGATAGAGTTATAGGAGAGCCCAATGAGCTCACCACACTGTTGGGAGGGTTTGGATCCCATCTCTCAGTAACGAATAAAGCAAGCAGGCTTTCAAAGGGTGCAGAAGAATTCAACAACCTCGCCACCAGGTATGAAGGGAGCCTGCAGCATGCAAGTTGCTGGGATGCTTGCTGTTTAAGCATGCAGACAACACTCACAAATGTTAATCCCCTAGAACAGGAAACTCCAAGACTGTCACATATGTGTACACGACACCCAGGGCCATCTGCTGGGGAGAGGAGGAACACACGATGCTTTAGAGCCTGGGTTTTAATCTGTCAGAGTCCTTTCTTCTCCTGACTTTTGCAAGAGGGGACTGGAGAGAAGTCCTGGGTGTGGGGAGGAGGGAAATGAATCAGAGATGCTTTAAGAAAGGAGAGAGTCTCTTCTCCATTCTAAGTGGGGCTGGCACTCAGGTATAGCCAGAGCCCCACACAGTAGGAAGCAGAGGGGAGTGAGCTTGGTTCGGGCCCACCCTGCAAAGTCACTTTGGAAACTGGACATAAAAGAACTTCTAGCACCTGTTTGGTTAGAAAATATCACAAGGTGGAAGGTGAAGGCCGGTGATCTGACCTGACCGTTGACTAGTTAGATGCTTAGCTCACATGAACCCACAGTCTCCATAATGGATATTCCCGTCATTTGGTGTCTGAGCTCCTTTTCGGCTGTGGTATTAAAATAGCTGAAATGAAGACTTGAAGGAAGAAGTGTTCGCTTGGCTCACAGTTTGAGGTTACAGCTCAATGTGGAAGGGAAGTCAGGCAGTGAGAGTGTGTGGTGGAGGCGCACGTCCACACAGGAAGCAGAGAAACAGGATCACTGATGTTCCAGCAGAGAGTGTGCGGGTGAGGGAGGCGCGGGGGGGGGGGGAGTCATCCTGTCAGGAGGCAGACAGACAGACAGACAGGAAGACTGATGCACTCATCTGGTTAAATCCTTTTTTTTTCAGTCCAGGACCCAAGTCCTGGGAACGGTACTGCCACCCTCCTTTGGGGTGGATTTTTTTCCACTTTAATTAAACAAATTAAAGTGATATTGCACAGGCAGGCCTGGAGGTTGGATAGATTCCTGTCAACCTGACATAAGCTGCAATCATCTAGGAAGAGGGAATCCCAAATGAGGAAATGCCTCAATATATTGGCCTGTGGCAAGCCTGTGGGGGCAGATCTTTGATTAATGTGGGAGGTGTCGCTATAGGCAGTGCCGCCCCGTAAAGGTGTCCCTGGGTTGTATAAGAAAATGGGATAAACCAGTCATGGGAAGCAAGCCACAAGGCCGTGTTCCTTCACAGCCTGGCTTCTGTTTCTGCCTCCAGGTTCCTGCCTTGAGTTCCTGCCCTGGCTTCTCCCCTCAGAGATGAATTGAGAGATGCAAGATGAAACAAACTCATTTCCTTCCCAAATTGCTTTTGATCGTCGTGTTCATTACAGCAACAAAATGCAAACTAGGACCCTGATCTACTCTGACTAGCCCCTCGTGCATGTGTGTGGAAGCCTGGCTCCTTGGCGATTCCAGATCCTGTCACACGGGTAACATTAACCGTCATGGCTGCTCACGCCAGGGAAGCTTCAGAACCCCCTTTGTCAGTGGTTTTCTGAGTCTGGAACAAACTGATCCTTAACTCGAAGAGGATGAGGCTGAGCCCCAAAGACGCTCAAGTTGCTGAGTATGTCTGGAGACACTTGGAGTCTGCAGACAGTCAAGGTGATGTCTACCTGATGATGTCGGCAGTGACAACAACTGCCATCAGCCTGGAACACACAAATCGGGCATGAGACTCACACGGGTCTTACATCTTCCCACAGCTCTACCAAGAGGACGGCAGATTCGCTCTCCTCTCCAGAGGGCAGAAATGGCTGCTTGAAGCTCAGCAGACTACTGACAACACATGGCTTTGCACAGCCCTGCAAAGGACCAAGCCTAGGGGATGAGGTCTTTCTATTGACGGGCGAGCAAGTCAGGGACACGTGTGTTGTATGAGGTAGCCCCTGTGGTTCTGTCGCTCTTTTTTTATTAATTAGAAAAGTGTGAATGTTTGTGTGCACATATTCATGTGCATGTGAGTGTAGGTGTTGAGCATGTATGTGTGAGAATGTATGTGTAAGCATGTATGTGGATTGTGAGCATGTATGTGTGAGCATTATGTGGATGGTGAACGTGTATGTGTGAGCAGGTATACAGGTGAGATGTCAGGTGTCTTCCTTGACCTCTTCCAACTAATTTTTTGAGATGAAATCTTTTGCTTGAAGCTGAAATCCCAGATTGTATACATTTATATTTCTCAACCTTCCTGATACTGCGACCCTTTAATATAATAATTTCTCATGCTATGGTGGCCCCAACCAAAAAATTATTTTCTTTGCTGCTTCATAACTGCAATTTTGCTACTGTTATGAATCATAATGGAAATATTTGATATTCAGCCTCCAAAGGGGTCAAGCCCACAGGTTGAGAACCGCTGGTATAGGCTGACCAGGCAAAGGTCTGCTTGCCTCTGCCTCATCAGCACTGGAGTTACAGATGTGAACACCACGGCTGGCTTTCCCCATGGGTTCTAGGGATCTGATTTCAGATCCTCACACTTGTGTAGTAAGCATTTGGCCAACTATGTCTCCTTCCCAGACCAATGTTTCATTTGTTGTCATGGATGATACTGAGCTGATGTTGTCTGATTCGGATCTCCTAGGTTACCATGCAACATGGACCACTGTGCAAGGCAGGCAGGACTGACATTCTTATCCATTTTGGCAGGAGTCTTGGGTAAGGGGTTCAACAACAAAAAATGTGGAATGTGAAGTGATTCATCTACTCACAGGCAAAGATATTTTTTTTTCCCCAAGACACCTGGACATCTCCGAGCAAATATCCATGGGGGCCAAACAACAATGGCACAGGGGAAACTTATCTACCTCAAACTGCAGCTACTGGGCCATTCACTAGCCTCTCACCAGAGCCCCCCAGATGGAGTCAGGAATGGAGTTCTCATCCCATAGGATACTGGGGTGCAGAAATAATATTATGTTTAGTTGTAGGGACGTGAACTTGAGTTTACAGAACCACATAACCCATTACACATGCCATAACTCACCGGATCTAGGCATCAGCCACCTACCAGACCACCACTGAGAGGTCCCAGAACTCAAGAAAATCACCAGTGAGTGAGCCCCACTACACGGTGCCAGAGACTACCCTCACATTCTAAGCTCCTGTTTCATATATCAGCTCATGCCTCACCCTGGGACCTAGCAGGCCTCTTGGTCCCTGTGAAGTGCTCCACCCTGGGATCCAACAGGGCCTCTGGGCCCCCTGAGGCACCCCACCCTGGCACAAATAAGACTATGAGTCATCCATCCCAGGGTGTCTCTGCTCCAGATGGGCGACTGAAGGAAAAGGTTTGTTATTGATCAATAACAAAGGGTGACTTTCATTCCGTGACAGGAATTCCAGGGGTCCAAACACTTCTCAGATTAAAAAACACGTGCTATAACATGAAGCAGCTTATCACAACCATTTACTGTCTCCATCACAGACAGGATGGCAGGACAACCAGGTGGAGGTCACAGGGGGTGCATTTTACCATCAAAAGCCATATCGACTGAAGTCCATTTTGACAACCTCAGAGTGAAAAGGTGGACGGGCTCTGAAGCATTAGTGAGCTTCCCAAATACAAGAACATTGATCCATGACAAATTAATCCTGGCAGCTTTCATTTTCGATTTCCTTTCTGATTATACGGAGCCATTAAAATGAACCCAAATAGAAAAGAATGAGACGGGGCAAAGAGAGGTACGGGTGCCACGTATTGATTCCTTTCAAAAACAGTTGAAGAGTAGATTTGATTTAACTAAATGGTAGCAGCAATATTGATGGAGTAATCATACTCTTTATGGGGACACTGCCACTCAGAGATCCTTGGCTAATCCTGCCCAGGTCCCGAGGTCTCTCTTCTCACGAAGAGATGGGGACCAAGGTGTAGAGTTCCCAGTGTACCCTGCAGAGTGTATCTCAGCCAAGGAGAGCCACTCAGCTGCTAGATGGTCCGATAAGAAGCCAGCACCATTCACGGTTTTCCAGCATGAGGGGGACGTGTGTAAAACGGTAAGGATGCTGTGCTCTGACTATGCCCCTCCAGCGGAGTCCTATTCATGTTTTGATTCTGCATTGTCCCTTGTGCCTGGTTCTCTGATGACCTCCCGACCTCTTACCCTTGTTTCCCTTGCCTAAAGCCTTGAGGTAGAATGAAGTCCACCAGAGAAGACAAGAAAATCCCCGTTCAAGGCCCCAACCTTGGGTTCATTCATAAAATCTCAGGCTCCAGGGGAGCTTTAATGTCTGTTGTTCCGTCAGATAGTGGGGAGGGTGTCAGGGGCTTCGGGTGGAGGAAACGGTCTAGGTTGGGTTCTGTAGAGAGAATCCACCCAAGAGGACTCGGCTGCAGCCCTGTGCAGAAAGGAGGGAAAAGAGTCAGCAAAGGCTCAGCGTGGGTCACCACTTCCCAGGATACATCTGACGAAAGGACCCACAGTGTCCTAAGCCCTGCAAGAGGAGCCCCGTTCCCACCGACTCCGTACTTTGTGTCTCCTCAATGCTCAGGGGAATCTTGAAAAGAAAATTCTGGTACTGACCCTTCCCTTCACTGTGGGTGGCAAACAACCACACCAGAATGAAGGGAGCCCAACCCTGACATCTGAGTATCCCGCAGGGAGTGAATAGGGCACTGGTCCAGCCCCTGCCCACCTGCTGCTCAAGGGGATGCTATTTTCTCCTGAGGAGAACATGTTCACCTTGAACTCCAAGCCAAGGTCTCCCTTTGTCTCCTAGGTTCCAAGATCCTAGATTCACTCTCCATTCTGGCCTTCTCCTGGGGGCTGAGTAGATCTCACGTCTCATGCATCCCAGCCCCTCCACAACCACCAGCTGATGAAGAGATTATGATCCGGAGCCCTGACCTGCTTAGGGCTTAGAGCAGAGGGTTGTGAAGTTGAGCATTTATGGGGCTTTGGGGTCAAGAGCAGTAACTTCTCCCAAAGGTATTCTTGCTAACCTCACAGAGAGACACAGGCCTGTTCCTCTGAACTAGTCTTGGTGTCTTGGTCGGGATGCTGGACCTTCATCCTCTGCCTGCCAGAGAATAAAGATAAGAAGGAGCATAGAACCTGGGCCGCCAGTCTATGGTTACAGAAGACTGTGCTCGGCAAGTGCCCCTGCCCCTCCAGCCATCCTGCCTGGGCCCTCGGGTCCTTGCTTTATTGTGTGCCTTACCTGGCCTCCTTCACCTCATGCCCTCCTGTCCCAGTGCCCGGAACAGTTTCTAAAAGCTGTTTCCAGCACAGGAGCTTCTTTCCAGGAGGGCCCCACAGCCTCCTGGCTGCTCTTTGTCTAGCTTAGCATCTTCTCATCCACATGAGCTTTCTGTCTTTCTTCCTTTCCCAGGCTGGTTCCCTCCTCCTGAGTCTAGAAGACCAGGTGACTCCATTCTGGATCTCCTGTGCTGGGCACCAAGACCAACCCATGTGCCACTGTAGCACGCATTCTAATTGTTCTCAACAATACAAACCTGGAGTCAGATATTAGTGGGTAAAAGCTGGGAGGTCAGAGAAGCAGAGCAGCCGGCCACCAGAGAGACCTTTTACCTCTACCGAATCCTCAGACTGAAGGGGCGATCCTATTTCTACCAATCCTCAGACTGCACACTGCTTCAGACTGCTGCCTTAGACTGCCCTGAGCTCCTCTCTTCTCCCGCCTTATATTTCTCTCTCTGCCCAGGCATATCTCTCCCGTCTCCACCTCTCTAGTGCTGGGATTAAAGACGTGGGATCCCAAGTTCTGGGAGATCACCTTCATGTGAGCTCTTTTTCTATCAATTTCGTGTAGCCCAGGGTAGCCTTGATCCATCTACCTCTGCCTCCACAGTCCTGGGATTAAAGGTGTGTGCCACCACTGCCTGGCCTGTATGGCTGACCAGTGTGACAAGTGTGACCTTCAGGCAAGCCTTATTTACTAAAACACAAATAATATACCACTATAAGGGAGTGTGGCAAGAAATAGTCTCTGAGTCTCCTTGAAGAAGAAGAGATCTTGGGGTATTGAGGTAACATGGTCTGTGGCCCCTGAGACCAGCAGAACAGTCAGTTAAAGCAAAACTTCTCTGGAAAGCAATTGGATCAAGGAAAGCTTATGTCGTCCGCAGTCCCGTCCCTGGGAACAGCCTGTCACAGAGCCCAGAGGATGCGCCGTCCTCCCCAAACCAGAGTGAAAACGAGCTTTAATCACCAAACCCCTTAACATTAATCACTACCCATAAGTGATACGGGCTCTGCCAACACGATGTTAATTCTCAATCAGGCACGCTAAATAAATGAATAATCACAGAAACAAAATGCCTCCGCTTATGCCAGCCCCTTACTCGTAGGGACGACTGGCTTCACTCTGCTCTGTAGTGTGGCTGCAGGGTCTCCATAGCTGCCAAGCCCAGATGGGAGGGGCTGCAGGTGGGGAACAGGTTGTCCGTTGTTCCAAGCCTGTGCGTGTTTCCCGCTTACCTAAAGCTGTCGGGAGAAGCCGCAGCTCTCCCAGGGGACCCTAGGAGTCCCCTGTCCACTAGTGGACGCATCCACAGAGCAGAACACCAGCAGTCATATCTTCCCTGGGATCCAGAGCTCAGCAACCTCAGGCAGAGGTGTTCATCTGGAGCCCCAGCTGGAGCCTCATTTCCTGGGGAAACTGAGGCCTGGTGATGCCTGGAGCCATTGCAAAGAACTGAGATACTAGTTGGGCTCTTGGTCTGTTTTCAGGACAAACAAAATTGTCTGTGTGTAGTGCCGACCTGCCTGGGCCCTTCACAGCCACGCAATAGAAATGGAAAGAAAAGGTGATTTTCTTTCTGTGTATTTCTATATTAAAGTAATCAGACAGTGCTATGTCCAAGCAGCTGCTTACCCACGGGGAGAGGCAGAGATCAATATTAATACCGGGACTCCTACGCAGCAATCTCTGCCATGTCAGGCGAGGCTCAGTTCTCCAGGCTTTCTATAAACAGGCATATTCCAACCCCACGCTCTTTCTCCCTGCCTCTCTGACTCCCTCTTCACCCGTCTGTCTGTCTGGCTCCCTCCCTGTGTCTCTCTGTCTCTCCCTTGTTCGTTCTCTGTGACATTTTTTCTGCTCTTGTCCCTCAATTTACTCTTCCATATATTTTTTTCTTGCCCTTTCTCCCCTCCTCTGTCAGTCTGTCTGTTCCTCTGTCAGTCTGTCTGTTCCTCTCTGTCTTTATCTCTCTTTTTTTGTCTGACCACTCCTCTGCCTCTCCTGTTTCTGTCTTTCTCCTCTCTCTGTCTCTCTGTCTGTGTCTGTCTGTCTCTCCTCTCTCTCTCTTTCTCTCTCTCTCTCTCTCTCTCTCTTCTCTCGCGCTTCTTCTCTCCCTCTCTCTCTCTCTCTCTCTCTCTCTCTCTCTCTCTCTCTCTCTCTCTCTCTCTCTGTGTGTGTGTGTGTGTCTTTTTTGAAACCCCCAGCCTTCTAAAGGACACCTGGCTCAGTGCAGAGTGACCATCATGATATTCTGTGTGGAATTCTGAGCTACTCCTTTGGAGTCCCTTGAAACATAGAGGTTGAGCACACTGTTCAGAAATAGTTAAAGAACACAAGAGCACTGGACCTTTGTCCTGCTCTTCGATGTAAGAGACTCCATCATCAGGGGCCACGCCTGGGCTTGCTCTGAGTTCCTGCTGAATCTATTCTTCATGCGGCTTTGGCACTGAGCAAAGGGGCCAGTGGGGCCAACGGCTACCAGAGCAGATGCCTTCTAGAGAGCCCCATCTGTGAACCGTGTGCTTATCCACCCTTGCCCAGACTCCAGAGTCTAGTCCCAAAACAAATAAACAAGTCAACTACCCCTTAAGCAGGACTCTGCCATTTATTTGGAATCTTGGGAGGGTGTGCAGTCCAGGGCTCCCCTGGCAGACCCTGCCTGGTCAACTTCTTTCCCATCGGACAAGTCTATGATCACAGCAGTGTAGGGATCGCAAGCCATTGTCCCTGACTGCCCTGCCCTAATATGAGGGATGAGACGCTGCCTGGTGTATCTGTGAGGTCTGCCAGGGTGGTTAGGGTAGGGAGTGTGAAATGCTTGACTGTACCTAGGCACTGGAGACACTAGGGGCTGGACAGCTGTCAGTAACAGCGAGAGGAAACATCGTTGCCTTTTATAACCATCCTCGCTCTGCCTGGGTTTCTCACCCAGCCTTACTTCCCCGCTGCTCACTTTTGTCAACACAAAGATATTTACTTGGGGTCACTGTCACCAGCTTGATGAGCACAGAGAGCAGAGACCCCACTAAGGTCCCTAAGAGTCTCCATAGAGACCACAGATAAGCCATATCACCCCAGTACGTGTGTGTATCTTGCACGTTTAAAGTTCTGATATATTTGATGTTTACTCTACGTTGTCAGAAGGACTTGATTTAGAGTCATTACAGAAACATGCCTCTGGGGTGTCCATGAAGATGTTCCAGAAGGTTTAAAACCAGGAGAGAAGACCTACCCTGAATGCAGGCAGCACCATCCTGTGTAAGAAGAGGAAAAAGGGGGAAGCCAACCACAGGCCAGTGTTCATCTCCAGTGGGACAATGTCAGTAGCCATGGCTTCCCTATCATGATGGACTGTGTCTCCCCAGATCATGAGACAAAAACCTCCTTTGGGGGGTGGAGATGGCTGACACAGCAGTTAAGAGAACATTTGCAGAGGACACGGGTTCAATTCCCCGCACCCACATAGAGGTTCCCATCAGTCTTTAACTCCAGCTCCTGAGCATCTGACACCCATTTCCGCCTCCCTGGGCACATGATGCACAAGCATACAGCTGGCAAAATACTCATGCCCAGCAAAAAAAAAACGAACACAATGTCTTCTTCCTTCCTCTAGTTACTTTTATTAGGTACTTTGTAACAAGAAAAGTAACTAGTACCATGTTTAATATAATTAATTTAATCTTAAGGCAAAATCAATAAGATATAAGAGTCAGGGAACTAAAATTGAAACTAAAGGAGCACAGAGGCGAGCATGGTCTTTGTATTGTCCTGGTACCTGAGACACTGGTGGCAGAAAGGTGAAGCCTGCTTCCTGTAGGTAGGAGTTTGCGATGCTGTCCTCAGGCTAGTCTCCATTAGACAGATTGGGGGACTCAGAAGAACTCTGGTTTCAGCCTGATTAACTTTAAGTGCAAACTGGACAACCTAGATGCATCTGAGAGGACACGAGGAGAAGCCTCTAGGGACGGAATGCCCAGATCAGATTGGCTGGTAGAAATGCCTGTATGAGGGCTGTCTTCACTGTTAAATGATACAGATGGGTCCAGCCTACTGTGGGTGGCTCTATTTCCTTGGCCTGTGGGTCAGGACTATATAAGGAGCCTGTATCGTTCCTCCATAGTTTCTGCTTCAGTCTTGCTTGAGTTCCTGCCCTGACTTGCCTCAGCAATTAACTGTTGATGCGGCGAAGATTGGAAATAACCAAAAATAGTCCTTTTATAATTACTCAATTTTAATACAAAGGGAGATAAGGGAACTCACAGAACCAAGGGTCCAACGGAGCAGAAGGAGAGCGCGGGCGAGCGCCAAGAACGGGGCCGCCTTCCGGCCCCCAATCCTATTTAAAGGGAATGCTACCCCGCTGGAGCAGCCACGCCTCTGAACGCAGGGATTGGGCCAGCTGCCCCAACATCTCCCCCTGAACTGTGACCTGGAAGTATAAGCCAAGCAAACTTTTTCCTCCCCTACATCGCTTTTGGTCATAGTGATTTTTATCACAACAGAGATAAAATAAGAACAGGCTTTAAAGTTGAGCCACTGAGGTGTAATAGTTCACAAGCCTTATCAAACGTTGTTTTAAATCAAGGGCTTAGGGGCAAAGATCAGTGATACATCTATTGCCTAGCATATGTGAGGCCCTGGGTTTAACTCCCAGGGTTGCAAACCAAGCACACAAACCCCAAATCAGGTAAGTCCCACCTTCAATTCTCAAGCTCTAGGAGGCAGCATCCTGGATGAGCACATGCTGGCCTTTGTGATCCCCACCCATGACTGCTTGTACTGAGGACGCCCTGGATCTTGTCATCCCAGAGATGCTGGTGGCTGGGTATAGGTAACAACCCTGTGGATTGGAGGACTTATCTTCTTTCCCTTGGTTCCACACCGCTCAGTGCACATCTTCCTGGAGGGAGAACTCTAATTTGTGACCAGTGGTCCTAAATGATGGCACAATCGTGTGGCTAGGTGGAGGGAAGACCCTCGATGCCCTTCTGTAAAAGAAAGCATTGGATCAATATCAGTTTTTCAGCCACAAGAATAGCATGGTAGAGGGGACTGGGTTTAGGGTTTATATGTCACCATAGAACTCAGCCCTAATGCTGGCTACCTTTCAAAGCCCTCTGGCCACCACCAAGCATAACAAAGACAAAAGCAGCCTGTGCCCGTCTGTCCAGCCTCTCTGGGGATAGCACGGCCAGGCAGGGATAATCTGGCTGCCATCCTCCATGCGGCACTGTCATGAGGTGTAACATGAGGGCCTGCTTGTTGGGGTTTCTGTCCTGCCCAGTTCCCACAGCCGGTATGTCCCAAAGAAATTCACACAGTCTATATTAATGATAACCTGATTGGCATGTTAGCTCTTATCACTTATATTAACCCATTATTCTTATCTATGTTAGTCACATGGCTCATTACCTTTTTCAGTGGGGCAGGTCACATCTTCCTTCTTTCATGTCTGGGCAGGACTGTAGAGGAATGGGCTTCCTCCTTCCCAGAATTCTTCTGTTCTCATTGCCCTGCCTCTACTTCCTGTCTGGTTGTCCCGCCTATACTTCCGGCCTGACTACTGACCAATCAGCATTTATTTAAAACATAATTGACAGAATACAGAATTGTCCCCCACCATTTCCCCCTCTTTAAAAAAAATAACAAAAACATCCATAGTCCATTTTTTTGGGGAATGTGGGTGTAGTTTTAACCTTTCTCCCTTATGCAGTCCAGGAGCCCAGGCAGGAGAACGGTGTCACTCACTTTAAGGGAGTGTCCTTTCCACTCAATAATTCTTGAGACCCAGTGTGTCTCCGAGTGATTCTAGATCCCATGAAGTTGATAACCAATATCAACCCTCACATCTCGTGTTCAGTCCAGTAAAGGGGAAACATGGCAGTTCTCAGACTCCAAACCCTGATGCCCGGCTGCCCCATTGCCCGCTCCACTGTTTGATCTGATCTGCCCTGGGAGCCCAGCTGCCCTGACCCCCATACATCTTCAAAGTTGTCTCACTTGGTGTCCTCCGGTGGCCAAGCCTGGAGGGATGCTCTAGGGGATTGGGGCCCACCTGTGCTCTCCTTATATCCTCAAGGGGCAGCATCCCAGGGGGTCCAAGTCAACACCCAGTCACTAGGATCCATGCAGTTTTATCACAGAAACTTCCAGACCTGCCTTGAGTCTCTTCTGGGGGAGAGGAGAGCATGCCGGAGCTTCCTCCTGTCTCTCAGGAATTCCTGTCACCCTGTTCCCACAGGCACTACCCTGCAGAGCTGTAAATATAAACCAGCTGGCCAGTCCCTTGAGTCTGCTCTCTGGACATGGCTGACACTGGTGGAGAGTGGCCGTGCTTTGTTCTTTCCTACTCGATGGCTTCCAGTCAGTGTGGCCACCTTTAGAGCCTTTGCGCATCCTATGCTGGCTCTGTGTTTACCCTGCGAAACGCAGGCTAATGACTCCTATTTCACCTCCCTCTTTCCCTTCAGAAAAATGAAGCCCATAAAAACCACTAGACTGGTGACTGAGAAAATGGGTTGGCATCATAAAATCTTGATTTAGGGGTTGAGCAAATGTGATGGAATGCTCTGGGACGCCCTTCGGAATCTTGAAAACTATTTTTGGCATGCGCCCATTTGCATACTATTGTCGGAAAGGAGGCCCCCTCTCTGATTATTATTTTTGAAATGAGAAGTTTTGAGTCAAGTTGGGATCGGACAGGCCTGTGTCAGGAGACTCAGGCTTGATGGGACACACCAGTCACAGCAAGGCGTTGATGAAGCGTGGAGCTTGGGACAGCGCTGGGAAGGCGAGTGTAGACAGGAGGCACCACAGAATTGGATCCTGGCGCTCCTCAGCTTGCCTAGCTAACCTTTGGAGCAGAGGAGCTGGAGTTCCCGAGACTCTCAGGAGATGACTCTCCTTCAGCAGTAAGGGAGGGGCCCATAGAAGATCAGGAGCTACCACAGGGGCATGGCTCCTACCTTGAGTAGATGAAGAACTCTCCCTCTGGGCTGATGGAATCT
The DNA here is from genome assembly GCF_903992535.2 of Arvicola amphibius. Classification (NCBI taxonomy): domain Eukaryota; kingdom Metazoa; phylum Chordata; class Mammalia; order Rodentia; family Cricetidae; genus Arvicola; species Arvicola amphibius. The sequence goes on from NC_052052.2 coordinate 3,069,276, forward strand.
GCATAGAACCTGAGGACTCCTCGTTGACCTAGCTTCAAAACAATGATAAGTTCAAAACCAACCCCCGGTTCTCTGCTTGCTCCCTGTGGGTTTGAGCTCCTCGGCTCCAGCACCATGTCTGACTGCTGCCATGCTCCTGCTGCCATGCTCCTGCTGAGAAGGTCATGGACTCTTCCTCTAGAACTGGAAGCAAATCTCCAAATATATAAACTCAGTAGTGATGACCTCAGTCTCTGTCCACTTCCATACCCTAAGATCTGGGCAGGGCAGCGTGGTCACATTGCTGCCTTGGAGCCCCTTCCAATTCTCTCTCAATTTTTCTTGATAAACTGCATTCAATCTACGGTTTGCTCAACCACCGTCTTTATTCTTCTTGGGCTTGAGGTAAGAAACTCAGAGGCCACTGGCTCAGGGTGGCTTTGGTGGACATTGATTGTCTGGGACCTTAGCACCCCAAGTTAAGGTCACCAAGAGATGAAAAGGCTCTGTGATGTTAAAGAAACCTCACCATCCCCTGCTGTGCGATGCGGTCCCTCTGGGAGGTGAGGAGGCACCATGAGAAGAGAGCATTTCTTTCTCCTTGTGTCATTTTGGGAGATTCACCTATCACAGGACTGTTTAAAACTTTGTGTGGCCAGGCCTGGCGGCACCAGCTGTTATACCAGTGAGTAGGGAGGCTGAGACAGGAAGATCGAAAGTTCAAAGCCAGCCTGGCCACATTAGTAAAATAAAAACAAAAAAGCAGACTGTGTATGTATAGAGTTCACAGAGCATAAGGAGGCCCTGGATCCAATTCCAGCACATACCCACACACCCACCAAAAAATGGAAGGAAGGAAGGAAGGAAGGAAGGAAGGAAGGAAGGAAGGAAGGAAGGAGGGAGGGAGGGAGGGAGGGAGGGAGGAAGGGAAGGAAGGAGGGAGGGAGGGGATGGAGGGAGGAAGGGGAGGGAGGGAGGAAGGAGGGAGAGAGAGAAGGAGAAGGAGGGAAGGAAGGAAGGAAGGAGGGAGGGAGGAAGGGGAGGGAGGGAAGAAGGGGAGGGAGGGAGGGAAGGAGGGAGAGAGGAAGGAAGGAAGGAAGGAAGGAAGGAAGGAAGGAAGGAAGGAAGGAAGGAAGGGGAGGGAGGGAGGAAGTGAAGGAGGAGAGAAGGGAGGGAGGAAAAGAAGGAAGAAAAGAAGGAAGGAAGGAGGCAAATAGAAGACTATGACCCAAGTCATGTGCTGGGTCATGTGACATTCTAGTAGACAGTGGGATACTGAGGGGTCTTTTTTTATTAGAAAGAGTCATTTAGAGAACAGCTTAAGGTGTCACATGGGAGAGGGGCTGTCCCTGGAGCGAGCCTGTTCAGAACTCGTGATAACACGGTCACAGCACTACACATGTGGGTTTGCTATGTGCCTTGTACTATCTAATCCTTCCACCAGCTCCTTTTGCAGCTGGGGAACTGAGGCAAGTAGCCACCTAAGTGGTACCGTACTGAGACTGCCCCTCCCCCACTCAGCGGGTGCTTTGTTCTTTTTCTAGAACCGAGTCCTAAGGCTTTGTCTGCAGGCCCACAGTGGTAGTGAAGGACCCCGCGTCCACACACTTCTGCAGGACTCTCTATACAGTTCAAGTTTTCCATGGGACACTAACTTGCTTGTCCATCCTGGGCAACTGGCACTAACAGTCTGGATCTTGTCAGGGCTGCCCAGATTCCCCATTCAATGGTGTCTTAGTTCATGTGTCTTTGCTGTGATGCTGATACCCTGAGAGAGCAACTTAAATGTCTCCATCAGTCCCAGAGGCCTTGAATGCAACTCTACTCACCCGGTCACCTTCCAACCTCCGTTTCTTCTACTCACTGTCTTTCAGAACAGTGAATTCCGTCTTCCTGGGCTGGGCCTCGCTCATCAGCCTTTTTAGGCTTCTTATTACTTTCATTTTCTCCTTTGTACTCGGGAATGCACAAGGCGTAGGGAGCTGTCTCCATTGATTCACTGGTTAAATTAGCTGCTATTTCCTTTCCCCTGCATTATAGGCTCGGAGTAATTTGTTTATGAATCAAATGTTCTGTAGGCTCTGAAGGAAGGCTTAATATGCACTCATTACAGCCAAGCCCTAATCACCCTAAATCACGGGGATTGCAGGCTCGCCAGGCCATTGGTCTCTTGCCACGGGCTCATTCTCTCACCTGACCAGGGTGGGGACGCAAAGATGGGAATTTTTATCATGGAAGCAGAAAGGCACACAAAGGTGGCAACACATTTGAATTGCTATCATAAAAGTCTGAAACCATTCCGAGTTCAGGATACAAGATTGTTACTAATTTACCTTCTCTGTGACCTTCAGAGAGGTCAGACCTGGGCCTACTCACCTGCATCCAGTTGCCTGGGGCTTCCCCACCCTCTGTCCGTGTGGGGTTACCCAAAGTTCTCAGCCATCTGCCTTGATATGCTTCCTGCTTTGCCTAAGTATCCAACCTGATCTTCTCCAGTGGAGGTTCAGGGATCCAACAGCCATCCAGAATGAACCCCACATAGCTGTCCAGGGACCAACCCAGCATAGCTGTCCAGGGGCCAACCCAACATAGCTGTCCAGGGGCCAGCCCAGCATAACCGTCCAGGGGCCAGCCCAGCATAGCCGTCCAGGGGCCAGCCTAGCATAGCCGTCCAGGGGCCAGTCCAGCATCGCCGTCCAAAGCATAACTCTCCAGAAACTTGTGCTCAGAGCCAGTCCCTGTGGAAGGTAATTCTCAAGAAGCCCCAACTCCCCCACCCCCCACACCAAGCTCACCTCAAAAAGGATGGAGAGAGGAGCAGGTCCCTCACACTCTACATCATTCTCTCCACCCAGTACCTCTCAGGCCAAGACCGCTTTGTAAAGTAAATGAGCCGCAAAGAGGATATAGTGATGGGCACTCTCTGCCCTTTGGCAGGTGGACCTAGAGTGTGACTCCTCTGCCCTCCCCTGAGATGAGGTAGGCCAGAGAGTCCCGGGCAGGGAGGGCCTTGATGGTTGTTTGCTTCAAGAGCACACAGCCATGGCCTCTCCTTAAGATGACTCAGAGATGCACCCCCAAAACCTAGCACAGCCCAGGAGCACGGAGACACAACTCGGCTCCCTAAAGCCCTGCAATCTGGGTCGGGGCACTCTGAGGAGGGAGGCACTGTCTTTCCTCAGTGCTCAGATGTGGACAGACAAATCCTGTAGGGATTTGATGAGGATGGGGAGACTTCCACAGATGGAAGACAGACACATTCGAAATCAGCAGGTGTGGGGGCTCACCTCAAAGATCACCCCCGTGGGGAGGACATAGGGTTCAGGCCAAGATCCAAAGCCCCACAAGTCCATACTCCCAGACCACCAGGGGAGCTTCCTAGATATCCCGCAGAGCCCACTTCTCTACCCATTGAAAGGGAACTGAAGCATCTCAAGTCAGAGCTGGGAAAAGTCGAACCCCAAAGCAAGAAGCTTAGGAAATTTCCACTGCGCACAGCAGGCATCCCCCGTCTGAAATTTTATTTGCAGATTTCATTAGAAAGTAGTTTACGGCACAGATTATGCAATGCTGAGGAAGTCTAAGCAAATAAGAATCTATCTGCTTCCGTGACATGTGGGGTTTTATTGCAGAACATTTAAAAGCAAGTCGTATCCATTACCGCGTTGCAGAAGCACGCCGTCCTCTGAATTCCGTTGACAATATTCTATTTAATGAAATGTCTAAACTAACCACATTATGATATTATTAACTGTGTCTTCCGGAGGCTAGGCCAAGGATGGAAGGGTTATCCAGTGCCTTCATCCGTCACCGCGTGTCCTAATGGACGCTTTTGTGCCACTGATCTGCCAACCTTCACGGGCACAAAATATGCTCGTGCGCGTTGGCGTGTTGGTGTGTGAGTGTGTGGCGATGGGGCCAGGGCCGAGGATGCTGGAGTAGCTGGGCCCGGTTTGGGAAGGAACAAAGAAATGTTGGAAGATGGTGCGGAAGCCGTTCTGCCTTCTTCCTCAGCCAGAGCCTCCTCTCCGGAGCTCTCTGGACCTGAGGCCTCCGGACCTCTGCAGACTGTGATTGGCAGTCTCACCTAGGCTTCCTCCTCCGCCTCTACCTGATCCTGCAGGGGGGCGAAGGGTGACAGATCTGTGCGCCACTGTGGAGGGCCCCCGGCTGAAGCCCATATTTCCTAATTACCACCCTCCCCAATCTCATTTTAAAACGTAATGAAGGTGGTTACAGGAAACTCTTTAAGGCTCACAGAAATGAATGGATTTATTTAAACCCTTAATGAACTTTAAACCCTCCCAGCTGGCAGGCTCCAGGGCAGGAACCACTAATTGGGTGTTGCAGGAGAGGTGGAATGCCTTGCTAGGGGACGGCTCATTCTTTATCCAGTCTCTGGGAAACAATGGCCAATTAGCCCATCTGTTCAACATTCCTCTTCTCAACACAGCCAAAGTCAGCCAAAGACCAAAGCCCCTAACATCAGACCCAGCCGGACAGAGGCTCTGAGTGCAGACTGTCAGGACGGGCCTCTGCCAGTCAGGAGTTGAAGGAGCACCCGGGCCACTGGCTAGGTAGGGGAACAGTGCTCTGACACAGACGTCTGGTGGCGGTGAGCTGGGCCGGTGTCTCAGTGCACACCTGGGGCTAAGGTGGTCTCATCTGCTCTCTGAACCAGTGCCCTCCCTCCCCTTCCAGGTCCACAGAGCGGAGGTTTCGTCATTCTGTAAGCACTGTCTTTGGCTTTCTGAGTCAAACTTTTAGTTTTGTTTCGGTTTTTGGGTTTTCTGAGAGGGTTTCTCTGTGGAGTCCTGGGTGTCCTGGAACTCACTCCGCAGACTAGGCTGGCCTTGGACTCAGAGATCCACCTGCCTCTTTCTCCCAAGAGCTGGGTGGGATTAAAGGTGTGTGTCACCACCATGGTTCTGAGTCGAATTTCTAATCTGATAGTTTCATTCTTTAGTCAGGGCTTCTTAGACACTGGTTTCTTGCAACCATTGCTTGTTTGAGAGGTTTATAGGCAACCCAAGTATATAGATATATAAAACAGGTTTTTAAAAATAAAGCTCTCATTGATAATTAATCATAAATTCATTCTCAAACAAATCTCAGTACATTTATAAATTTAGCATCCATTAAAGACAGAAAGAGTTTGCATGAGAATGAGTTGGAAGTTCTAGCTTGATTTTCCAACAAGAATTAACGTTTGGTTGAATATTTTTGAAAATTATTTTGTTTCTCTGTTTGGGTGTTTTGCCTGCATGTATCCACATGTATGCAGTGCCTAGAAGAGGGCATTGGATCCCTTGGGAACTGGAGTTACATGCAGTTCCATGTGAACCGCTCTGTGGATGCTGGGAATGAACCTGGGTCCTCTGCAAGAGCAGCCAATGCTCTCAGTCACTGAGCTGACTCTTCAGCCCCTTAGCTGGATATTCAATAGCGCAGGACATAGATCTTTGATGTTTTTCAGAACTGACGGATATTTTTATTTTGTAGTTATCAATATGGAGAATGGTGCTTTATGTTCATACAAAGAAAGATATTTAGGACCATTTCAGAAATTGTCAAAAAATCTATCCTAATTCCAAACCAAAATCATTTAATGATTTTTTTTTTTTATGAAACGCAAGTCGGCAACTCAAACATTCATTTTTGAAATCAAACACTCTAACACAATCTAATCCAAAGAGATACTAATTTGATACTTACATGCTGAGAAATGACAGTAGGAAAATATTGAAAGCCGTTGTTTTCTGTAATTAAACCATTATGTTTCTGTGAGAACAGAAGAATTGGTATGAACGGCAGAAGCTTGGCAGTTCATGGCACGCTGCACTCGGAGCCCAGGTGTCTCAGGCGGCGTTCCTTGGTGTCACGTGACTGACAAGGGTTGGCAAGGATGACCCTGAGCAGAAAACGTGAACCGGGCTGCCAGGAAGTTCTAGCTCTGTCTGCTCGCAATCCTCAAAGGTTCTGTTAGTATTTTTTTTTAAATTTACTTCCTTACATGGGGTGGTAACCCACTGCTGAGTATTTACCTGCCTCTCCAGTCCCCTCTCCTCCAAGTCCCACCTCTTCAGGCTTACCCCACCCCTCCTGTACTTTGGAGTCACTCAGCCCCAGACCCGTCTGTCTGCTGTCTGAGTGTACGTGGAGTGAGCCTGCCCTCTAGAAGCCACAGATCGAGAGCCACTTCCTCGTTCACAGAGCTGTCACCAATGGGCTCACTCAGCTGCCGGACTTTCCTGGACCCAGAGCAATTTCAAAAGTTCAAAATGTCAGGAAGAAAAGACAACCAGGAGTAATTTGCTCAGCCGTCCAGAGGACTCGCGGATTGAGACAGGCTTCCGTCCCCAATGTGTTCTTGGCTTTTCACGGCCCTGGAGAAGTGTTTGTGAGCTGATTGGTGAGCCCTGAAGTTCGTCAAGTCCGGAGAGCTAGCTGGCACTGGGCTACAGGAATGCACCTGGAGCCTCTGGGTCGTGACTGATTAATTAGGGAAAGACTCGATAGTGCTAATTGGCGCTGAGTATTTTCCGAGTTTTAACATTCATGGTATGCAAATGGATAGATTCCTAACAATATCTAGCAAGATCATTTGAAAGTGAATGTCTCCAGGGAAACACAATCACCACTTGGGGATGGTGTGGTGCCCTGGGCTGTTGTACACAAGCAATCAGGAGAAAGTTTGCCTCCGGTGGTCCTGATGCGCTTCTGCAGATGCAGTGGTGGGCCCGGAAATGTATGCAGAGCTGATGTCTCAATACCTGTTGTACAAATGCACCCATTCCACTGCGGAAACATGATGAGTGGCATCTCACTCTCGCAGGACGTGGAAATAAACGTGTCGGCCCACCTGCAAGGGGTCTCAGCTCCGAGTTTCCACGTGGAAAACTCTAAATTGAAATCCTTACCTTGAGGGACCAGGAGACCAAAGGGAAAAAAAATGGTTGGGCCCCAGAGGGACCATTTCCTTCCTTAATGAGAATTTTAAATGGTAGGTTTAAATTCTTTGAAAAGCCTTTCAGAACTGTGTGGGGAAATGATGGTTTCAGAAGTACTAGCAGAGATGTCATTAAATTAGAAAGAGAATGTCTTTTTATTTAAATTTCCCAGCCTGAAGACCCTTCTCTTCCTTCCAGGAGGAATCAGGCACCCGGATGAAGGACTCTCCCTGGCAGAAAGCAAAGTGCTGTTGTCTATGGCCTCACAGGGTCGTGGCAGGGGTGAGCATTCTCCTGATACTTCATTTCCAACATGCCCACCCCTTCTTAACACAGATGGGCACATCTGACAAAGCCATGAAGTTATCAAAATGCCACCCACGCCTCTCCCCCACCACCCATACCTCACAGACCTCCACAGAGCTGTGGGCCTTTAGGCTCCCCATGCATCCGTGTGCTGTACACTCACAGTGCACACCTCAGCATCCACGCTGAAAGACTGTAAGGAATCCTGACCAGGGGATGCTCTCTCTCCAGGCCTCAGCATTTGAAAAATGTCCCTGTGGCTGAGGGAGTGGCCTTCCCAGAGTTCCTTGGCTTTCTGGGAGACCAGTACTGCACTATCCTAGGCTGGCACCCGTAGTTACTCTGGACCCTTGCTACTTCTGGGAAAGCCTGGAACAGAAAGGGAGTTCCCATTCTGATAGAAAAAAGCAGCGTGAACTTGAACAAATGACTGACAGGCTGTCACCTGTCAGGGTCATCTGCAGGTGGAATCCCAGTGGTTTTTGGTAGCTTGCTTGTTTTTGCGTGTTTTGTTTGTGAGATAAGGCCTCTAGTCCTGCAGGTCTCAGACTTGCTCTGCAGCTCAAGGTGGCCTTGAACTTCTGCTCCTCCTGCCTTTATCTTCCTGCTGCCAGTTGGAGAGGTAGGTGATGTTCCCTCCCCTCAGAAGACTTGCCTGGAATTCTGAGCCTGCCACTTCCCAGAGCTGGAGAAGGAGGTATATCTTGAGATCTCCTATATGTGACAGGTCAGATTGACAGGATTTGCAGTCACCAAGGAGAGCATCTCTGGGTATGTCTGTGAAGATGTTTTCAGAGAGGACTGACTGAGCTGGGAAGTTACACTTTGAAAGTGGCCAACATCCTCCAAAGGGGGACCCAGGTGTGAAGAGGTCTGAGGGGAAGCAGAACGGGCCTTCATCTGAAACAATCACCCCAACCTCTGTGAAGTCAGACTCCGGTCTCCTCGGTCCTCTGACCTGAACTCAATATTGGTGTTCACCTGGAACCCTCTCAGCTTTGTGGACCAAGGGACCATGGTTAGACTTCCCAACCTGTATTGTTTAGGCCGGCAAATGGGTCTCCTTTCTGTAATTTGTATGCATTTTGTTGCTTCTAACCTCTGGAGAACCTGCCCAGTGCTCCAGGTTAGCACAGCCCCTGATGCTATGGGTTCCAGTAAAATTCTGTTTCAGACAAAGGGTCCCCAATAGAAGTTGAGTCCACCCAGCCCTGCTCTGCATAAATATTGAGAAACACTCTGGAGGCTGGCAACAGGACCGAAAGAGACCCCGGGTAGGCTCTGGAGGCTGACCATTAGCACAAAACACAAGTGCACCATTGCAACCTCACATCACCAACCCCCACTAGGAGACCTCTCCCACCCTGGGGACGGAAACAGGCCATCAGCAAGCAGGAGGCAGGAAGGGCAGGAAGAAGGGCAGGAAACAACCACCCCTTCGGGATCACTCAGAGGACACCAAATCTAAGCTGGGTGAATCACTATGCCATTTGGAGAGCTTGCTAGGGCACTGGGTCTTCAATGCCTCGATTCTAAAAGAGGTCACGAACTTGGCAGTGTTCATATCCTTTCCTGTTCTAAAATAAAATGACCTTCAGTGACCCCACCCCCTCCCGGGTGCTATTGCTGAACTGGGACAAACTATCTCCACAGTGCGGAATTGTTGCTGGGCCACACCAAGAGGCCAGGAGAGGTGAGCTCACTTCCCGGTTCCCCACAGAGGCCTGCATGCAGCAGCCTCCAAACAGAGACCACAGTGTGTCAGGTCACTGGGTGTGGCTCCTCCAGCCACAAAGACCCCGTCTGCACTCGTCTTTCTCTTCTCTCAGGGCGTTTGCCAGGCTTAGACTAGCAGAAGTCCATCTCAAAGTCGCCGGATGACCTGAAGTGGCAGATAAGTGGACAGAAATCACAAGGACAGGACCGGAGAGACCTCAGCCTGATGGTGTGGGTGCTACGGGCTGCCTTCTTTCATGGTGTTGTCTCTGCCAGTTTCTTCTTTTGAATATTTTTATTATTGATAATTTCATACATTAATCCACCCAGCGCTACCCTCCCTCGACTTCTCTGCTGCTGACCGCCATGTTACCTTCCCAACTTTGTGTCTTTGTTCATTGCTGTTATTAATAATCGTAAGTCCAGTTATCAGTGTTCGTGTTCACACAGATGGAGGGCCATCCACTGGGGCACTGGGACGTGGACAACCTTCCTGTGGCCCTTCCTCCCTTAGCATACATCAACTGCACACAGCTCTTCTGTCAAGGGTGGGGCCTCAGAGGCTCCCTCCCCAAACCCATGCTGCAGTATTAACTGGCTGGATCCTAGGCAGGTCTTGGGCAGGGCAGCTGAAGGGACACATGCCCACTCAGACAGACCATCTGTGGTCATCTGCCAAGGCCTCCTGCTACTGCAATATCACAGAAGCAGGTAAGACTTAACCGGAGCCGTTGAGGTGAGTCTTTCTATGCAACTAACCATCCCGTAAGGGTCGGGACAATGCTATTGGATAGTCACGGCTTCATTTCTTTTTTTCTTTCTTTCTTTTTTGAGGGGGAGTGGGTTTCAAGACAGGGTTTCTCTGTAGCTTTGAATCCTGTCCTGGAACTAGCTCTTGTAGATCATGCTGGCCTCCAACTCACAGAGATCTGCCTGCCTCTGACTACCAAGTGTTGGGATTAATGGCATTCACTACCACTTCCTGTCTAGTTTTATTTTTTATTAATTATTTTTGTCCACTTGATAAAAGTTAGCATCTTCTAGGAAGAGGGTCACACATAAGAAAATGTCTCCATCAGATGGGCCTGTAGGCAAGCCTGTAGGGTACTTTATTGATTAATGGTGTGAGATCCTTGTGGGCAGTGACAACTCTGAGCAGATGGCCCTGGGCTGTATAAGAAAGCAGGCTGAGCAAAGTGTGGGGAGCGAGCCATTAAGTAGTGCTCCTCCATTGCCTCCACGAGCTCCTGCCTCCAGGTTCCTGATGAGTCCTCAGTGATTGACTGTGCCTGGCACAGGTGAGCCCAACAAGCCCATTTCCCAGGTAGCTTTGGTTATAGCTGCTTACCACAGCACCAGAAAACAAAGAAGAACACGTTTTCATGCTGGCATAGAAAGCACCGTGTCCACAGCACCATCTCCCAGCCCACACACCGTGTCCACGGTGCCATCTCCTGAGTCACACACCATGTCCACGGCGCCATCTCCTAAGTCACACACCGTGTCCACGGCGCCATCTCCTGAGTCACACACCGTGTCCACGGTGCCATCTCCTAAATCACACACTGTGTCCATGGAGCCATCTCCTGAGTCACACACCGTGTCCACGGTGCCATCTCCTAAGTCACACACCATGTCCACAGTGCCATCTCCTGAGTCACACACCATGTCCACAGTGCCATCCCCCAGCCCACACACCATGTCCACGGTGCCATCTCCTAAGTCACACACCGTGTCCACAGTGCCATCTCCTAAATCACACACCGTGTCCACGGTGCCATCTCCTAAGTCACACACTGTGTCCACGGCGCCATCTCCTAAGTCACACACCGTGTCCATGGCACCATCTCCTAAATCACACACTGTGTCCACGGCGCCATCTCCTAAGTCACACACCGTATCCAGGGTGCCATCTCCCCATCCCATACCTGCCTCCTATTCCTGTCTGTCAACTTCATGCCAGATCCGTCTTTGCTCACAATTGTTACACTTGAATGCATGCGTGTGCACATCACACACACACACACACACAGTCACACTCCAACACTGCCCAAGCTGACACATGTGCACATCCATATACCACCCACAAACTAGCATGCACACACAAACATCTGTTTGTGAACCACCCCTCCTCCTCCTGACTCTTCTGATCATCCCACAGTCTGTCTCTTTTCTGTCATCAAGGAGCTTTTAATGATTCCATTCCTTGATGAGGTTCGAATCCACCCCCGCAGCCACCAACTTTGAAAGGAAAAGAGAAGCCAGGACAAAACTTTTGCTTTGGCGTTGTTCTACCTAATCATGCTTATTAAATTCTTATTGTCGGCATCCTTGTTTGGGGGAAAAATCATTGGTTTGGCTCTTCTGTAAACTATCAGATGTTTTATAACCCTTCTAATGGCATGTTTGGTGTGAAATTAATTATCAAAGATTCGCAGAGAGTTTTAAATTAGATTCCCTCTGCTCTTCAAGGCAAACAACTGGCTCTGTTTTGTCACTAATATAAGGTTCCCATTGCTGCCTCTTTTTTTCCCTCTGCAATGAAATGATAAAACAAATCTTCGACTTATTTTAATGTGCTAATTGGGGGTTATTACAGCTCATTTTATTTACATTGAAATAAAAAGGCACCAATTCATTCTCTTGCACAAACAACTTAGAAAGGGTTTTAATTGCCTCCTATGCAAGCCTGTATTTGTAAAGGGAAATGACATATAAAAACTAAGGGCCTGGAAAAATTCTCTTTTTTTTTCTGGGCAATGGGCTAAATTGAACCCATGGTTTCCTGAACAAATACCTAATGCTTAGGCTGGCTCTCCTTCTGGGCTGCTGATTCATAGGCACGGGCTAAATATTTGGCAAGAGGCAAGTGCTCAGAGGGAGTAGATGTACTCCAGAAGAGAAGCTAACAGGATAGAATTTCTGAATATTTCACATCTCCTTACAGCGGTTTTTAAGATTCCACTCTAGCCAGTGAGTCCACACGGCTTAGATTTAATAGTAGCTTCAATCCGCTGCTCTGGGCCTGCACCTTTGACCCCCTAAAGATGCACAAATCATGTTTTACGTGGGCCCTGTGCAAGGCCTTTGACTGCTGCTTCTGATCTGCTTGCAAATTCATCATTGTTGATCTGCCTTCTGGTCCTCCAGGCCTCCAAATACCCTCCCCGGGTTTTACGCGTGCCACGGTTAACTGCTGTGTGGGGTGACAGGTGCAAGGGCATATCGTTAGAAGATAATTATTGGATAATGCTTCTGTTTAGCCGTTCATGTCAAACGTCTGCTTCAAACGCCAGCCTATCACTCGGCTTCAGGCATTCAGACTTCTAATTGGGCGCTTGTGAGGTTTTGAAAGAGAACCGACCTCCACAGATTCAAGCGTTTAAAAACAGTTATTCCCCAGTCTGGGGTGCTGTTTGGGGGTGGGGTTATCTGCCTTGTTGGGGGAAGTGTATCACCCAGAGAGATCACACCACTTCAGTTGGCTCTCTGCTTCATGCTTGTGGCCAAACTGTGAGCTCTCACCTTCCTGCCTGCTACTAGGCCTCCCTACCACAATGCTCTCCCTGCTGGAACAATAAGCCCGAATAATCTTTTCCTTGCATAAGTTGCCTTCGTTGTGGTATTTTATTACAGCCATAGGAAAGTCACTAGTGGCGTTATTGTTCACGTCTCTGTAGCGCCCTGCTGTAGGTTGTGGTGGTTTGATAAGAAATGTCCTCCATAGGCTCACACATTTGAGCCCTTGGTCTCCAATTGGTCATGCTGTTTGGGCATGCGCAGTACATCAGTGGGCACTGGGCATGCGCAATCTTGATGCGGAAGTACATCGGTGGGTACTGGTTTTGAGGATTTGCTAGCCTCGCTCCAATTTTTGTTCATTTCCTCTATTTCCCATGTATGGTTGAGAAATGATCTCTGTTTCCTGCTCTTGCTGATGTACCGTACCTTCCCTGCCTCGATGGACTCTCATCCCTCTGGGACCTATACACCTCCCACATCACACCTAGACCAGCTCTTCATAAGTAGCCTTTGGTCACAATATTTGAGCTAGATCGCTTCGGTCAACTTCACACCAACTAGGGTCATATGGAAGAAGGAACCTCAAACAAGGAAACATACCTTCATCGGGTTTACCTACAGAGAAATCCGCGTGGCTTTTTCTTGATGACTAATGAATGGGGTGGGGGGGGGGGCAGCTCACTGTGGGCGGTGCCAACCCTGGGCAGGTGGTCCCGAGAGGGATGAGAAAGGAGGCAGGATGTCCACCTGTGAACAGCATTCCTCCATGGCGTCTGATTCAGTGCCAGCTGCCTCCAGGCTCCTGCCTTGCGTTCCTGCCCCGCCTTCAGTAGCTTGAGGATGGTTCCCTATGTTTTCAATGTGAAAACAGTTAGTTAGGAGCCATCTCCTGTGGCAAGCCAGTCCCACGGCACCATAGGCCAGCCTCTGCTGTCTAATGGATGGGTCTGCCCTTGGGGATGCTGCCCTCCACTTGTCCTTGGTTGCATTTTTTCTCTCACAGCCCCCCACTTCAGATGTATGCGATGTACAACTATAGGCAGTTTTATATTAACTTTAGAAAGTGGACCATGAGGCCTCAGTCCTTCCAGCTTCTGCTCCTCTTGCTCTGTTCTCTGATATCTCTCTTCCCCGAGGCCAGGGAAGTTGCACACAGCTGGGGCCCCAGGATGCCTCTGTCCCCAGCAGGATCTGAATTGTCTCCTTCGAGGAGCAGCCTGACAGAGTCTGGCTCTGTATCCCCAGGGTGTGGGGAGTGTGGAGGGAGGAGGTGAGGAAGGAGGAAAGGGAGACATTAACCATGGAGGCTCTTTATTCTCAGAATGTTCGAAGACACAGTAGCCAAGACTTGGGGGCAGATCTGAGGGGGAGCCTCCCTCTGTCAGCAACCCTGCTCTATCTGGTGGCCGTGAGGGCCTGTCAGACACAGCTGCATATTGTTCCCTGGCCAATTTTTAAGACTCCACAGGAAGCCAGGGATTACATAGCTACAACTTGCCTTTAAACTTTGGCCAGAACACAAAAGGAATTGAATACAGGCTCTCCTCCCAACTGTGGGTCAGGACTGGTTACCTCCGGCCCCACCCTGACGACGACCCTGACTTTCTGTGGTTCCCCAAAAGAACTCCAGCCCTAGGATGCTTGCCCAGGCTATGCCTGGTTTATACACCACCATCCAGGCATCCGGTCCCCAGCTCACTGGCCAACCAGGTATCCATATTTGACTAGATTCTGTCTCAGTCAAGACCTGTCCAGCAACTTCTTTCTTGTGTCTCCAGGCTCCTCCCTGGTGTTGGTCAGAGTCTTTTAAGTCCCCCAGCCCTAAGCCACCCTTGGCTATGTCCTCTGCTCCTCTGGTGAATCACAGTCATCACGATTTCCTCTGTACCACCATGACTGCCGAACGCCCAACAGCCTAGAGAGATGGCTCAGCAGTGAAAAGCACTTACTGTTCTTGCAGAAGACCCAGGTTTGGTTCTTAGATGTTGGGGCACAGCCACCTGTAACTCCAGTTCCAAGTTATCTGATCCCCAAGTGCACCATGCACATGGCACGGATACACATGCGGGCCAAACACTCACACAATTAAATAAATAAACCACAAATTAATAGATTCACTTGGCCTTCATCCCTTATTCTGCAGAACATAATCCCCAAGCTGCAGTAATCTTCCTGAGGTCTAGATGCTTCCGGAGAGTCTATGCTGGAGTGAAAGATGAGCCTGTGTTTAATGCAACCATTACAGGGCAGGAAACCAGACAGACTTAGCCCTACTACACTGGCATCTCTGCACGAAGGCCATCTTTCCCTACCTTCTCAACAAGATAAGCCCCCGGGGACTGACCTTTAGCCCCAGGACAAGTGGAATTGAATGTGCCCTTGACCCCTATATGTTAGCCCAGGCCTGTTAGCTTTGGTCCAACCTTCAGCCACCCTTCATGCTGTGATTCCCCTGGGCAGAGGTCTGGGACCACTGATCAAAGCTCTAGCCACATGCCAGCTCTTCAGAGAGTGATTTCCCTCCCCCCCCCAAGGAAAAAATAAGTTGTTAGTGGGGTCCAGGTGGGCTGGCCGTCCAGCCCCAGGAGACACCTGCCATGGAGGACCGTGGCTTTAGCTCTGAGAGCCTGGCTAGCTCCCCTAAGCGGACGCCGTTGCCTTTCTTTCCCTATTGTTCATACTTTTTCTTTCCTCCATTTTCAGGACCTCGAGCTGTAATTAATTCCTGAATATGGCAATAAATCAAACTTCCGAACGTCACAGGCACTTTCCTTCCTCTTCCACATGGCTCTGCTGCTTGCAGTTAGACTATACCCATTCTCCTGTGTGTGCGTGGCCACCTGAAACCTGCATAGACCTTCCAGGCTCAGATTCTGGATTAAATCTGCGTTCTAGTCTCCAGACGTTAGCACAAAAAGCCAAAAAAAAAAAAAAAAAAAAAAAAAAAGCCATAGCTGCTGCTGCCCAATCTGTGTCATTTATTTTCTGGGTCTAGACACCGTGCTCAAGAACAACGGCTCCCTGTGGGATTCGGGCAAGGCACTCACTCCCAGGGATAGCTGTCACTTCCGTCCCTAAGCCGCACACTTTGCCTGTGAAAGCATTCTCTCTCCTCTCTGGCGTACCCTGCAGACAGGCTGCTGTAATTGATGACAAGTGGGTAGGATATAAAAAAGCAGGGACAACAACATCCAAACCTCTCTGTGTGAGCCTCGGAGGAGAAACCGGAACAGCCTGCAGGCTAATCTGTGCCCCGTCCCAAACTGCTTCTGCGTTTGATTCCACGCCTGCGCACCCCCAGCGCTCACCAGTTTATATCTCCAGCCTCCTCCGCAAAGGCATCCAGCAGGGGGATGGAACCCTGATGCTCTTGGAGGGCAGCTTCTTCCACATCCACTCCAGACAGAGAGCTCTCGCTGGGGTGCATGGCCTAGGAAGACCTGGCAGCTCTGGGAAGTCCCGAGACAGCACTGAACTTGAAGGACACTTGGCCCATTTCATCTCCCTCTTCTCTTCAAGTCACATCTGCATTTTACGTGTGGGTGGCTTGAGGCAGCAGGTGCATAGCACATTGAGCTGCCTCTGAAGGCAAGGATGTGTGCCTTTCAGAGGCTGAGGTTTGAGTGTGGCTCCGCCTCTGGAGGGGTGTCTGGAGTTCTGAGGGGTCTTAGTTTCCTCATCTGACAGCTGGGCGTGACATTGGACTGACTAGTAAAAGAGATAGCATGTGTCAAGCCCGTGGGAACTGTGCCTTTATTGCCTTAACTGCACCATAAGCCAGATCTGGGGAGGGGGCCCTGTGGGGTGAAAGGCTTTACTGTGCAAATGGGAGGAAATGAGTTCAGATCCCCAGCACCCACATCAAAGAGACAGCTAGATTTCTGATGCTTGCTGGCCAGCAAGTCCAGCCAAACCAGTAACCTCCAGGTTCAGTGAGAGAGACCCTCGAGGGACTGAAACATTAAGAGAGGCTCATGTCAACCTTTGTCCCGGGCATGTGTGCTCACAAAGGAGTATGCACATGCACACACAACATACTAGAAACATACCCCAGCATACATGTGAAGTTGGTAGTGCTGAGGCGTATGACTGTGCCAGGCACGGTTCTCCAGGGAACCCTGGCTTGTGGCTATGTTGGCAATACCACCTAAAACAGCAGCGTGACATTGGCCAGATTGGCCAGCACAGGCCAACCCTCCTCCGTGGTTCTGGAAAGGTGTGTTCTGTAGCTGACTGATTATCAAGAAAGACAGCCAGGCAGGGAAGGCATACTCTAGCTTGACATGATCCGGCCACCATGCTTAGTGTCTTGAGCAGGATGGACTCTCTGTGTCCATCCCTCAGGAGGCTCATTGTTGATTATAGGATGGAGCTTAAGAAGGGGACAGACATTAAAACATTGGAGGGGCCAGAGGGAGTAAGTAAAGGCATTTGCTGCCAAGACTAGAAGGACCTGGACTCATGTGGTGGGAGGAGAGAATCAAGTCCCACGAGTTGTCCTCTGACCTCCACATGTGCACGCTGTCATGCCTGTGTGCACACCACAGAGTGGGGGAGCTAAACAAATAAATGTAAAAGACAATTTAAAACATCAGAGAGGAGACTCAGGTGTGGGAGAGGTCGCCATGCCCTTGGGGAGTTCTCAGCCTGCAGCTGCCTGTCCAGAGTTCTCCATCAGCCCAGCGTACCAGGAACACGTATGACAAGAATATAGATCCCTCTAGAAGGCAGTGGGAATTGGAGGGAAGACTGTGATCGAAAATTCTGGGACATAACCTGCTCTGCCACATCCTAGCTGTGGAGTCCTGGGCGTGAGGTGTCATCTCTACTGGGACCCACCTACCCAGCCTGGAGTGGTGCCTGAGAACCAAGAGGTAGAGGATGGGCTTAAATCTGGGTCTTGGTAGCTGTCGCCTGCCTCTCTCTTTCAGCGATACTTGTTAGGAGTCTCCCGCAGGTGTCCAACCCTTCCTGGGAAGAGAGCCCCTTGATGCATCTCTCAGTCTCCTACATGATCTAATGCAATTAGTTTGCAGTGTGCTGCGAATTCATCTCCTCCCATGATTGCAGGAATGAAGAGAACAATGAACTCATCATGAACGAACTGTCTGTGAGCACGTGAGCTTCGGTGTGAGCACTTCAAAGACAGCTGTGGGAACTCGAAATGAATGACGTCACTGGATTAGTTTAGTTCTGAGAATGCTGGGATGCTTGCCTTATAGCCAGACTTTGCTGAGGACTCAAGCTGGAGATACATCATGGAGTCTTGACAACAGTGTCCCAGTGATGATGTGGAGGGGAGTCAGGCTCTTGACCTGAGTGCAGGCATGCCTTCACATGGATGAATTTCAGGGTGTGGTTTCCCCAAACATGGCACACTGGTATCCAGGAAGACAACAGAAGTAGGTTGGTCATAAAGAGGAAGCACACAGGAAGAAATCTCTCCTCTTTCCAGAAAGCAGGGTTGAGATCCTCACAGTAGAGGGTCCCCCTGCATCAAAAGGAAAGAACACCTTACCTCAAATGACAAGGGTAGGGAGCTCCATAGACAGGGGTGCAGACCTCAAGAGAAGGGGTAGAGACCTCCAGAGACAGGGGTAGAAACCTCCAGAGACAGGGTTAGAGACCTCCAGAGACAGGGGTAGAGACCTCCAGAGACAGGGGTAGAGACCTCCAGAGACAGGGGTAGAGACCTCCAGAGACAGGGGTAGAGACCTCCAGAGACAGGGGTAGAGACCTCAAGAGACAGGGGTGGAGACCTCCAGAGACAGGGGTAGAGACCTCCAGAGACAGGGGTAGAGACCTCCAGAGACAGGGGTAGAAACCTCCAGAGACAGGTAGAAACCTCTGCTGACCATGCTTCTCCTTCACTGTGTACTTCATCCCCTTCCTTTCCCTGACTCTCCCACCTCTTCCTGCTTCTTCTCCTTCCCATTCTTTCCCATTTCTTCCTCCTTCCTCTACTTCTCTCTCTTCTTCCTCTCCCCCCACTCCTCTCCCATTTCCTTCTTTCTCCTCTCTTCTCTTTTCCCATCTCTTTTTCCTTCCTCTCCCGATTCTCCCCCTCTTGTCCTCCATCCTTGCCCCTCTTTCTTCTCTCCCTCCTCTTCTCCTTCTCCTTCCCCCAGCTTGAAGTTTGGAAAGCCCTGGCTACAGAAGTTCTCCTTCCCTTAGGAGAGCTCCCATGTCTCGTAAAACTTAAATTTTAAAGCCAAGCCCATGCCTTTCTATCAATACCCTACCTTCTAGTATAGGGCTCTTTTCTCTGAGCCTCAGGATAGGTGAAGAAAAGATTCTCTTTTGCTTACACTACGAGGTAGCACCTCCATCTCACTCGCCCCCACACTGATCCAGGTAGTTCTGGGTGAAGCTGCAAGGGTTCTCATATCTTAAACCCAAAGCTTTTCTCCAAACCTTCATGAGACCCACAGTTTTGCTGGAAGAAGCACGCACAGACCCCCGTTAAGCCCCTTCTCCTGCTCAGAGGACTTTGCTGGCCCTCAAACCACATGGGTGCTCACTGGCTCATCTGAATGTCACAGGTGAATGACAAGAAGTCAGGAAGTGGGGGATGGCTCATCTACCTTGGCAAAGCCTTCTGGGTCAATGGCACCACAAGCCCTGTAAACAAGCTGGAAGTCTGGGGACCATCTAGCCACCTCTCTGTCCCCACCACCGTCACAGCTCATGCATCAAATTCTTGGTTCTGCTCGGAGCCTCCACAACACTCCAGGATCTCTGCCCCAGGGCCTGTGCTCTGAATGCTGCTCCACTCCTCAAATGACTCCTGTCTGTTCTAGATGCGTAAAGTTGTACCTTGTCTTCATTTCTCCTTTAAGTGTGTGGGTGTGGGTGCGAGCATGCTTGTGCATGCATGTGTGCAGTATGTGCGCATGTGCATTCCATGTTTCATGTGGAGGTCAGAGGACAACTTTTCAGGAGTCAGTTCTCACTTTGAACCTTATCTGAGGCAGGATCTGTCTTTGCTCTTTTGGCTGCAGCAACATGTGCTTCAGTCCAGCTGACTCGCGAGCTTCTGGAAGATTTGCCTATCTCTACCTCAATGCTCGAGGAGTGCCGGGATTACAGATGTGTGCTATGGCTCCCGGGCACCCACACTCAGATTGTCAGGCTTGCTCAGCAATTGCTTCTGTGCTCTGAGCCATCTCCCTCATCCTGCGCTGCTTAAGAATAGCTACAGAACCTACAACTGCATTGTTATCACACAGGTGAAGAAAACATTCTTTTTTTTTTTTTTTTTTTTTTTTTTTGGTTTTTCGAGACGGTTTCTCTGCAGCTTTTTTAGAGCCTGTCCTGGACCTAGCTCTTGTAGACCAGGCTGGCCTCGAACTCACAGAGATCCGCCTGCCTCTGCCTCCCGAGTGCTGGGATTAAAGGCGTGCGCCACCACCGCCCAGCTGAAGAAAACATTCTTGGTCCAGGTTTCAGAGACAGCCATGATCTCTCCGCACCACTTCAGCCACAGCGCCCCTCCCCTTGGTGCCGGCGTTTCCCTGATTTCTAACCACAATTATCTGACTTGTCTTCATTAATTTGACACCATCCACACATCCCCACCCCAGGGAGTTTAGGCTCCACCTGCTATTGATCTTTCCAGAAAAGGGGGCTGGGCTGCACACATTCCTTCTGGCTTGCGGAAACCAGCTGTAACCTGCTCAATTCAACTTGCTGGTGGATATTCCTACGGCATACCGATATTGTTGATGCCCATAGCTGGTAGGCACTTGAAGAGTCTTCAGTCTGCTGCAGAGGAAAATTCTCTACCCAGGTTCTATGCATCAAATCCATATCCGACACCACTGTGTGCCGGCATCTCATTGTGGGGGCTATTCACATGGCTCCAATTAGTAACATGAGCAAATGTCTTTATATGTGTTTCTTAGCCAATTCCTTCTCTTGTATAGTATTGGGGCGGGAAAGCAGGCTCTGGATTATTCTAGATAAGCGTTATCCACTGTGCCCCAACCCCAGCCTCGATTTCACCGCTTTTATTACAGGAATATGTTATCTGTCTTACATTTCATGTCTGAAGGCCCTCATCGGTAGACTCGATGGTCCGTGAATCTCCCCACAAAGATAGCAAGGTTGTCTCCATCATGCACGCGCTGGGCCTCTATTGATCCCGATCTTATCCGTGTTGATGTCTTCTTCCGCACTCCAGCCCATCTTTCTGTGCTCTCTGTGGTATCTTTCGCTGTGTGCCCGTAATTTTAATGTAATCGAGTTTATTGATCCTTTATTTTACGGTTAGTGTTTTTGGCACCTTGTTAAAAACAAAACCTTTCTCCCCTCTACAATAATTCTTGACTTATAGCAGGGTACACCGTCCAAGCTTGTTCTATAGCAGCTGTATCTTCTCTTTATCCCCCTGAGCTGTTTATTGGCTCTCATAGCTGCTTTTCCTCAACCTCTATGTCCCTACAGGTCTATGTTGTTTATCTTGCGATTACCGGGGTAGGTGGTAGAGGACTGGACCCGTGGTTTATATACCCGACCATGTGTGTTTGCTTTGCCTACACTGTCCCATGAGCGTGCACGATCCAGATGAGCTCATCTGCACAGGAGATTGTCTCCTTGTGCCCTGCCTGGGTTGGGCCATGGATGGAGGAATCTGGCTTGAAAGATAAAGTCCTGAAGAGAAGGACTGAGCTGCCAATGCCAGAACAGCTGAATTCAACCACAAAGCCTTCAATGCAGTTGATGAGTCAGGCCAGCCTATCAGAGCCGCCAGGCCAACTCGCTGCTATTGTTTTGAAGAGCTCTGTGATGCCATAGACATCATCAAAACACTGGTCTTGGCCTGTCTCAGGTGCCCATACTTCCATCTGGCCCGAACCTTCCTTTCAGTCTAGAGTGCTTTATCTGACTCATGCTGTGGACATGTCCTCCACTCTGTCCACTCCTGCTTCTGTACAAGAGCTCTCAGAAGAAGGAGACAAATCTCCAGACCCAACATACTTTAGATATCAGCCCCCTTCTATTCAGATTATTTGAAACATGAAATAATGTGTATTTTATAAAATCTCCCTCGAGTCTTCCACTATCACAGTCTCTGCTATGGTTCTGACGCGACTAGTCCCGTGAAGGTTAACACTGATTGTCAAGGTTGGGTGTGAAGTCACCATGGAAACAACCCCCCAGGCGTGTCTGCACAGGTATATATGGGTTAGATGACATGGTAGGAGCCTCGTCAGATGTGAGCAGCACCGTGCCACAGGCAGGGGTACTGGACAAGGCAAAAGGGGGAGAGTGAGCTGGGTACCAGCTGCCATCTCTCTGTTTCCTGACTGCAGAGTCAACGTGAGCAGGCTCCTCATGCACCCACTGCCATGCCTTCCATGATGCCAGCATGCTCCCGCTGCCCTGTCTTCACGTCTCGGTGGCCTGTTCCCACAGACTGTGAGCTAAAATGGGCCTTCACTTCCTTAAACTACTTTTGTGGGACTCTGTCACCAGAACAGGGCAATCAGCTCAGACACCCTCAAAGGTGGAGCTGGTGACATGAGCAGTGGTTCTCAACCTTCCTAACACCGAGCCCCTTTAACACAGTTCACCACGTTGTGGTAACCCCCAACCATAAAATTATTTTCGTTATTACTTCTTAACTGCAGTTTTGCTACTGGTATGAATTGTAAGATAAATGCCTGTGTTTTCTGATGGCCGTGGGTGACCCCTGTGATAAGGTTATTCAAAAGGGGGGTTGTGACCCACAGGTTGAGAACCATTGTTAGAAAGAAACTCTATTAGAAAGTCCGTGTGTCAATAAAAGGGTGTCTATAGAAAGAATTGTGGGATTTAGTTTCTCTTTGGCGTCCAGTGTGATGTCACTGTGATGGGATCTGCTAGGGTAAGACGCAGGCCCAGATGGCTCTTCCTAGAGGGTTCAGTAGCAGTACTGTGTACTTGAGCCTCAAAAACTCTGAATTAAGTTTTTGTTTGTGGGTACTGTGTCTTTTGTGCTTGGATAATTAATGCAACTCTCTTCCTCCTTCCCCAGAGAGAGAGAGAGAACTGCAGCCGTATTTCTACCAAGACCTCTGTACGCATCCCCGCTGTCGACCCTCATTTGCCTCCCCACACACGATTGGTGCTCATCTTGAATTGTTTTGTAGCGTATCTATGTGTAAATTTTTGGCGGCAGAATGCAGCGTTTCTGGACATGTAATTCTGTTATGCCTTGTAAAATTCAACTGCTTTTTTTTTTTTTGAGTACTCTTAAGCTGATTCAAGCAAATGAACTCAGTTTTCCAGTAGTTGAACAGCAAGCACCCCCCCCCCCCCCCGGAAGACTCTTCCAGGTCTCTCCCAGGTAACACAGGTCCTTAGCCTTAACTTCCTCTTGATGTTGTCTCGAGTTGCCTGAAAAGGAAGCCTCAAACTGAGGAGCCCAGATAGGATTGGCCCATGGGCAGTTATGTGGGGGGTTGTCTGGATTAGTCATTGCTGTGGGAAAACCCAGTCCACAGTGGGTGGCTGCATCCCCAGGCAGGTGGTCCTGGGCTGAATAGGAAAGGCTATGCCATGAGCCAGCAAGTGAGTTAGCAAGCAGCTTTTCCCCATAGTTTCTGTATCATGTTCCTGCTTGAGCCCCTAACAGGATGTCCCCCAGTGATGGCCTGGGTGACCTGGAAGTATAAGCCAAATAAACCCTTCCTTCTCCTCAAATGCTTTCAGTCATGATGTTTTTCATAGCAACAGAAAGGAGCCCAGAACAACAGATGTTACGTTAGTTCACTGGTTTGTTTTGACTCTCGATGTTGGTTTCTAGATGTGGGTTTGGTTTTGGGTTATGCCCCATTGTGTCTGGGATTTTTCATTCTCTCTTGGCTCCTTCCAGATCTCTAGACTTCATTATCTCTTTTCCATCCTTTCTTCCTCTGCATCCTTCATGTTTTCTACTTCACGAATGTTCTCTTCAGCTCTGCCTTCCTTCTCCAATCTATCATATATGTGTGTGTGTGTGTGTCTGTCTGTCTGTCTGTCTTTGGTTACTTTTGAGATCAAGGGACTCATTTTCACACTTCCGGATCTTTCCAACATTATCCAGTTTTTCTCCTTACATTTTGTTGCCATATGTGTGGTGTGATTTACCCAGTAGGATGAAGCAAAGGCCCATCTGCCACTGCAAATGGCTTTAACATATCAATTGTTTACTGTTTTGATTCAAATGAGGACTGTTCTTGCAGGTTCCTGGGCTTAAATATTTGTTCCCAACCTGGGGCTGAGGAACCCTCAGCACTGGAGGAAGTGGGAGCTTGAGGTTGGAGCTCCGGGTTTATAGCCTGGCCCTGCTTCCTGTCCTGTCTCTGCTTCCTGATCCACTAGATGCAAGCAAGCAGCCTCCTGCTCCTGCCAGCACACTTTCCTCTGCATGGCAGGCTGTACCTTCGAAGCTTGAGCCAATCACTTGGTCACATTGGCCAGAAATGTCATTGGAAAGCCTGTAAGCAACCCACTAAGCACCTGGACTGCAACCAAGAGTCCCTGCCCCCACCCGCCACACTGCAACCTCCTGAGCTCAAAGACCCACCAAGGCTGCAATCTACTAAACATGGAGACAACCTTCGTGGTGATTTGAGAGAGGATGCTCCCCATAGGCTCATATGTTTCAATACTTGGTCTCCAGTTGGTGGAACTGTTTGGGAAGGTTTGGCAGGTGTGGCCTTGTTGGAGGAAGTGTGTCACTGGGGGCAAACTTTGGGATTTCAAAAGCCACATCATTCCCAGTAAGCTCTCTCTCTCTCTCTCTCTCTCTCTCTCTCTCTCTCTCTCTTTCTCTCTCTCTCTCTCTCTTTCTCTCTCTCTCTGTGTGTGTGTGTGTGTGTGTGTGTTGCTTGTGGATTAGGCATAAGCTTTCAGCTGCTGCTCCAGCACCATGCTTGCTGACTTTGCCATTTTCTGTCATGCTGGTAATGGACTATAACCCACTGAAATCATGAACCCCAAATTAACTGCTTTATTTTATAAGTTGACTTGGCCATAGTGTTTTATTCCAGCAGTAGAAAAGTAACTAAGACACATCTAGACTCTTTCTCTGAAGCATGCTATCAATCAATTCTGTGAACTACAGAAAAGATCCCTGAAAATATAATTTGTACCAAATTGTTTAAAGAGAATGCTGGTTATAATCAACTTCATCCCTCAAAGAGAAAAAGCTATGTTGGTCTCAGTCTGTGAAGTTGGTATCTATGTAGAGTAGGTTCATGGTCAATGCTGGCTGAGTGAACTAGCTAGTTATTATGCTCAGACCAACTCAAGCAATCCTCCCTTTTAGGCATCTGTGAATGTTGTTAGCTATTTTTTCTGTTTTGAGCAGGGTGCGCTGGCTAGGTTTTTGTTGACTTGACATAGATAGGGGAAATTTCATGGAAGAGAGAACGTCAGTAGAGAAAACCACCTCACGTGTGGGTTAGCCTGTGGGAAAGCCTGTGGTGCATTTTCTTGATTGATGTTTGATCACTCTGTGAGTGGTACCGCTTCTGGGCTGGTGGTCCTGGGTGGTATGAGAAAGCAGTCTGAGGAAGCCTTGATGAGCAAGTCAGCAAGGAATGTCCCTCCAAAGCCTCTGCTCCAGTTCTTGCCTAGAATCCCTGCCCTAAATTCCCTTAATGATGAGCTATTACCCTGAAATATAAGCAAAAATAAACACTTTCATCTGTAAGTTACTTTGGCCATTGTACTTGGCACAGTAGTAGAAACTCTAACTAAGACACAGGGTTTCATGTATCCCTGGATGTCCTTAAAATCACTGTGTAGTTGAGGATGCCCCTGGATCCTTCTTCTTATTCCTTCTGAGTTCTGGGATTCTAGACATGATCTACTCCACAGTTTATGCAAACCACGGCTTCATACATCCCAAGCAAGCCTCCTACTAAAAGGCCTACACACTCAGGCCACAGAACTTGTTTATTCTTGGGAACTGTGCTAGCTTCCATGAAGAGTCCTCTCCCCTCACCCTTCCTCCAGCTGCACTGACAGGGAACACTTCTACAGTCTTTGGATTGCTTTCTGGGGATGCAATCTGAAATCACCTTATCTCAGGCCCACAGGACCCTCTTAAACTACAACCTCAGGGTCCACAAGGAAAAAGGAAAGGCTCTGAAAGCCATAGAGTTTCCTCATGAGGACTATAATGAGTAGAGAGGATCTGGCACTTCGTGTGCTTACTTGACTGGCAGGTTTGGAAGGGTAGCTGACTGCTTCCAGCTCAGCCCCAAGCAGAGACTCTAGGCATGCATTCTACCAGAGCCAAAGCCCTGGCTTGACTTTGCCCAGGCTGTCAGATAAAGAACCAGTGGCCCAACTAAATTTAAATGCCAGATAAATAGCAAATGGTTTTGATGTAGCTGTGTTTCAAACATTACATAGAATAAGCTGACATTAAAGGTTATTTATTGTCTATCTGAAATTCAAGCCTAGCTGGGCATGCCATAACAGCATTTATTTTGCAAATCTTACAACTATTTGCTCACAGGGTGGATAGCCTTGCCTGGCTCTCACCCCTTTCCTTTTCTCTTCCCTGCCTGCCTTCTGCCTCATCTCTCTCTTCCTGGATATATGAGTTGATCCCTTAGAAACCTTGGTCTTAGGGTGAGACACTTTTTCAGTCTTCAAAGGAAAGACTCAATTTTTGAGGACTCAATTTAAAAGGAAAATTCTTTTAAACCCTCTTTAACCCAAATCGCCAGCAATTCCCTGTACTGATGCTGATCTGGGATGCTGTGGGATGGGCAGAGGGCAAACTCCCTACCCCTCAGCAGCCCCACATTTCCTTCTGTAGCCTTTACACCTTTGATGTGAGGAGGGTATTAGCTAAGACTAGTGCTTAAGTGTGAGCTTTCAAAAGCCATGTGACCTGGTTAAGTCACCTGTGCCCTACTTTGGCAAAATGCATTTGAAACCTTCAGCTCCGTGACAACAAAACTCCCTTTACAAAAGGATGTAGGAAGCCCAAGGAGAGGAAATTAATAAAGAACCATCACCCCGGCGGGTTAGTTTTGGCTTCGATAGCTCTCCTCACTCATGACAGACTGAAGTATGCTTCCATAATGTGCCAATTACTTGGAAGGAGTCTTTCAGGTGAGCAAAACCCTTCACAGATATTCCCATGGGGCAGAGGACAGGGTTGGATATTCTGCCCTCAGTGGGGAACTTATAAAGCTTTATTTGGGTGGGATGGGTGCAAGGGACTTTTCTCCCCAAACTAAAAGTTGAGGTTGCAACGAGATGAGGAGCTTTGAGAAGGATCAGGGTGGGTGTGCATTTTCTACTATTGCTTGCCTCTGCATACTTCAGAAATGAGGTTCCTGAGAGTCTCCCAAACTAAAGTCATCTCTGCTTCATGCCTTCCGCTTTGGGACAGACCTAGCATTGCATGGGTTTCCTGTGACTATAACACATACCTGAGACCCTCAGTGGGTTTCCCAAGACTATAACACATACGTGAGACCCTTGGTGGGCTTCCCGTGACTATAACACATACCTGAGACCTTCAGTGGGCTTCCTGTGACTATGACACATACATGGGACCCTCAGTGGGCTTCCTGTGACTATAACATATTCATGAGACCCTCAACTTATAAAGATAAAAGGCTTATTTTGGCTTCCAATTTCGAAGGCATCAGTCTATGATTGGTTGGCTGTATTTTAGATCTGGGGTGAGCTACACAGGATGGGGGCTCAGCTGAGAAAAGCTGCCTACCTCATGGCAGGAAGCAGAACACAGAAGAAGGGATCCTACTATTTCCTTCAAGGCAGACTGCTGAGTTAAGAATCTCCCAGTGGGTCACATATCTTGATGATCCCATCTTCTCTGACTAGTGCTGTGCTGCATAGGCACTTTCAGTATGGGCCTCTGGTGGCCACTTACGTACAAATTATAGCAATAGAGGGGTTAGGGGAGATGGCTCAGATGGTAAAGAACTCACTGTACAAACATAAGGACTCAACTTGAATCCTCAGACCCCACCCCAAAAGCCAGGTACAGTGGGGTTAGTCTGTAATTCCAATGTTGGGAGGGCAGAGACAGGAGAGCTTCTGGTGCTTGCTGGTCATCAAGCCCCAGCAGAATTAGTGAGCTCCAAGTTCAGTGAGGGACTTTGCTGCAAAAACAAAGTGGATAGGAAGACACCAGACCTCTGCCTTGCACACATTCCACACGTGCACGGGTGTGCACACACACACAATTATAAGGCTATAACCATTCACTGTCATGCTGTGGAGTTCACTGAAATACTTCATCTTAATGGATGTGTATTTGAAGGGCTTGTGACTTGGGGCATCACCCTCCTAGGCTGGCTCACTGTTGAACACAGTGTGGACCAGAGAGACCCAGAGCATCCCCAGGTGAAACCATGAGCAGGCAGGTAAATGGCAACATCAGCACCCCTTAGGATGGGTGCCTCAGCCAGAGGAATGAGTCCTTGGGGTGGGGTGGGGTGGATTTTGGTCTGTCTGCAGTTGGTTGATCAGGGTGTGAGTGTGCAGAGACCACACTGTCTGCTCCTCTGCCAGGGCCATAGGTCGATCCCCTAAGATCATCTCAGGTTACCTATACCTGCCTTACAGCATCACCAAAGGTGGTACCCAATCTGAGAGCCTTGCTTCATGCCCCAGCATCACTGTCTGCTGTTTCCTTGTGTTGCCTGCTGCAGATGAGGCCAAGGCAGATGCCACAGTGGAGCTGAAGCTGGGATAAACTCCTGGTACTGTGGACTCCTAAGGCCTTTGTAGCCCCACAGCTGTGGCTTTTCTCCCTGCTGTAGGAGCCTCTGGGTGTTGCTGAATGGCAAGCC
Organism: Arvicola amphibius; assembly: GCF_903992535.2. Lineage (NCBI taxonomy): Eukaryota > Metazoa > Chordata > Mammalia > Rodentia > Cricetidae > Arvicola > Arvicola amphibius. The sequence goes on from NC_052052.2 coordinate 3,097,564, forward strand.
ACCAGGTGTACCTCTAAGTAGCAAAATTAGGAGCCATTCAGCGTTTTAGTGGCGCAATTAGCTTCCCAGTATGAGCACCGAGATTTTTTTCTAATTAAAGCAGGAACTGTTTCTCAGTCTATAATAATCTCATTTAAAGTGTGTCCAAAACACTTCCTATGCTTTGTTTCAGAGCACCGGGCGCGTGCGTGTTTTTAAATGATGTGAAAATAGATCCCCGGGATGCCACAACCTCGATGGTTGCTCAACAGCCATGTTTGCAAGGCTGGGCTCTGTCAGTCACAAGGGGCTGGACCATGACTGTGCAGGGATGTTGGTTCCCTTCTGACGAGTGGCTCAGGAGTCCCTGTGAATGATGCAAAGATGCATTCTCTGCAGGGGAAGCAGGTGTCTGCCTCCAGAACTGACACTCACCATGACACATAGATTTGAATTTGTAAGCAAATCTAAACAAAGCACTAAATCAAAGTCTGGTCTACGAACCCTCTACCATCCCCCCCAACTTCTCCATGGCAGCAACTGAGGTTATTCCTGTGGACTCTGGGAATGGCTCAAAGGTTAAGAGTTCAGAGGACCTGAGTTCAATTCTCACGCACAACAGCTCACAGCTGCATGTAATCTGATGCCTTTGGCTGACCTCCTCAGGCACCTGCACTCACATGCTTATGCCAGACCCCACATGCATATAATTCATGATAATAATATTTTACAAGATTCTTTCTGTATCTCATTATATATACACAGACAATGTTTTATTTTTGGGAAATTTCATGTGCATTTATGTTTGATCGTAATTACTCCTCCCTCCCTTACTCTGTCTCCTCTTCCTCTAGGGCTCCTTTCTTCCTAACTTCTCCCTCCCACTCTCATTTCTTTTATTTTCAGAAGCCACTGGATTCCATCAAGGTGGTTTGAATGAGCATGGGTCATTGGTGGAAGCGAGGGACCTGCTCCAGCCCTGTTCCTCTAGCCCCTCTTCCCTCCCACCTTCCCCAGACTCTGGTAATGACCATTCCACCCTGGTTAACATGGCAAAGCTCTCAGTCCACCCTTCCACTTAACACAGTGTCCAGCCCTCAGTTCCATCCATGTTGCAAGTGACAAGGTTTTGGTCTGTTTATGTTCTGAAACGAGGTCTTCCTACATAACCCTGACTAGCCTGAGACTTACAGTGTAGACCAGGCTGGCCTTGAGCTTGTGTTATCCCTGCCTCTGCCTCTCCAGTGCTGAGAACACAGGTATGTGCTGCTATACCTGGATGTGTGTATGTGTGTGCATGTGCATGAACACTCATAAATACAAACATACATACATATATATATATATATATATATAGTCCATTGCATACACACTGCTATGAATACACACAACACAGGACAGAGAAGTCTGTTTATAAAATATTTTGTCAAAGAATAAAATAGTATATATATAGTTGGATTATATTAAATAGAATGCATTCATCTGTATTTATCTATCTACAAATATATCTATCCTTCAACCTACCTATAACCTATATATTATCGACCCATCATTTATCTAATCCTATTTCTCTTCTATGTATCTATAATCTATCTTCTATCATCTTTCCCTCTCTCTCTCTCTACCCGCCCACCCTACATCTTCTTACTTATTCCTCTCCCAATAGATTCGCGTGTTAGCTCATTACCACTTAGGCATGAGCTGTTGTTGTGGAAACACCACTGTAGCTACATAAAGATGTGTTGCCCTTGTTTATGCTGCTTTTATTAATGTTGTAAAGATGTGTTGTATTTGTCTCTTCCTCATTTGATTACATAAAGGTGTGCTGCATTTATTTCACCTTGACTGTCTAAGGCATCTGATTGGTCTAATAAAGAGATGAATGGCCAATAGCTAAACAGAGAAAGGATAGGCAGGGATGGCAGACAGAAAGAATAAGTAGGAAGAGAAATCGAGGCTCGGGAGAGAAAAAGAAATGAAGAGAACAAGGGAGAAAAAGAGAGGCACACCTGGGGCCAGAAACCAGGTAGCTGCCAGTCAGCCAAACAGGAGAGGCAGTGAAAGCAGTGAGAGAGAGAGAGAGAGAGAGAGAGAGAGAGAGAGAGAGAGAGAGAGACAGAGAGAGACACAGAGAGAGACAGAGAGACAGAGAGAGAGAGAGAAAATAAAGAGAAAGAGATTAAAATAAGAACTAAGCTAAGGCTAGGCATTCAAAACTAATAAGAAGTCTCCATGTCATGATTTGGAAGCTGGTTGGTGACCCCTCTAAGAAAGCCCTAACAGCCATGAGGATATGCTCAGATGTCTTTCCCTGCCTATGGTGTGACCTGGTGGGGGGAGGGGGACACCGGGTCATATCTACTTCTGATTTTTGAGGCTCTGTTGTCTTCTTTTCCATAAAGATGTGATGGAGGTGGGTCTTCTATCAATCTGTTGATTTCATTGGTTAATTAATAAAGAAAACTGCTGGGCCTAATAGGTTAGAAAATAGGTGGGTGGAGTAGACAGAACAGGAAGAAGGAAGTGAGGTAGATGGCTCAGACAATTGCCCTGCCTCTACAGAGAGATGCGATGAAGCTCCAGCCCAAGATGGACTTACGCTAGAATCTTTCCGGTAAGACACCACTTCGTGGTGCTACACAGATTATTAGAAATGGGTTAAAGCAAGATGTGAGTAAGAGGCTGAAAATAATGGGCCAGGCAGTATTTAAAAGAATACAATTTGTGTGTTGTTATTTCGGGTTTTAAGCTAGCCGGTGGCTGAGAGCAGGGCGGCGGGAAGCCGCCCACAGCTAATCACTACAAAGATGCTTCTGGTTCACGTCCTCACCAACAGTGTTTGAAGGCTCTGCTTCCTGAATCCAGTTTAGCCTGAGCTCAGCCCAATACAGGTCTCACTAGATGGTTCAGAGTCCAGAGAGTTGGCAGATAGCAGATTCAGAACCCTGGACAGAACCAGCATGTGCTGGGGCTGGGTCAGCGGTTATCCGGAGACACCTTAGAGTGAAGACAGGAACTAGGTAGAACAGGGAAGACAGCTGTTATGTCCTGTGACACCCCTCTGGGCAAAGCATTCTGCCCGCTTTTCAGACTCCTTTCTACAATAAAGCTAGACGGAGCCAAGACCTTTAGAAGAAGCTCGGGGCCTTGCACCGGATGACTGGATCTGAAGGCCCACCTCCTGTGCTCAGTGACATGGCCTGTCTAGCTTCAATGGATGAAGGTCATCACCTTATCTCATCCCATTGCCCATCTCCTTATCCAAAAGCTCATTTGTATAAGAGCGTAGTTGGGTAACAAAATGAGTCCTGGTGTCTGCCCTGTCCTATTCCTGCACACGAGGGTCAAGGAAAGGACAGCCAAGCTCGAGTGTCAACTGGCCTGTGCAAGTCCTCGGCTAATTCCGGTGCCCATCACAAAGACAGCCTCACTTGCCCCTCAGGGTCAAGGTCAGGTTGCCAGCAAACGCTGGTCAGAGAACCAAGAAACGCATCCCACACTATGCTGCTAGAAAGTATCAACTCCCTCAGTGGGAAAACTCATTGCCCCAGGGAGCAACAGGATGAGCTGGCATGGAAACCAAGATGCTTCCTGGGATCCAGTAGAGAAGCCAGCAGCATCAGCATCAGCCCCTAAGAGTTTCTGCCCTTTATAGCTCGGAAGACAAACAGGAACCTGTGAGCAACCAGAAAAGAGTGGCTGAGTGGGGGCTTGAGTCCCCTTCAGGTGTGGGGAGGAAAGGCTGCAGCTGCCATCTGAAGGTGCAGGCAGCCTAGAGGGCTGGCTTAGCCACAGCAAACATTATCTCCCCGGCCATATGCCGCACTTTCTATTTAGAATCTAATTTGCCGCGGCATGCATCGCACAGTCCCGGGGGTGACACGCTGGTTTTTTTGGGCACTTGTCCAGGTGGCCCCTCACCACCTTGCTCATTGCAACTAGCTGAGCGGATCCCGTGCAGTGGGCCCAGGGCAGGGGATTGCCCTGAGAAGCCCTCTGGGGCTGCAGGCTGTGCCCTGGAGGCTTATCTGGGGGGAATGGCCAGCCTGGGGTCCCTTCTGAAGAAAACCCTAGAATGGACTCTGCTGCTCCCACAGTGATTAAATCTCTCCTCTTTCCTCTTAGTTTTCTGTTGGAGTGCCAGAGATGACCACAGCACACAATGTCTGGATCCATGCATGCCTTCTCTTGAGTCTCTCCAAGTCAGCTCAAGCCAAAGCTCCTGCCAGGAGTCTGGGTATGGCTCACCTGGGCCTTGTGCAAGGCTCAGATCAAGGTGGAGGCTGGGACCATGGTCTTATCTGTGGTTTAGTTGGGGAAATGAGAAGGCTTGGCTCTCATGGCATTGATGGGGTGCATATTCTTGGGGTCTATTTCATGCTGGCTGTCAGCTTCTTGCCTTGTGCCCCCTGAAGAGCTCACAGTTACGACTGCCCCCTCTCAGTCAGCATGGGGCACCTCCATGAGACCCAGCAGATGTGCGGGGTGATGAGTATGAAGATGCCAGGCAGTGTCACCCTGTGTGCCCCCAAAGCTCCGTCTCCTATTGGCTGGAAGGAGGTCACAGGCCCTGCCCACACTAGCGGGGAGTTAATCCCATGAAGCTGTGACTCTGGAGATGGAGCGTTGCCTGCTTTTTTTCCTCTGCCCTCCACAAATTCCCACATAAAATGCCATCTTTGCCCTCCTAGCACACTCCAACCCCCCACAGTGATGTTTGGATGCTTGCAGCGCTCTCCTGGAGATCAGAAGGGGGTACAGTGGTGTGTGGCTCTAACTCAGGTCTAATTCCCTCCCACCCCACCCCCCCATACTCCTTTGATGGTAGACCTATTTTCCTGGATCCTTGTGTAGAAGCAGTCTTTGCCCCCCTTCCCCTCCCCTCTTTCCACCCCTGTTGGAAAGCTGTAGACTCCAAAGAAATTTCAACTAGACACAGTGCAAACCTACCTCCACCCTGTCCCACTCCACGATCAAGTCGGCTCTGCCACGGTGGCTGAGTCTGCCAGCTTCCGGGCAGCTTACATTCCTGTTGTGCCTTGTCTCTGCTCACTAGCGATCTGTGGCCTCTATTGTAACAGAGTCAAATTCAAACTTCCGGCTTTTTGGTCCATGCGTCCTATGAGGGGGCTCTTGAGGCCTTCTGTGCTTCTGTTAGTAGAGCTTCCCCTCTGCTCACGATCCCCAGGCCTCTCTCATTTCCTGGCTGTTTCAGGCTATCCTGCTGCTGCACTTGCTCTTCCTCCCAGCTGGAAAGCACAAGCCCAGGCTGTTCAGGACCAACTCCATCACCCGCTTTCCCCTGCACTAGCAATACACAGCAGTCCTCCCTCCAGACAAAGACTCTTACGGCGTGCTGTCTCCACAGAGCAGGTGGGATACCTTCTTATGTGGGTGTTCCCCATAAACATGTGAGTTCCATGAGAACGGAGACTGTGTGTATGTCTGGGACATGGTCCTGGTGCTGATCTGCTGTAGCTACTGTGCCTTTGGACCTAGGAAAGTCTTCCACTGGCCCCTTGAAGGTGTGTGAAGACCTCATGGTACCCATCTTTACTCCTATGCTTACTAGGCTGTGCATACATGGGTCAGAGGTCAACCTCAGATGCCATTCCTCAGTTAACTAAGCTGGCTGTCTGGGGAACCCATGGATTTATGCCTCCCTATTTTCCCAGTGCTGGGGTTCAAGCACGCACCATTCATATATGGCGTACTTACAACAGGTCTGTACATCCTTATGCTAGCAAGGCAAGCACACTACACACTGCGCCATCTCCCCCGCTCTTTCTTCGCTTTATACCAAGCCATGCCACAGAACTACCCGCATGCGTGTAACTAAGCACCAAGCAAACCAGATGCCCCTTTGGGCTTCCATTGGGTGTTAATCTAGAAATCTAGAATTTCCCATTCTGACCTAGCAAGGTTGCACTTCCCTAACCACAGCCAAGTCCACCTTTCAGTTTCCTTTGTGGTCGTTGCAGTCAACGTGACAGGAGAGACACATCTCTGTGCGTGCCTGTAAGGACATTTCCAGATGAGTTAACTGAGGTAGGAAGATTCACCCTGAGTGCAGGCAACACATCCCACAAGATGGGGTCTCAGACTGAATGAGAACGGAGAAAGCCAGCCAAGCGTCAGCATTCCTGCTCTCTGCTTCCCAACTGGGGATACAGTGTGACCAGCTGCTTGTGTTCCCAACACCACGCCTCCCCTTCCAAGTGCAACAAGAGAAACGCCTGCTTTCCAGTTGCTTCTTGTCGGGAGTTAATCTTCCATAGCAACACAAAGGAAAACAAGCAGTCCTCCTTCTAAACCTTTAGCACACGGTCAATAGTACAATGGTTCAATAGTTGGCTTTAAGATCTGAGTGGGAGGGCTAGGACTCTGTCCCAGAATGCTCTCTGCTTCAGAAAGTCTGAAAGTGTCTAGGCCAATGATTCTCAACCTTCCTAACGCTGCGACCCTTCAATACAGTTCCTCATGTTGTGGTGACCCCGAGCATAAAATGATTTCGTTGCTACTTCATAACTGTAATTTTGCTACTGTCATGAATCATAATGGAAATATCTGACATGCAGGTTATCTGATATGTAATTCCCAAGGGGTTATGACCCACAGGTCAACAACCAACTGCTCTAGACCCTGTGACTCGGGAGGTGGGCTTTCTGGCCAGGTTCCTGTGGTCTCTGGTATAGTAATAGAGAAGAGAAAAAGCTAGACTCAGCCCCGCCATCTCCTACCACCTCCCTCCCTCCCGCAACTCCAAAGTACTTGCAAGGGTTTCTCTGGTTTATGAAAATATCACTTCCCCTGAGGAGAGTTTGCAACACACTCGGAGGGCTTTATTGTCTTCGATTCAACTGTACAAAACATCTTCCCAACTGCCGCTTTCCAGGAGTGTGGTTTCGCTGGAGTCCTGGGAAGAGGGAGAACACGGGGCCTCAGCTTCAATGGTTCCACCTCCAGGAAGCCTGCTGGAAACTGCAGAGTGGAGGTGGCTCGCTTCGCCCAGAAGGATGCTCCAATGTGCCCATTCAGTACATTTTTCTTAATTTTCTTAAACCTGGCCTAATTCCACCTTAAATTAACGTTAAACAGCTTTATTAAGGCAAATTGACTTCAATCTCTGGGCTCCCCAGGAGCTGGCAGGCTCCAGCAGGCTCCAGTGGCTCTGAAAGCACTTTGTGCTGCTCCACACGTCGAGGAACATCAAGGCTGGGACTATGAACGCCTGGATGATTAAGCGGCACTGTCCTTTGTCAGGGCTTTAATTGCTCACAGTAGGACTGCTGTTAATGGCGGCCTCACGGTTCCCATCTTTCTCATGCTGCACCCCGCAGCCAGCTCAGAGAAAGATGGAGAAATCCAACCCCAGCACAGGTCTCCTGTGTTTCTCAGAAAGAAAGTGGGGGCTAAGGAAGTAGCAGCGAATGGCACAGTATCCACAGCATCCTAGCAATGGCCTGACTTTCTTTCTTTCTCTGAGAACCCAGACAGACAAAGGTCCTGTCTTGAGCAATGGGGCACTGTACAAGATGGTAAGACCACAGGGGACCAGCAAACAGAGTGTTTCAACTTCTGCCAGCCTGCACATGGGCCAGGAAGGGTTGAGTTGCCTCATCCCCGCTCAGCTCAGACTCTTGCTGTGTAACCACAGAAAGTGAACCTTGGTCTGGCTGGGAGAAGTCAGTTAAAAACTAAGGCATGCACCAGTGTGGAGAATGGACAGACCTGGGAGAGGAGAGGAAAAGGGAGGAGGAGAGGGAGGGAGAGGAAGGGGGTAGAGAGGAATGGGTGTGTTGAATGTGGTTAAGGACTGGGTGAGTGCACACAGTTGCATTGATAGACAGCACGAGAGTGTGCATATCTGTGTTCATACCTCTGTCATTCTAGGTGGATGATGGACAGACCCGGGAGTGACTGTTTTTCTCTGTGTGTAGAAGGATAGACATATGGATGCATGTGCATGTATGCACACACGCACGCACACGCGCACACACACACGCACATGCACACATTTAATATCGCCATCCCTGGGTCCAGCAGCAGCACACCCACAGTCCACCCCATTTTATGTGGCTTTGACCTTCTCTTCCAGGTCTTCAGTGGCAGAAGGAGCTCAGCTGCCTCCCACTCTGCAGGTTGCCCTGCTTCCCTCTGGATGAGCAATTTTGCCTCCACTGGGCAGACAGCTGTACCTCCTGCTGTACCCTGTTAAGCAGCGCAGGCCATTGCCAGTTGCTACAGAGCTGAGAAAACTGCTAAGGACTCGCCTCGTGCCCACACAGCCCCTACTGACTTCCAGGGCACACCCACATCCCACTGACGTCATATCAAGCCCACCTGACTTCTATCGACTAAGAAGTGGCCGTGGTCTCCTGGTCTCTCCCACATTTCCTGACTTGTCAGTTGTACCCCTGGGTAACTCCACATTGTGAAATCAATGTGAAACACATTGATTTTTCAAATGACGCCTTGCCCTGAGAAACTCCGTCTTGAAGATGGAGGATCGCTGCAAACCCAGGTAAACACTATAGACACCAGCTACGAGGCCCCATACCTGAGACAAAGACTGATAATTCCCGAAGAGGGGAAAGGGTCCTAAATCCATGGAAGTGAACTGGGACTCTTAGAGCACACAGAGGCACTAAGATGATGTCAGGAAGGCCAGGACTGTGAGCCTGTCTAGCGCGCTGACCTGAGAGAAGGATGCAGCCCTCACCTGGGTCCCATTGAGAAAACAAAGCAAGGAACTGCAATGACAACAGTCCCAGTATTCTGCCATCTGAGCCCCTGGTGTGTACAGCAGGGGATCAGCAGGTAGAGAAGTCCAAACTGTCCCAGCAGGTTTACCTCTGCTTCAGCCCGGTCACCTTTCATTGGTCTGGCCTGGGTCCCAGGCTCAGGCTCTTCATCTCCACAGCCTCCACTGAACTTTGTTCCCATGCTTGTCTCCAGAAGGCCTCCAGCCTGGGTTTGCTCTCTGACTCCCACAGAGACGCTCCTCATCCTTGCCTTTGAAATGCCTTGAATTATGCTGTGACCTCTTTAACCCCCTTTCAGATATTCTGTAACCTTCATGGGCTCACAAAGGAAGATAATTACTGTGTGCTGTGTGATCTGAGCGTTAATATTAGTCATTAATATTAGGATAAAAACCCCATGTTTGCCTTGACTGGGGCTACCAAGGAAAGCAGTTCTACTTCAGATTACTGCTGATGAAGCTACCCTGTTTTGTGAACTCATGGCTGCTCAATGAATCCGGACACTCCAGAAAGACACAAGCATGTTCCCCTGCTTCTGACATGACACTCTCAGGGCCATGGTCCTAAGGACCTGGGCGGATAGCGTCTGTGAGCTACAGGGCTCCGTCACACGCTACTATAGTGTCTTATCCATCTATCTGTGATCAGGCGGTAACTCTGTGAAGGGTTGTTTGGCTTGAGGTGTACATGAACCACCCCAAGGAATGGCATCCAGGAGCCACACATGTGAGGGGAGCTTGGTGGGCAGTGTTGAGTGAGAGAGTGACTGTGGGCTGGTCCCAGGACGCTGGGGTCCACAGGCGTCTAAAGGACACTTCATCCTGAGCATAGACTCACTCTCATCTCTGGTCGCCATTTAGACAACACCACCTACATCAGTCTGGGAAGGTCACGTGTGACCCTCGGCCCTATCTGAAAAAAATACAGTTACCAAGAAGTTGTGCTTACCTCTGTTCTTTTGTGTCTAGAATTTCTTCCCAATCTCTCTCAATTTTAATGTCGATATAGTTGCCTCACATTGGCATGCCATTATGTAGGCGGAGACTGCTTGTTCGCTTTCCAGCTGCCCAGGCCCAAATAATAACACAGAAACTATATTAATTACAACACTGTTCGGTCAAAAGCTTAAGCAAATTTCTTGCTAACTCTTCTATCTTAAATTAACCCATTTCTATTAATTTGTTCATTACCATGAGGGTGTGGCCTACAAAAGAGGTTCTGGCTGGCGGCTTGTGTCTTTCTCCTTCGACAGCTACATGGCGTGACTTCCTGACTCTGCCTACTTTCTCTCTATATTTCCCACCTGACTGTATTCTATTAAGCCACTGGCTGGAACAGCTTCTTTAGTAACCAATAGTAATAAAGCATATTAATAGCATACAGAGGAGACTCCCACATCGTGTGTATGTGTGTGTGTGTGTGTGTGTGTGTGTGTGTGTAGTGGCGCACTATTAGGGAAGACACACACCATGACACTTTAATCTCAGAATGTACACATACAAATATGTGCACACACACACACAAAGTTTGACAGCACTATGTAAGGCCTCTGTGTTTACCTGAGACCCTTAGGGCCCTGGAGCCAAGCATCAGACTGAATGACCTCCATCCCAGAGCAAGCTAAGAGCAGCTCCTGAAAGGATCTGCTTGGATGAGGTGAATAGGGGCCAGAGGACCCCAGTGGGTATTTCCAGGGAGGATCCAGGAGCTCCAGGGGGCATGAGATCAAGGGTAGAAACTGCCCATCCTCCAGGTGCTCTAGAATCCCAGCGGTAGACATCAGCTGAAGCCAGTGGGAGGTGAGTAACGGGTGCAGGCTTTGTAACTTGTAAGTTCTGTTGCAAAGACAGCTTAGAATTACTTCTCACACTGTGTTTACCATGCTTATGACTGTTATAATTTTACTTCTACAGCCATTTTTCTTCCTTGGAGAAACATAGCCTTAATCTTGTAATAAAAATCAATGAGAAGTTTCGAATCTGTACAAATAAATTCCACACTGGGGTCAGTCTGTGTGCACCAGGGCTCTACCTCATGAGGAACATCAGAGTCATTGACCGGCCCCTGGAGCACAGGATGGGAGGGCTCTAGACCTGTCTTTCCAGAATCTTCCATCATGACCGCAGTCTGCCAAGCAGCTCAAGACAATTACCTTTTTCAAACTTAAGCAATGTTACAGCTCCCTTGGAACGATACAGACTCTCCATTTGCCATTTTCAACTACATTTTTCTGTGATTAATAACCCAGGCGTTTAAAGCGTATTCTCAGGGGTTCTGTGCTAATCTATATGTTGTTTCTAAATCAATAACCGATAACCAATTTGAGCTCATTTAGCACTGATTAGCGGGTGTTCCGAGTGTATCCTGGTGATCAATTTATGTGAAGGGTGCAGGGTTTTTCTTCCCCCGAGACACTGCAGCTGTCTGCTGTGCCTCCTCTCCAAGTTTGCTCCAAGGCCAAGATGAACAAATCCCGTTGCCATTTCCATTCCTAACCCCAGGTCCCTCTTCCTGTCCTTCTCGTACTATCTGAAAGCCGGTGGTATTTGTCTAAGGAGGAGTGGAGCTTTATAAGATAATTCTTCTTTTGAAATCTAAGGAAAATACACTTGATGATCCTCTAGGAAGGGGGCTTTCAGATGTTATGAAAAACTGGTGTCTCCAGAACTTAAAGGGATCCTGGCCACTTCCTGCCCTAAAAGTCAGGTGATTTAGAGCAGGGCTTGTCCAACCCGTTACTTGCAGGCTGGGTGGGGCTGACGAGAACTAAGAATGCAGCTCAGGACAAAACTGTAAACTCACACCATCATGAGATTGCTCTCTCTCTCTCTCTCTCTCTCTCTCTCTCTCTCTCTCTCTCTCTCCTCTTTCTCTCTCACTCTTTCTTTTTAAAATCTCAATTGTGTAGTTCTGAATTGTGAACTTTGTAGGTGGCAACATCCTGTCAGGTGTCATGATTAAACATTTCTGATGGAAACAAGGGTTTTATGAACGTGACTGACTTGAGTGAGGTCATTGGGTGGGACCTAATCCTATATGCCAGGATCCCTATAAGGATGGGATCAGAATGAAAGCAGCTGTGGAGGCGTGGGGAGTTGGAGGATGGATAATCACACCAAGCCTGGAGGAAGTCTCCAAGGGACCAGCTCTGTTAACATTGCACTGTGTTGGGCAGCCTTTGGGACCAGGGCAGGGAAGGAACAAATAGCACTCCCCTGTGTCAGCAAAAAAGAAGTGCTTGTCATGTGACTGGACCAAGGGGTGGGAAAAGCCAAAAGGTGAACCAAAGCCTGAAGTCTGGGAAGTAAATCCCCACTGCCATAAGCCCCGGGCTGTGCTCTGTGCAGTCCCAGCAGCCCCAGCTCCCAAGGCAGGCCATCACCCCAGCAGCAAAGTTTCACTTGCTTGATGGTGACAGGAGGTGTCTTTACTTGTGTCTGCCCAGACCTCATGGAATTCTGGGGATTTCCCAGGAGTAGGTGGCACCACTGTGCTCAGTTTTGTGTCTCCAGGATGCTGAACTCAGCATCCTGGAGACACAAAACTGAGCATCAGACCCAGTAGAGTTGAGAAGTAGTCAAGGACCATCCCAGAATCAGAAAGCCAAAGAAGCAAAGTTCATGGGATCACAGGGGATCCAGAGATTTGGATCTTCAGAAACAAGGCAGATAATTGACAGTCCTGAACTCAAATCCCCAGAGACAGAAACCTGGGAGATTTCATGTGTGCAAGGCTGGGAGTCTTGGCCCCACTGGACCTCAGCATTTGCTGCGGTGGGACAGCAGGACAGCAGGACAGCGCCTAGGCTCTAGGTTAAACCATGGGAGGAAAAGGAAAACAGGCAGGGTGCCAGGTGACATGAGGGTCAGGTGCCAAGAGTGACATCAGGGCCGTGTGCTGAGGTGACAGGAGGGCCGTTTGCCAGGGTGATATGGGGAAGCCCGGTGCATGTGTTCTGACTCCGCGCTTATCCATAAAATTTATAGTTTCCACGTCTGCCACTGAGGATGCAGGAGCTGAGAGCACCACGCTGCCTCTCCACCATCCAGAAGCCAAAGCTTCCCAGCCACATTGGTAACATTTACTGGCTAGTGTAGGCTTTGTTCTGCATGCCCAGGTACCTGCTACTTCCAGTGTTACACAGCCTTACAAGGTGAGTGCAGATGACCCCCTGATGAGGACAGGGGACGAGTGGGTGCTTTTTACCTCCTATGTGAGCCTCACCAGTTACAAAGGCTGTTCAAGCAGGCTTCATAGCAGATACCCACACCCAGCTCTGGGTAACATAGATCTTACAAGCCACATTAGGCCAGGCAGGACTGTGTCGGTCTCTACGATGGTGCAGGTACACAAACACACTTATGGGATCTTCACTGAGGGTGGTATGATCAAAACAAGCCTCTGTCCTTCGTGGAGAGGAACTACATTGTCACTGTACTTAGTTTAAGGATGAGAAAACTGAGATCTGAGGCTGAGGCCATTCGCCCATGGATGTTGGGACATAATGTGTATCCAAATGTAACATTTGGGCTGAAATGTAACATTTGGGCTTCTGATGGGATCTCGCAGGACACAGCCAGGAAGGAGAGTCACGGTGCAGCGGGACCTGGTCTCACACTCTTGTTTATAATTCCACACAGGTCCAGAGCCAAGCTATCAAAGATAGTGAGAACATATTTTCAATCAAAAGGATACACTGGGCCAGAAAGCAGGTTCATGCTGCAAAGGTTCTTGCAGTGAAGGCTACTGACCTGAGTCTGAGCTCCAGAAAATCCACGTGGTGGAGTTTCCCATCTGAATGCCACATATGCGCCATGGCACAGACACCTACATGCACACACACACACACACACACACACACACACGAAGTAAATAAATGCACATAAAAATTGGGCTTTAAATAATCCTTGAGTGTTTAAAAACTAAATTAGAATGACACATCAAACCTCTATTATATGCCATTAAGAAGGGTATTTTCAGGAGTGATCAAAGTATAAATTTTAAAAGCCTTTATTTTTTATTTTGAGAAATTCAAGTTTTATGGCTATTTCCTTGTGTTTGACTTACATATGGGGGATTACAGTAGTCAGGTTTTCCACACCCTGCCCAGGCTGAAGACAGTGGGAGAGCACACTGCACTGACAGCCCACGGAGAGCATGCTTCATGAGGTTCGGAAGGGATCACAGCTCTTCAGGCAGATTGGTGCAGAAAGGCCATTCCAGAGACGGATGCTCATATGTTCTACTGTGAAGCTGCAGCAACTGAGGGTTAGTGCTGCTAGCTGGCCTCAGACTCTGGCTAGGGAGGAGTAGAGTTGGTTTCTGTGTGCTCATCTCTCTATCTCTCCCCCAGTCAGAGAAGCTAAAAAAAAAAAAATGCCTATCTGGAGCGGGAGGGTAGCACCTGGGCCACTGGAAGCCAGGGGTCAGCTGTAGGAGGAAGATGGACCTCACTGGCTCTCCAGAGCAGCAGAACGCCCTCAATGATCAGGTCATCAGCTTACCTCACAGTCAAGCAGCACAAGGGCTTGTGGTTCCCATAGTGGGGCCAGCCAGGACAGGTAGCTACTTCCTCGTCCTTTCTTCCAGCTGATGTGACTGGAGCAGCAGAGAGGACAGCGCATCAGGGGGCAGAGTACTGGACCAAGGGAACACATCTAGGCCCCAGTGTCTCTCAGGTGGATATTAATCATCACCCTTGCTTACAGCAGTCAAGTCAATATCCAAACACATCCATAAGGACGTCAGAGACACATTGATAACTTTCTTTCTTCATCTCTGAAAGTCGTGAGACTCTCCAGAGCACTTATAAAATTGCATGTCACTTTCCTAAGCTTAAAATGATTTGGAGCAGAAGCCCATCGCCTCGTTTGTCTCCCCAGCCAGTCAATAAATCTGACAGATGTCCCTGAGTTATAGCTGGAGTGTTGGATCTTCAGAGTGCAAGCCACTTGCTTCGTTCCTAAGAAGGAACACACGTGCCTCCCGGAAGCCCAGGGTGGGAGAGATTTCTCTGCGGGTTCTTGATCACGTGCAAGCCTCGTTCCTTCTATCATAAAGCTCGATTATGAGGCTGTAAAAGAAGTAGGTGGAGAATGTTTTTGTGAGAGCCAACAGCGAGAGGAAGAGTGTCAGCGGAGAGAGGGAATCGCTCCCCAAGGAGGTGAACCCGGCGTGTGGAATTGATGAAGACAGTCGAAGATGCTGGGGGCAGGTAATTGCTAAACAAGTCAGAACCGTTCCCATAACCGGCTTGCCACTGGGGAGAGATGGGAAATGCATAACTTCAAGTAATCTACCCAAGATGCCAGAGTGCCTTGGAGACCTGCTTCCTTCTCATGTTTGCAAGTGTGCTCTCGGGGAATCAAAGCAAAGCCATCTTTGTCCAGCGCGATGGCCCCAAGGCTTGCCCTGTGCATGCAAGCCTGGCTGATCTTCTTCAGGACAGTGAATGGCTGCTTTGGGTACAGTGTTTTGTGCTGACAGCACAGGACAGGCGAGAGTGAGACCGAATGAGCTAGAAGATGAGGGAGGCCACGTTAGCCTTGCACTGCTGTGACAAAATGCTTGAGATCGTCACCTTCGACAGGGTTGCCTGGGCTCATGTTCACAGATGCCAGTCTGTTGTTGGGCCCTGATGCTTTGGGGCCAGAGCAGCCTGGCAGGATCGTGTGTAGGGTAGGCCGTTCACATCATGGAGGTCTAAGAGACCAACTTAGAGACAGGAAACAGTGGAGCCTAAATTTTCCTTCAAGGGCAGAACTCCCACCCCTCTCCCCCATTACCTCACTTTCTATCCAACCCCCAAAGACATCACCTCTTCCCAACAGTGAACAGGCTGGTGACAGAGCCATCAACATGGGGCATTCTAGGGACATTTGAAATGCAAGTGAGAGCAGAAACACAGGCCATTTCCTAGGAGGTGAACTCGATTAAAGTAGACCTAGAAAGGAATATTCTGGAAATGCTTGCATGTGTTCAGCTGAAGAAACATAAGGATAGGCTCATCAACACGTTGGTTCAAGGAAAAAATAAAAACACGTTGGATGCCCGTCTATGGAGAACGGGCACATACTGAGGGGATGGCACTGTGTAATACTATGCAGCCCTAAAAATGGATGAACCACAGACATGAGTCTGTGTGGATCAAAAATGAAAGGCTTGGAAGGCAGAAGCAGAGGGAGGCTGCTGCAGCAAGAACTAGGACTGCGCTGGCTTTAATTGTGAATGGACAACCTGGGGTCACGTGCGGAGAGACGCGCAGTGAGGATTACCTGCACTGAGTTAGCCCGTAGCATGTCTGAATGCGGCTGTCTTAATTAAGGTAACTGGTGTGGGAAGACACAGTCCACCACGGGCAGCACCATTCTCTGGACAGGGGCTCTTGAACTGCGTGACTAGAGAAATAGAGCTGAGCACAAGCAAACATGCATGCATGCATGCATGCATTTCTCTCTGTTCTGGACTGTGGGTGTTCTGCAGCCAGATGTAAAGCCCTGTTTTTCTGACTTCCCTAGGTTGGTGGATTATAACCTTGGATTGTGAGCAGAGATAAAGTCCTTTCTCCTTGAATCTGTTTTACCACAACAACAGCATGCAAGCCAAGACGGTGACTTTGACTTCAAGGAAGCAGGACTCCAGCCAAAGAGAAAGGAGATGGGCACTGAGGGGAACATGGCGGCTCACTGTGGTGTCACCGGAGAGGTGGTGACAGCTGGGAAGGTCACCCAAATATGTTTATGATTCTCAGACTCCCAGGCATGCTTAGAGGAAGCATGAGTCCAGGGCAGCCATCCATGTGGGTGGGAGCCCAGGAAGGGAGCAATGAAGAAGTGACGTGCCCAGCTCAGGATGCCTGGGGACTGTCCCACCTTGGCACGCAGGAGTCTCTCTTAACGCTCTTGGCAAGTCATGCTTGTTGAGTACAGTCTCAATGAGATGGGCCATTTCACAATCAAAACTGACAGTGTCTGTGGCTGACACCAAAATTGCTTATCTACTATCTCTAGCAGTAAGAAGAACTTAGGGCTGTGTGACTTCTATTGCAAACCTGGACGTCAGACCAAGGAGCCAGAAATGAGGAAACTCGATACGGCTAACAATGGAAATTAAGAATCATATGCAGATTCACATGAGAACACAACAGCAGACCATGATGCTTAGGAAGGAAGTGGGCTCATGTGGTACCCTGGGCAGGCAAGCAAGCTTCCCCCCCACCCAAGGGAAACACAGGGGTGCTGCTGGAGTATGTACAGGCGTGGGCACATGTGTGTTCAGATGCACTTGTGTACAATGTGTTAGTGTGCAGGATCTCT
The DNA here is from genome assembly GCF_903992535.2 of Arvicola amphibius. NCBI lineage: Eukaryota > Metazoa > Chordata > Mammalia > Rodentia > Cricetidae > Arvicola > Arvicola amphibius. Next base: position 3,114,623 of record NC_052052.2, read on the forward strand.
CACTGGGACCGAGAATTCATGTCCAGTTAGGTAAGGCTGTCTGCTCACCAACCCTATGGATCTGCTGGTCTCTATCTAATCAGGGCTGGAGTTACAAGTGTGCCCTGCCACGCCCAGATTTCTGCATGAGTTCTGGGGATCAAATTCAGATCCATGCATTTGCATGGCAAGCGTTGTGCTGACTGGCTCAGCCAGGCTGACTCCCTGGGCCCAGGCCTTATAAGAGAAGGTGGGGTGGGCTTGCCTGTGCCTACAACGCTGCTTCACAGAGCATTGAACCCACGGAGCTTAAAAGCCATGGACATGCCACTCACGGTTCCCAAGGCTAGAGATCTGAGATCAAGGGGTCATCGGGACAGCAGGCAGAGTGCCTGGCAAGGTCCGTTCCTCCTGGAGGCCTCCTGCCAATTGCCCTTCATGTGGAGGGAGGGGCTTTGAGCAGAAGGCACTGATTTCTGTCATGGAGGCTATCAAAGACCCCTCATACTCTCTCTTGAAGGCTAGATCTAACTTATGGGTTTCAGGGAGCCACCCATATCCAGACCTCAGGGACACACCTGCTAACATTCTTCTGTGCCTCTCTTGTGCCTATTTAGAAGCCAAGATGAAGGTCCCAAAGACTAGAAAGTTGGTGAGCCTGCGCTCAGAGACATTTGAGAGCGTCTCGCAGGGTCACGTGGGTCTGCAGTTAAAACATCTACACTCTGCAACACGGCGAGCTGACAGCGCAGAGTACTGCACGGTGATGTGTTTTCGCAGGGGTGGAAATCCCTGCAGCCCTTGAGATTGGCTCAGGAGGTGGAGATGCCCCCAGCTCTTTTATGTTGTAAGCCAGGAAGTGACAGTTTCTCCAGATCCCAGACCCCCTCTGAACTGAAGAAGGGGGTGGCTATAAATATAATTTGATAAAAGCTGTCAACTTTTAATAAAAACAGGTGTCCCAGCTTTGCAGTGTCTTCGTTTCTGCATCCCTGGGACTCGTTCCAATTTCATAATGTTGTCAACTCCAAAATGAATTACCTTCTACAAGATAAAGTGAGGTTCTTGGGGAGTTGGAGGACCAGAGTTCTGAGTAAGGTATACCCCACACCCCACCCCCACATTTACACATGATAAAGAACACCCCAGACTGGAACATGTCACAGCCTGGATGCAGTCCATGAAGTAAGTCTTTAGAGAAAACCCAGTTGAGGGTCTTGTAACTCTATCTGGCAACACTAGAGGAACCAGTTCTGGGCAAGCAGACATCCGGGCTTCTCACCCAAATGGCCAGAGTCTTCTAAGCATCTTTGTTTTTCTGAGGCCCAGCCCAGGTCCAGCATCCCCCGCCCATATGCTGGAGACAGCACAGATGGCCCCAGGGTAGCAGTCACTTTTCTGGCACAAAACACCTGACAGAGTCAGCTAAAGGAAGAAGAGTTTGCTTTGGCTCAGTCCGGGGTGCTGTCCATCGTGGCAGCAGGACTGTGACGGGGTCTGGTCATGTCACATCGTGTCTGCAGTCAGGCAGCAGCCAGGGTTTAACTCAGCCCTCTTCCCCTTTCTATGCCGTCTAGAACTCCAACACATGGGGGCGTGGTGCCTGAATTTGGGGTGGACCTGCTCTCCCATTAACCAAATCTAGAAACTCCCTCCCAGACTTCCTGGAAAGTCTGTTTCCATGGTTACTTTAAATCCCTTTAAGTTGGCAACATTGGCCATCACCCTTGGTAGGTCAGCAGGATGTAGGGTGGGTCCCTTTGCCTCTTCTGGTCAGCATGGACTCCACCCGCACAAGAGGGTGAGGAGATGGAGGAGATGGATGTTTTCACACCAATACAGAGTTCCTATGTGGCCAACTGGAGGGCTCACACCGCACAAAGCCAGAACGCAGGTGACCCAGGGCGAATAAAACACAGGCTTGCTGGAGAGCCTTGTGCCAACAGGACACAGGTGAAGCCTCCTCCCCACCACTCCGCATCTCTAGCTAATGACACAGCCCCTCCCTGGAGTAATGGCAAGGGTTCCTGCAGGCTTGGCCGGGAGCCAGAGCAGGAAGTGACTGATGGCTACAGTGACCGCTGAGTGACCACATTGTCCAGCTCAGGCAGACTTTGGGAGGCACAGCCATGAAACCAAATGGCCATGTTCGGCAGCCTCTGACCCTTTGTTCCCGAGCAGCTTGCCTCTGAGCTCTGTGCACCCTGCACTTCATTTTCTCAGTTCTCTTTCTGGGAAGGAGACTCAGCCGTTGAGAGCCCTGGCATCCTGCCTTCAGTAGTTGGGGTCTCCCAGAAGCTGCACCTCTGTCTGCTTCCTTTAATTCTTCTTTTCAAGAAACCTCTCTGCTTCGTTTCTTACAGATGCGTATGGGGAAAATGTGTGAGGGGTGAGAAAGAGTATGTGTGTGAGAAAGAGTGTGTATCTGTGAGTGTGTATGTATGAGCAGCGTGAGTGTGTGTACGTGTGTGGGAGTGTGTATGTGTGTGTGTATGGGGGGTGTGACAAAGAGTGTGTATCTCTGAGTGTGAGAGTGTGTGTGTGTGTGTGTGTGTGTGTGTGTAGATGGTGGCCAGTCACTCTTTCTCAGTCACTCTCCCCCTTACTCTTTGAGACGGGGTCTCTCACTGAACCTGACGCTCACAGGATGGTCTCAAGGACTGGGGAACTCCAGGGATCCTCCGGACTCTACTCCCTAGCACTAGGATTGACAGATGTGGGCTGCCCCACTTAGCTTTTCTGTAGGTTCTGGAACCAAACTCAGTGTCTCTGCGTTTGCATGGCAGGTACTTCAATGGAGCACACACAACACAAAGATTAAAGAATGACCCAAGGCAAGGATTACTATAGATTCTCTAAATGGCATCAAGAAGGAATAGAAAAGGTGAACTGACCAATTGCGATGCGGAAGATTGGAGAGTGGGCTAAAATAGAATCTGACAAAGACCTTGTTCAGGTCAGTCCACAGTTACAGTGTGCGTAGCAGGCAACAGGAGAATGCTTAAGCTTTTGCATGTGCGTGGGACTATGAGAGTACAATGCATTAGAATATCTTAGTGCCCTCCAGTCCCTGTGTGTCTTCATGCCAGTTAGGAAGGTGTAGGAGGTGACCGTCCTGGCGCAGTACCCTGGAGAACAGGAGTACCCCTCGGTACTTTGAGCCGATCACACACTACCCACACCGGGCCTGCAAGCACAGCCCTGCACATAAGCTCAGGAGTTGTAATGACAGAGCTGCCGAGGAAGACACATGGAGACCGCAAGCTGTAGCTGGTTATCCAGGGAAAGGACAACCAGCTATATTACAAACGGGTTTATTTCCAAGTAGAAACGTGGTCGGCGTCTCATAACTCACCTCTACCATCTTCCCTCAGCACACGACAGGGGGAAAGAGATTGCGAAAGGCTGTTACAGAGAAATCTGACAAAAGTTAGCAGCCCCTCACAAAGCAATTTCTGAATATAACCAGAAGAAACTGGTTAAATAAAGGTCATTCATGCTAAGAGAGCATCATCATCGAGAGTCACTCTGAAGGGAGAGCTGCAACCCTCCCCCATGGAAGGCTGTGCTTGGACTGAGGGTGTTAAGATTACACTTGCTATTCTCTTAGCTTCAAAGGCTATAGCGAGATGTGGAGGGAAAGCAACTGCCTTGCTTAGGTTATGATTATATCCCTAGAAACTCCAGGAGACACCAGAGAAAGAGAACAGTAGCTGGAGCGGATCCTAACAGCTGCTCGGGAGGAGGTAAGCAACCTGGAAGAAACACTTCCGGTCTTCCCCAGGACCTGTAGCCACAGGAGCAATGCGCGGCTTCCCTTCCCTTCCCCACTTGCTTACATGGGTCAAGGGCATGCCACCCTTTCCTGAGGCTCAAACTGATGCAATTATCATTTCCGATTCCAAGACAGGAGAGAGGACGGACAGGCCTGGGAACCACAGACTGCAAGGGAGTCAAGACCAAGTCAAGCCTCAAGCCATGTCTCTCCTGACACTCACGCCACTGCCTCTGCCCAGAGTGAACCGGATGGGGTAGCTAGAGGGGTCAAACACCAGCCAGGTCCTTTTATCTGGTCACTGTGCACACTGACTCACGACACATGCAAGTGGACTACGGACAAGCAGATTTCCGTTCTCAGTCTCTCTCCTCTCTCTCTGTCTCTGTCGTCTCTGTCTCTCTCTCCCCTATATCTCTCTACATCTCCCCTTCTGTTTCTCTTCATCTCTCTGTCTCTGGCACACTTTATTCTTTCCTCCTCTCTTTCTTTCCACCTCAGTCTGACTCCCTCTGTGTTTCTGTCTTTCTGTGTATCTGTCTGTGCCTCTCTCCCTGTCTGTCTGTCTGTCTGTCTCTCTCTCTCTCTCTCTCTGTGTGTGTGTGTGTGTATCTGTCTGTCTTTCTGCCTCTGTCCCTCTCCCTCCCTCTCTGTCCCTCTGCTTCCCTCCCTCCCCCTGTCTCTATGCCCCTCTCTCTTCCTCTCCCTCTCTCTGTCTCTCTCCTTCCCTCCCTCCCCCTGTCTCTATGCCCTTCTCTCTTCCTCTCCCTCTCCCCATCTCTCTGTGTGTCTCTATGTCCCCCCGCCTCTGTCTCTGCTCTTGTTCTATGTCCTTTCTGCCTCTTGTTTCCTTTCTCCCTCAACTCTTTTCCATCTCTGTCTTTGGTTTTGGTCTCTGTCTATCCTGTGTCCCTCTCTGCTTTCTTCTCTCTCGTCTGCCTTCTTCTCCCGATGCTCCTTGCCCTGCTTTTACCCACACTGACTTGTGCTGCAAATATCTGTCCTTCTGAACTTTCTAACATAAACAAAGTGTTTCTATGTGAGTCTATCCAGATTGTCTAGCTCATGGAAATTGCTGACAATTTTCTGAGGCTCTTCTGTCTCTTACCTGTCCCTCCCGCAGACTGTTCCTGGCGTTTACCATCCCCCTGTCTCACAAAGCCTGTCTTGGGTAGAGGTTAACGCTTTTGCTGGGTTGGAGCAGTTTGGAATCCAGCTGCAGAACATCTCATTTTCTGCATACCCTTAGGTACAGACATTCTTATTTTAGTGCGAAAGTGTGGAATCTATATTTTTAATTTTAATTAACGTTGTCAAATGCCTTCCAGATGGCTGTAAAAATGCATGTCTCCACCAGCAGCCTCTGACTTGCTCTCTCTGCGGTGCCTTGCCAAACCATAGGTGTTAAAGTTTCCCTTAATTGTTATGGCCTGATTGTTGTTAAGAGGCAGTGTGCTTTACCTTCCAACTGCTAACGAGAGAGCGAGCGAGCCCCTACCCATTAATTGTCTGCACACGGCTCCACGGATTGCCTGCTGCGGAGCTGGCGCTCTCGTGAAAGGCTTCCACTCCTCAGCTTCAGGTGTCTCCAGAGCACAGCGGCTAACCCTTTGTGGCACACCCTGCCCAAGTTTGGAAACACCTTCTTAGAAATATCTCTTTAGTTTCAGCGTGCGTCCCTGTGAGTCACTTGCTGTTGCTGTGACAGATCACCATGGCCAGAGCAGGTTTGCGGGAAAGGGTTTATTTGGCCTTATTGTTTCCGAAGATTACAGTCCGGGATGGAGGAGCATCAGGAAACAGGTGACAGGCATGGCAGCTGGAGCAGGAAGCTGAGAGCTCACGTCCCGAGCCACAAGAAAGAAGCAGAGATAGAAGCAGCAGTAGGTGAGGGATTTTACTCCCGAAGTCTGTCTTAGTGGCATCTTTCCTTCAACAGGAGATGAAGTGTTCAAAGACTTGGGGGGGCATCACATTTGAACCACCACACAGTTCTTTCTTGTTTAGGAAATTTTCTTTTTCACAAATATTTGTGTCTGGCAGCCTCTTGGATGCATGTCACGTCTTCCTGTACGCTCTAGCACTCAAGAAACCAGCTTGCTTTTTTTCCAGGTTGGTGGCCCACGGCCCAGCGATGGAGCATTAAAAATAGTCATTACCCTGGGGTGTGTCACGCCGGGTGACAGGCGGACTCAGGGATGCTGTCCAGCCATCAGCATGGCTTTCTCTTAGTGGGCTTTTGTTCCGTTCTGTTATGTTTTCATCTTAGTTCGGGGCTCAGTCCTCTCCTCCGCTGAAGGGTTTGTCACCAGTGGCATCTAATCTTTTTTTTTTTCTTGTTTTGTTTTTTTTAACATTGGCTCTCTGAGAATTCCATGCAATGTATTTTTTATCATATTTACCCTATTCCCCACCACTCCCAGGTGCACCCCCTTCTCTACTCACCTGACTGACTTTGTGTCTTTCTTTTGTTTTGCAAACCCATGAAGTACAATCTGTACTGCCCTACACTGCTGGTTGGGTGGCCCTTCACTGAGCGTGGTCGACTCACAGGGAGGGGGGCCCCCATTTAAGGATAGCTGTCGCTCCCTCTTTCAGCTCTAATTGCCAGGACCTGCTCAGCTAGGGGCGGGTTATCAGAGACATCTGACCTGATGGGTGGCTTTTCCGGCACCATCAGTGTGATGAAATCTGTTTTCTCCTTCGTTTTTTGATGGCAGGGATTATGTGCGTAGATTTTATAACACTCAGCCTTGCATGGCGGGAGCTAAACTCATTTATACAATATTTTTAAAGGCAATTAACGATCATTAAAATGCAAGGCCACATCTGCTAGTGTGTCTTATTTGTATTTGTGTTCCAGCAGCTTATTTTGTAATGGTGTCATTTTGCATGCTGTTATTATTATCTGTGTAATTTATATTGGAAAGCTGGCCCAGGCTTCTCCATGTGGGCTTTATCTTGTTCACACTCAGCGAAACAAGGGCTCTCCCAATCCCCACTCCTCCACCACCTACCTGTGTGTGGTCTCTTTTGCTTTGTTATTCTTAGGTAGCTTCCTCTGTATTTTTATAGAACGTTCCAGTCCTAAGGGCTGAAGAGATGGCTCAGTGGTTAAGAGTGCTTGCTTCTCTTCCAGAGGATCCAAGTTTGGTCCCCAGCAGCTTACAACTGTAGTGATATTTTATTTGTGTTTTAATAAATAAAGCTTGCCTGAAATAATATAAAGTGCAGAGTGCAGAGCTGAGCCACTAGAGGCCAGGGAGTGGTGACTCACACCTTTAATCCTAGGACTCAAGGCTTCCTTGGGCTACAGGAGAATCTGTCTAAAAAGAGAAACAGCTCACACACAAAGGTGATCCCAGCACTCGGGAGGTGGAGACAGGAGGGATATGGCTGGGTGGAGAGAGGAATATAAGGCAGGAGGACAGAGGAGCTCATTTTAGTCTGAGGTTTGGTGGGAAGCATTGCAGTCTGCAGTCACACTGAGGATAGGATCCAGGATCCTCCCTTTGTTTGTCTGAGCCTTGGTAGAGATAAGAGCTCTCTAGAGGCTTGGCTGCTTTGCTTTTCTGATTTTTCAGCTTGGATCCCGATATCTGTCTCTGGGTTTTTATTAGTTGTGCTACACAGAACCTCTGTAACTGTAGCTCTGGGAGACCCAACACCATTTTCTGGCCCCCTACAAACACTGCACACTCATGCCATTCACATGATGAGCACATTGGTGCTGTTAGTAGTCCCCCCACCCCCCGGTTCAGCGCACATGAATTCCCACGTGCACTGTGTCTACCTCCACTTTCTACATTCCGGTCCTGTCGTTCGGTGAGCAGGTCTTTCCAAGAATCTGTGCAAGGCAGCCAGTTTGCAGGTTTTGTGATTTCCCATCCTTTTAACTCTATATATCTACACCTTGTGCTGAAATGCCAAGGCACGTGACTTAGTAAGGCATGTAAACATGTTTACATATGTATACCCACACACCCTATCATGGTGACTCCTCACTGTCAGTGTGACTGGTTCTGGGATCCCCCAAGACACAGCTCTGGTGTGCGCGTGAGGACATTTCCAGAGAGGTTTAGACAAGAGAAGGGAAGATCCATTCTGAATGTGGGCAGCGTCGTTAGATAGGCTGGGGTCCATGGCTGGATAGTCAGGAGAGAGCTACCTGGGCACCAGTGTTCATCTCTCTGTTCCTGGTGGTGATTGCAATACAATCTGCTGCTCCACACTCCCGCCACCGAGCCTTCCCCCACCACAATAGGCTGTACCCCCAAACCACAATCAACAGCAATCCTTCCTTGCTTATCAAGGTTTTTCATCGCAACAAAATGTAATAAACACCCCCCTAACACATACCTATGCCAAAGTGTCTGCTCAGCCTCCTTAGTAGTTAGAGCTGTTGTTCCTGACATCTCCTCTAGGGGGAGCCTCATTGCCTCATGCCCTCCTCACCCCACCCTAACCCCCACGCCACTTCACCCACTGGGGCAGTCCTGGCCCTCAGGGTCCTTTCACGTCCTGCCTCACCTCCTCCTTTTCAGTGCAGCAAAGGAGAACCTTGCACAGATGTCACCTTTTCCCCTTGGCGTGTGTTTATCCATAGAGTCTCTGCTGGAATTCCATGGGTGGTTTACAAGTAAGTCGAGATGTGATCCTGCGGGCTCAGCAGACATGGAGAGTTAGATCAACATGTAAGAGCACGGGCTGCTCTTCCAGAGGATCCAGGTTCAATTCCGAGAACCCACATAGCTGCTCACAACTATTTTGTACTGTTTGTAATTTCCACTCCAAGGGTCTCCAGGGTCACCAAGCATGTACATGGTGCACAGTCCTACATGCAGACAAAAACCCTTACATGTGACACACTTCTATTTTAATTAAAATTATTTTTGAAAAATTAAGAGTCTTGGCTCTGGGTAGGACTGTGTTCTGCTTACTCAAGACTGACTGCATGGTAGAAATTAATAGCAGACCATCATAATTACAGCCCTGACACACATAGTTATGCTATACTTTAGACAAAATGTGAATACACTCTTTCTTTTTTTGTTATTTTATTTATTTGTATGCACGTGTGCATGAGTGCACATGTTCATGGAGGCTAAGGAGGCAGTGGAGCCCGGGAACTGGAGTTTTAAGGGGCAGTAAACCCCAGCATGGGTGCTGGGCACTGAACTCAGATCCTCTACCAGGGCGACACATGATCTTAACAGCTAGGCCATCTCTCCAGGCCCAGGCCTCCCTTTCTTTTAAGTATTTTTAGCATTGTTCCACTGCCATCTGGCTCACATAGTTTCTGAGGCAATGTCTACTGTCTCACTTGTGCCTCGGAAATAATTTTTATTTATTCTCAAGCTGTTTTTAGTATTTTCTTTTTACTCCTGCATATTTTTTTTTACAGCTTGTTTGTCAGATTGTGAAATGACTTTTGTTTGGGAGTCATTGAGGCTTTTGTTTTTGTGAATGTACACTGTTATCAATATGGGGGGATCCATCTATCACTTATTCAGGCAAACTCAACATTTTCTGTATTACATGGCTTTCATTTTGTGCCTATTTAGTCTTTATTTTATTTTGTTTTATTGTACAGTGTATTCTCATAGTATTTTATTCTGTGTTTTGAGCATACATTTTATTGTTTGTTTCCTTTTTATTGAAAATAAATTTTCTCTCATGCGTCCTCTCCTACCACAATTTCCCCTCCCTCCACTCCTTCCAACTCCTTCCTCCACCTCCACCCTTGCTCTCCCCTAGGTCCACACCCCCTCCATTTGCTCTTCAGAAAAGAGCAGGTCTCCAAGCAACTACAACCAAACAGGACAAAACAAGATACAATAAAACAAGACAAAAGTTGTTATATCAAGTCCTTACAAGGCAACTCAGAAGGAGGGAAAGAATCCCAAGAGCAGGCAAAAGAGTCAGAAATACCCCAACTCCCATTGTTAGTAGTCCCCCCAAAACACCAAGCTGTCAGCCATAACAAATATGCAGAGGACCTGGCTCAGACCCATGCAGATTCTATACCTGCCTCTTCAGCCTCTGTGAGCCCTGCTTAGTTGATTCAGTGAGCTGTACTCTCCTGATGTCCTTTCTCCATCCCCTCTGACTCTTTTAACCATTCTGCTCCTCTTTTGTGGTGTTCCTTGAACTCCAAAGGGAAGTATGCAATGGGAACCTCCAATTTAAACTCTATACATAATGCCAGGCTGTGGGACCCTGCAGCCACTCCCATCTGCTGCAGAAGGAATGTTGTTGACTGGATAAGGTACCGATCTATGAGTACGGCAAAATATCACTAGGAAAATTTCTTTTCTTTTCTTTTCTCTTTTATTGGTTCTACCCTAGGGCTCTGAGATATCCAGTCTACACTTCTTGGCCATCAGAGCAGTGTCAGGAATGAGCTCCCGCTCATGGTGTGAGTCTCAAGTTAAACCAAACATTGGTTGGCTTCTCCCACATGTTCTGTGCCACCACTGTTCCAGCACACCTTGCAGGCAGGAGAGATGGTAGGTCGAGGATTTTGTGGATGGCTTGGTGTCCAGGTTTCTCTTCCTGTTGCCTGCAGAGCACTTTCCTGAACCAAGGAAACTAGAAGGTAGGGGTGAAGACTCCATGCAGGCACCAGCTCAACCTCTCCATGTTGAATGAGCTGTGTGGATGTTGTCCTCAGCAATGAGGCCCTGCTGTCAGTTTTCAGAGAGCAACCTTCTGTCCTAGCATCAGCTGGGCTGTTTACAAATACCCATGGGATTCCCTCAGTTAACAACTGAGCCAAACGCAATTCAGTTGCACCACTGAAAATCTTACCTGGCTACAGAATATGGTCAGTTCGGATTCCACATCCTCCATTACTAGGAGTCCTCACTAGGGTCACCCTCTTAGTACCCAGGAAGTTTCTGCTGCACTAAGTTTTCCACACTACCCCCAAGTGCCCCCAATTCCAGCTATCTCTCTTCATGATTCTCTCTCCATCTCCCTCACCTGATCCCCCCTGTTCCCATCCCCCTGACCCTTAGTTTACCTCTAAAATCTATTCTATTTCCCCTTCCCAGGGAGATCCATGTGACCCTACTAAAACCCTCCTCTTTACCTAGCCTCTCTAGGTCTGTGGATTGTAGCTTGGTTATCATTTACTTAATGGTTAATATCCAATTAAAGTGACTACATACCATGTTTGTCTTCTGGGGTCTGAGCTACCGCACTCAGGATGACTTCTCCTAGTTACATCTATTTGCTTGCAAATTTCATATCATTTTTTAACAACTGACGAATACTCCTTTGTATGCATGTACCACATTAATTTATCTATTCTTTGGTTGAGGAACATCTAGATTGTTTCCAGTTTCTGGTTATTACCAATAATGCTGCAATGAACACAATTTAGCAAGTGTCCTTGTGGTAGGATGGAGAGTCCTTTGGGTATATACCCAAGAATGGTATAGCTGGATCTTGAAGTAGATTGATTCCCGATTTTCTGAGGAACCATGATACTGATTTCTGTAGTTATTGTGCAAACTCACACTCCTACCAGCAATGGAGGAGTGTTCCCCTTGCTACACATCCTCGCCAGCGTGAGTTAGCCATTCTGACAGGTAATAGATGGACTCTCAAAGTAGTTTTGATTTGCATTTCCCTAATGGCTAAGGTTGTTAAACATTTTTTAAGTGTTTCTCAGCCATTTAAGATTCCTCTATTGAGAATTCTCTACTACTTAGATCTGTACTCCATTTTTAATTATATTATTTGGTTTGTTGATATCTAATTTCTTGAGCCCTTTATATATTTTTGATACTAGATCTTTATCTGATGTAGAGTTGCTAGAAAATCTTTTCCCATTCTATAGGCTGTCAATTTGACCTAACGGCAGTATTCTTTGCCTTACAGAAGCTTTTCAGTTCCTGGGGTCCCATTTATTAATTGTTGATCTTAATGCCTGCACTGTTGATGTTCTGTTCAGAAAGTCTTTCCCCACGCCAATGTGTTCAAGGCTGTCCTCCACTTTCTCTTGTATCAGATTCAGTGTGTCTTGTTTTATGTTGAGGTCTTTGATCCGCTTGAACTTGAGTTTTGTTCAGGGTGATAAGTATGGACCTATTCCTACTTTTCTACATGCAGATATCCAGTTTGACCTGCATCATTTGTTGAAGATGCTTTCTATTTTCCAGTGTGTATTTATGGCATCTTTATCAAAAATCAAGTGTCCATAGGTAAGTGAATTTACATCTGGGTCTTCAATTAGATTCCACTGATCCGCCTGTCTGTTTTGATGTCAGTATCAATGGTGACACCTCCAGCATTTCTTTTATTGTACAGGATTTATTTCAGCTATCCTAAGTTTTTTTGTCTTTCCATATGAAGTTAAGAATTGTTCTTTCAAGGTATGTGAAGAATTGTGTTGCAATTGCATCAAATCTGTTGATTGTTTCTGATAGAATGGCCATTTTTACTATGCTAATTCTAGCTCTCCAAGAGCATGGGAGATCTTTCCATCTTCTGATATCTTCTTCAATATCTTTCTACAAAGACTTGAAAGTTTTGGTCATACAAGCCTTTCACTTGCTTGGTTTGAGTTTTACCCCAAGATATTTTATATTCTTTGAGTTACTGCAAAAGGTGTTGTTCACTTGATTTCTGTCTCAGTATATTTTTTATATAAGAGGACTCCTGATTATTTTAGTTAATCCTATATCCAGCCACTTGACCAAAGGTATTCATCAACTGTAGTAGTTCCCTGGTGAAATTTTAGGGGCACTTATGTACACTATCATAACATCTGCCAATAGCCATACTTTGACCTCTTCCTTACCAATTTGTATTTCCTTGATCTCCTTTAGTTGTCTTATTGTGCTAGCTAAAACGTCAAGTACTGTATTGAATAGCTATTGAGAGAGTGGACAGCCTTGTCTTGTTCCTGGTTTTAATGGAATTGCTTTGAGTTTCTCTCCATTTAATTTGTTGTTCCTGCAGGCTTGCTGTAAATTGCCTTTATTATGGTTAGGTCATGTTCCTTGTAACCTTAATCTCTCCAGAATTTTTATCATGAAGTGTTTTAGATTTTGTCAAAGACTTTTTGGGCATCTGATGAGATGATCGTGGTTTTTTTTTCTTCTTCTTTTAGTTTGTGTATGTGGTGGATTACACTGATTGATTTTTGTGAAGCCTACTTTATTATGGTGGGTAATCTTTTTGCTTTGTTCTTGTATTTGGTTTGCAAGTATTGTATTGAGCATGTATGCAGCTATGTTTATAAGAAAAATTATTCTGTAATTCTTTTTCTTTGTTGAGTCTTTATGCAGTTTGAGTATCAGGGTAACTATGACCTCATAAAATTAATTTGGCAATGCTTCTTCTGTTTCTATTTTGTATAATAATTTAAGGAGTGTTGGCATTAACTCTTCTTTGGAAGTCTGGTAGAATTCAGCACTAAAACCTTCTGACCTTGGGCTTTTGGGGGTTGGGAAACTTTTAGTGACTGCTTCTATTTCATTAGGGATTATAGATCTATTTAAATTGTTTACCTGATCTTGATTTAACTTTGGTAAGTGGTTCCTATCAAGAAAATTATACATTCTTTTAGATTTTCCAGTTTGTAAGTACAGGATTTTATAGCATGCCCTAATGATTTTCTGAATTTCCTCAGTGTCTGTTATGTCCCCCTTTTTCTGATTTTATTAATTTGGATATTCTCTCTCCATCTTTTAGTAGTTTGGATAAGCATTTGCCTTTCTTCCTGATATTCTCAAAGAACCAACTCGTTGTTTCATTGATTCTTTGTACTGTTTTCTTTGTTTCTGCTTTATTGATTTCAACCCTCAGTTTGATTATTTCTTGCTGTCTACTCCTTGTAGTGATATTTCATTTGTACTTTAAGAAATAAAGATTGCCTAGAGATCAGAAAAGTAAAACAGCCACACTGGCCAGTCTCACAGACCAGGCAGCAATGACACACACCTTTAATCCCAGTAGCCACACTAACTTACCATAGAAACCAGGCAGTAATGGTGCACACCCTAATCCCAGAATTAGAGAGGAATATATTACGGGAGTAGACAGCTCTCTGTCTCAGTCTCATTCTGAGGTTTCCTGAAGGCAGGATCATCATTTTCAGACTGAGGTTGAGGTAAAAACCAGCAGTTGGCTGCTTTGTTTTTCTGGTCTTCAGGTTGAACCCCCAAATCTGTCTCTGAGTTTTATTAATCATGCTTTAACTCCTCTTGGGTATGCTTATTTCTCTTTGTTCTAGATCTTTGAGGTGTGCTGTGAAGTTGCTAGTATGAGATCTCTCCATTTTTTTTTTTTTGTGTAGTCACCCCATGCTGGGAACTTTCCTCTTGGTGTCATTTTTATTACCTCACATGGTTCGGTTGGCCATGTGTTCATTTCCACTGAATTCTAGAAAGGCTTTCATTTCTTTATTTCTGCCTTGACCCTTTTTTTTTTCATTCAGTAGAGAGTCGTTCAATTTCCATGAGTTTGTAAACTTTCTGTTGCTTCTGCTGGTATTGATATCCAGATTTAATTCATGGATGCAGGGAGTTATTTTAATTTTCTTGTATCTATTGAGACTTGCTCTGTGTCTGAGTGTGTGGTCAATTTCAGAGAAATTTCCATGAGGTACTGAGAAGGAAGTCTATTCTTTTGTGTTTGGGCAAAGTGTTCTGTAGATATCGGCTAGGTCCATTCGGTTTATGATGTCAGTTAGCTCCAGAATGTGCCCATTTTAATGTTTGTTTGGATAATCTGTCCATTGGTGAGACTGGAGTATTGTAGTCTCCCGCTATTAGTGTGCAAAGGTCAATATGTAATTTAAAGTGTAGAAGTGTTTATTTTCAAAAGTGGGTACCCTTGTGTTTGGGACATAGATGTTGAATTGAAATGTCATCTTCATGGATTTTCCTTTTGAATATGGGATGTTCTACCCCCATTTCTTTAGATTAACTTTGGGTTGAAGTCTATTTTGCTAGATAGTAAAATGGCTACACCAGCTTGCTTCACAGGTCCATTTGCTTGGACCATCTTCTCCCAACCCTTTACCCTGAGATAATGTCAGTTCTTGATGTTGAAGTATTTCTTGTATGCAGCAGAAGGATGGGTCCCATTTTCCCATCCATTCTGTTAGTCTGTATCTTTTTATTGGGGAATTAAGTCTATTGATAATTGAGAGATACCAATGGCCAATGACTGTTTCTTCCTGTTATTTTGTTGGTGCTGGTGCTGTGGCTGTTGATCATGGTGGTGGTAGGTGTAGTGGTAGTGGTGGTGGTGGCGGTGGTGGTGGTAGGTATAGTGGTGGTGGGTGTGGTGGTCATGGGTGTAGTGGTGGTGGGTGTGGTGGTCGTGGGTGTGGTGGTGGTAGGTGTGGTGGTGATGGTGGTGGTAGTAGGTGTGGTTGTGGTGGTGGTGGTGGTGGTGGTGGTGGGTGTTTCCCTTCTTTTGATTTTACTCTTGTGAGATTATTTGTTGCCTTTGTTTCCATGGGTGTAATTGTTGTAATTTAAAAAAAAAAAAATTAGTGGCATGAGAGAGAAAGACGCTATGTGACAGAGCTCAGGTAGAAGGATTTTTATTGGGGGAAACTGAATGGGAAAAGGGGTAGAGGAGAGGGGAGACTGGCCTCTGGGGACAGGAGCAGCAGAAGAGAAGAGAGGGAGGGCAGACAGGCAGATGGAGACAGAGAAAAAGAGAGAGATGGGAGGTGGGCAGGGCCCTTTTAAAAAGGAACATAGTGAATGTGCACAGGAGACACTTAGTGCCTACAGCTGAGGACGTGTACCCCGTGGTCAGGCCAGTGCAGATGTCTGGATACTAACAGTAGTTAACCTCCTTATGTTGGGATTTTCTTTTAACACCTTCTGTAGGGCTGGGTTTGTAGATATTGTTTAAATTTGACATTATGATGTAATATCTTACCTTTTCCGTCTATGCTGATTGGAAGTTTGCTGGGTATAGTAGTCTGGGCTGGCATCTGGGATCTCGAGTCTGCAGCACATCTGCCCAGGCCCTTATGGCTTTTAGAGTCTCCACTGAGAACCCAGTGTAATTCTAGTATGTCTGCCCCTGTATGTTACTTGGTCTGTTTCCACTGCAGCTTTTAACATTCTTTCTTTGGTCTGGATGTCTACAGTTTTATCAAAATTACTGGACTTTCTTTTCTAGTCCAATCCATTTGGTGTTCTGTATGCTTCTTGTACCTTCATATGCATCTCCTTCTTCAGGTAAGAAAAATTTTCTGCTAAGATTTTGCTGAAAATGTTTTCTGAGCCTTTGAGCTGGAATTCTTCTCCTTCCTCTACTTGTAGTTTTCTTAGGTTTGGTCTTTTCATTGTTGTCCAAGATGTCCTGTATCGGGAATTTTTAGATTTAACAATTTTTGGACTGGTGTGTCCATTTCTTCTATTGTATCTGCAATGCCTAAGATTCTGTCTTCCATTCTCTTGGTGAGGCTTGCCTCTGTAGTTCCTGTTCGAAGTCCTAAATTTTTCATTTCTAGAATTTCCTTAGTTTGTGACTTCTTTTTGCTTCTGTTTCCTTTTTTCAAGTCTCAAACAGTTTCATTTGTTTCTTTCACCTACTTAGTTTTTTTCCTTGACTTTCCTTACGGGAGTTATTCATTTCCTTCAATTGTTTGTGTTTGCCTGGCTTTCTTTGAGAGGCTTATTCATTTTCTCCAGTTGTTTGTGTTTCCCTAGATTTCTTCAGGGATTTATTCATTTCCTCTTAGAGGACATCGTATCTGTCATCTTCAGGTAGTTGGTTGAAGGTCTTTTTCTGCTTCCATTGTGTTGGAATATTTCGAGCCTGCAGTAGAAGGGTAGCTGGACTCTGGTGGAGAGGAGCTGTTCTGGCGGTTACCGTGTTCTTATGTTGCTGCTTGAGCATCTGGGTTTGGGGGTGAGTGTCTAGCTGATCACTTCTGGGTTTGTCTTTGCTGGGTGGGTGTTTAGTCCCTTGCTTTCTGTTTCCTCTCTTTCAGAGAGTATGTTGCATGTTTTACTGGCCTGCTGACCCAGTGTGTTCAAGGGGAATGCTTGCTTGGGTTGGAGGCTGGAGGAAGGGGATGTCAGGGGAAGATGGTGTGTTGCAACAATAGGGGTGACCTGAGGATTGGGTCTTGGGGAGCAGGGATATTGTAGAAACTCTGAGGGCAGCCTATCTGGTTTTCTGGCAGGCTTGGCCTGTGGTTGAGTAGGGTGCCTGCCCACGCTGGGGGCTGGGATACAGTGGTGAGGTAGGAAGGGGGGTCACAGGAAGATGGTCTGTGGGATCTTTGGGAGGCATGAACATGGGGGAGGGGGAAGATACAGCTGGTGTTCTATTGCTACTTTAGGGGCAACCTTGAAAATTGAGGTCTGGTCTTTTTATTTTTCATTCTTTCCTCTTTTCCTCCTCTTGTGACCATTTCCATCACAAGACTTCAATCTCTGGGCATTTCCTCAGCAGTATGTAGGTTATAGCAACCCTTCTGCGCTTTTTATTATTATCATTAATTGTCACTTTGATTATTGTCAGCTTGTTAATCTAGAGTCATCTGGGAAGAGGTGTCTTGGTGAGGGACTAGGCAGATCAGACTAGGCATGACTGTGGACGCTGTCATGATTTCCTCATCGATGTGGGAAGACTCAGCCCACCACGGGCAGTACCATTCTCTGGGCTGGGGTCCTGGACTCTGTGAGAGTGGAGAGAGGGAGCTAAGGAAGAATCACAGGCACACCTATTATCTCTCTGCCCACGATCGTGGTTGTGACTGTCTACTTTACGCATCTACCACTGACCCTTGCCCGAAACGGTAAACGAACCTGGGATGGTGAGCTGAATAAGCACCCCATCCTCTGTGCTGCAGTTGGTATGTGGGGTAGGCCCTGGCTCACAGCGAGCACACACACACACATTTTGCTTTGCTTTAATAATGGTCAAAATATATTGTGTGGAACAAATTAATAAAAAAACCCTCAGAGTTATTCTTAGATGTCCTTCTCCCAGGTGCTATTGGGAGTGTGTCAAGCTGACAACAAAGCTATCCATCATTGAGCTAATGTGTCTGAAATAGTAAGTCCAAATAAAATTTTCCTTTTTCAAATTTTTTTCTATTTACGTGTTTATGTGTTTTCCTGCCTGTCTATATGTGCACCATGTGTGCAGTACCTGTGGCGGTCAGAAGAGGGCGGCAGAACTCCCCGAGCTGTAGTTGCAAGGGCTTGTCCATTTCGTGATGTCAGTGCTAGGAACTGAACTCCCATCTTCTTTGAGAGCAGCAAGTGCTCTGAAGTTAAACAATCTGTCCAGGCTCCTAATTTTTTTAGTTGATTCTCTAAACTTGTGTTACAGCCACACACGTGTTACTAGTACATTACTTCAGAGGTGTGGGCTTTGGAGAGCAATTTGTCTGTCCTGGGTGGATTTGTTCCAGGTATCTATCAGGCTTGCTGCCATGAAATGATTCTAGAGTACTGTGTGTTATGTTCAGGAGAGATTACCGGGTCCAGCAGCTGAATCTCTCACAGACTCCCGAGAGGGCTGTTCTAGTTGGGGTTTCTATTGCTGTGATGAGTCACCACCAGCAAAAGCACTGTGGGGAGGAAAGGGTTTATTCAACACACACTTCCACATCACCGCTCCTCATCAAAGGAAGCCAGGACAGAAACTTGTGCAGGGCAGAAACCTGGAGGCAGGAGATGATGCAGAGGCCTTGGAGGGATGCTGCTTACGGGCTTGCTCCTCGTGGCTTGTTCAACCTGCTTTCTTATAGAACCCAGGACTGCCTGTCCAGGAATGGCCCCACCCAAAATGGGCTGGGCCTTCCCCCCTCAATCAGTAATTAAGAAAATGCCTTGCGGGCCTGCCTAAAACCCCTTCTCGTGGAGGTTTTATCTTAATTGAGGTTCCCTTCTCTCAGAAGACTTCAGCCAGCATCAAGTTGACACAAAACTATTCAGTGCACAATCAAATGTCTCTTAGGGGCATCTTCAGGGACACTGCAGAGGCTGCCACAGGTCTGGTCTTCTGTCGATCGACTTCCAGAACAATGGCTCTGCTAAATGACAGAGAGTGTAGCAGTGGAATCCTTGCTGGTTCGTGTTGTCTTTACAGTGACAGATGCCAAGTTCCAGCACTGGGTGTTTATGCAGAGAGGCATTAAAAGATTAAATATGACTGCATTTTTGACAACAGACCAGTCCCCATTCCATAATCAATATGCTAGCATTATTATTATTTTATGAAAACAGTCATTCACCGTTTGGTGAAAGAGAATGACGGTATTGATCTCTTGAACACGCATTTTATTTTCCATTAAATTTTTATGGGGCATGTCAGGCTGTGTGCTGGGTCTGATCTTTCCTGCACATTAATGTACAAAGCTCTGCAGATGTGGAAATTAATGAGGACTGTGTTCATAAAACCAGCTCAGACCGTCTAGGAACACAAAGTAAACATTGCCTCCTTGGAGCCTGGTTGCAAGCATATTAGGTTTTGAGGTTTGTGAACTGACCCACAAAGGAAACAGAAACCTCCTCTTAGTGAGGAGAGAGAGAGAGGATGAAGCAACCATTAGAGAATCTTTCTCTGAGGCTGCTGAAGACATGGTGGATGCCAGTTTCAGAAGCCTCAGAACACGCAACAATCAGAGGCTGTGGGTAATTCAGTCACCCCCTGAGCACAGCTCTCTCTACCATGTGACATCTTCTGTCTCTCCACCAGGCACTGCTCAGAGGAGTGGCCTAGTTCTGCCCTTGGTTGCTGTGATAAGAGGTGAGGAAGGGTTTGTTTGGCTCGCCTTGACTCTAGTCCATCATGGCGGCAGCTAGGACAGGAATAGGTGTCCAGTCAGCCCCTGAGAACCTGTCTGTCTCCACCTCCCCCGTGCCAGAAATGCAGGCTTAGCCGGCCACTCCCAGCTTTTTATGTGAGTGCTGGGAACCCAATCTCAGGTCATCAGACTTGGTCAAGCCATCTCACCATCCCGCAAATGCCATTTCTTAGGTATCTACATCACAGACTGGAAAGCAGAACCCATTGCTCTCTGTAGATGTGCTGTTTTAATCTCTGTCTCCAAAAATTCATTCATTCATTCTTCATTCAACTAACTATTCAAATACAAGAATAGCTTCAAAGCAAGACTCTGGGCTGGCTGTGATTAGGGACTCACACTAGTGGGGCAGTTTTGAGGGGCACTCAGGTGTTGTCAGAGACTGAAAGGTTTCTTACTGTGACAACCTGCACGGTGCCACTGATCAGCTGGCATTCTCTCCCCTCACTCTTGCTTTTACTTGCTCCCATTTCTGTGGCTCTGACTGTCTCACAGTTCAGACCAATTCTCCCACTACCAAGGGTTAGCACAGACCCACAGCTGAAGAGCTCAGTCTGCAAGAACCCATTTCAGATGCCACGCACAAGTGTTGGGACCCCAGGTTGTCTGGCTGGATGACTGCAGTGTTGCCATTGCAGTCCCTGGTTTTGAATCTTGTTGGGACAAGCCGTAGACATCAGAGATATTTTACACTTACAGGGAAGCTTCTGAGAAGGGGTGTGGCCCAGACATGTGCAAGTGTAGGGGGAGTGTTGTGAAATCCAGCTGGGTGTGGAGCTCCCATGCCCAGTCCCCAGCTTTGGAGTGTGCTGCCTCCCAGGCCTCTACACCCACCAAGCCTGGACTGCGCAAACTCTGGCCTGTAGCAGCTGTATGTACAGAGATTTCACTCTATGGCTGTGAAGGCTGAAGTAGCAGCTATTGGTGAAAGATCTCAGTCTGCAGCCTCTCCCCATGGCTGGAAGTTAGGGAATAGAAATACAACCTTGCTGCTTCTCAGGAGGCACGCTGTCCTAGTCAGGGTGATGACTCTCGTGACTGTACACCAGGACCAGAAGCAACTGGGGAGGGAAGGGTTTACTTGGCATACACATCCAGGGTCACAGTCTTTTGAGAGAAGTCAAGACAGGAACTCAAGCAGGGCAGGAACCTGGAGGCAGGAGCTGATGAGGAGGCAGGCCATGGAGGGATGCTGCTTACTGGCTTGCTCTGCATAGTTGCTCAGCCTGCTTTCTTACAGAACCCGAGACCACCTGCCCAGGCATAACACCGTCCACAATAGGCTGGGTCCTCCCTCATTGTTCACTGAGAAAGTGCCCTAAAGCTGGATCTTATGGAGGCATTTTCTCATTTGAGTTGCCCTCCTTCTGAAGGACTCTAGTTTGTGTCAAGCTGACACAGAACTCGCCAGCACGATTGAGTCCCTCCCACTCAACTTGACACACAAACACGTCACCGTTAAGCTACAGTCTTTCCCTTCTTACTCATCCCCAAGGTCACATTTGAATAATGCCATTATAATATGAACACTTCGAATCTCAAAAGTTTCATAGTCTTTGAAAATTTAAACACTTAAAAATTCAGTCTCTTTCAAAACCCAAAGTCTTTGCAAATTCCCAAAATATTTTTAAATTTCAAAGTCTGTCAACTGTGGGCTCCTATAAAATCAAACATAAATTAAATACGTTCTTACCTCAAGAAGGAAAGACCAGAGCACAGTCACAATCAAATCAAGGCAAACTCTGACTGCCCAATTTCTGGGATCCACTCACAATCTTCTGGGTTCCTCCAAAAGGCTTGGAGTTGTTTGTCTGGCTCTGCCCGCTAAAGCACCCACAGCGTGGGTTCCATTCCCCCAAATGCTGCCGTTCTTGGTGGTCATCTCATACAGGCATCTCCAGAATACCAGAGGCTCCCCTGTACCAAGGCTGTGCTTTTACACAGCCTCATCTGGGCTTCCTTTAGGGGCTCCAGCCCTGCCACACAGTGCCAAGCCTCTACTGCTCTTCATGACCCCTGCATGCTTACAAAACCATAGCCACCTGGGTGACACCTACACATGACCAAGTTTGGCTACCAATGTGACGTACAACCACGGTCAGTGTAGAACACAGCTTCTATGTACTGACCCATGGAAAATCTTCCCAGAAGATTTTCACCGTATTGATGCTGGTCTCTTCTTAATCTCTGCTAACTTCTCAACCACAGCTGATGAGCATTAATTGTCCCAGTAAAGCAAAGGTTTTGGTGGTGTTGGTCTCTTGTCAATCACAGATGGTTCTTTAGCCCTAGCTAATCAGAACCACAGATTCTTAACTCAAAATATCAAATGGTCCTGATAAGAGTCTTTAAGTGACTCCCAGTCTTCCCTCCAGAACTTCACAAGCCCGGCCTCCATTAGACAATGTTTTCAACATTCTTTACCTTCCAACGTCCCACAGAGGAGTTCACCAAGCTGTGAACACTCAATGGCTCTTGTAGCCCACAGTTCCAAAGTCCTCCCCAAAACAACATGGTCAGGTCTGTCACAGCAATCTCCACTCCTGAGACCAGTTTCTGTCCTCTTCAGAGTCATTGTTACTGAGATGGAACACCAGGACCAAAGGCAAGATGGGGAGAAAAGGTTTACTTGGCGTACACAGTCGCAGTCCATTGAGAGAAGTCAGCACAGGAACCCACACTGGGCAGGATCCTAGAGGCAGGATCTGATGCAGAGGTCATAGAGAGATGCTGCTTACCGACTTGTTCTTCATGGCTTGCTCAGCCTGCTTTCTTACAGGACCAGCCCAGGATGGCCCCACCCACAACGGGTTGAGCCCTCCCACACCAATTGCTAATAAGAAAATGCACTGCAGCTGGATCTTCTTCCTCATTTGAGCTGCCCTTCTTTCAGATGACTCTAGCTTCTGTCAATCTGGCATACAGCTAGCCAGGACACTGGCCCTCCCATCAGGAGGCTCTTCAGGGTCGCAGCCAGAGGCATCTCATGTGAGCATCCTGTTCAGGACATTTCAGGGATTTTAATGAACGGGTGAGAGGATGAGGAATGAAGACAAAGTAGATACTTTTATTATGGGCATACTACCTCCGTGTTAGCAGTGCTAGCCTCATCCTGCCTCAGAGGAGCCGCAGAGATCACAAACATGCCGAACACCTCTGACTGGGAAGTCGTGGCAGACTCGCTCCTCCAAGTTCATGGCTGGGCCTTCCCTGTCAGGGAAGCAGTATCCTGCACTCTCTCGAGGTGTGTGGGTAATATTTAAGCTAAAGTGGACTGAAAGGAGACTCCGTCTTCTTCATTAGGTCCCCAGAGTAACAAGGATGACTGTGTCTCCTGGTGATGAGATCGTGGCACTCCCTGTGCCAGCCTCAAACATCCACAGCATAGACTGGGTGACGGGGGGACGGGGGACACTCTTGTAAAACACAGATCTCCTCCCAGCTGCTGGAGGAAAAGAAGAGCCCTCCTGGAGATGGACCAGAGTCCGTGAAGATGCCAGCAGTAAGAACTCTACAGCACCTAACTACTTAACTCCAGTCCCACAGGGATTCAGCACAGTCCACGCAGGCCACTGGAGGCCACACTGGGCAGCAGCCAACGCCTCTGCTCCCTTCACGGCCCACCTCCAAGGACTCCTCTGTTGAGCTCCTCAGTGGCTGAGACTGAATGCCAACCCTCTCTCTGCATGGGAGTCCTTCTCCTCCTGGCCCTGGAACAGACTGTCCTGTGTAGGCACAGTCCTCATCCATGCCCTCTGGACCATAAACCTGTGTATTGTATGGTGAATATGTGTACACATGTGTATGTGTGAGTGCAGGGGGGAGGACAGGTGTTATTCCTCAGGATTCTGGCCACCTTGCTTTTTTTTTTTTAATTTGGGGGACTTTATATTTTAACTTCCTTGAACATTCCACACAATGTATCTATTTACATCACTACCACTCTTCTGCTACTGCTCCAACCTTTCCTACGCCTGCCCCTCCTCCTCCTCCTCCTCCTCCAATCCACAGTTTCTCATTAACATCTTTACTCTGACCAGGAGCTTACAAATTCTTCCAGGTTGACAGACAGGCAAGTCCCAGAATCCTCCCGTTTCTGCCTTCTTGGTGCTGGAATTAGAAATGTCTACCGCCACATCTGTTTTTCCTTTTATGTCACTCTGGGGATCAAACTTGAGTCCTCATGCTTGCAAGACAGGTACTGTGCTGTCCTGTGTCCCCAGCCTTGTATCATAAGGCTCCCCAGTGTATAACTGGGCTTCACTTGTCCAGTCCAGAGATTTCAGGAGCCCTTGTGGACACAACAGACCGTGGTCGTTTGAGACCCCAGGAGGAATATGTGTTAGCCCTTCTGCTGTGGTTTCCTGGCTCTGAGGAACACTGTGAGGCATGAAACAGGTCAGGGCCATTAACATCAGGCTAGAATTTCCAAATGTGTACAAAATACTGGAAACAGTTGGTGCAGAAAACAAACGCGATCTAAAAATCAAAGCAATGTTGACTCCCAAGAACACTCTTGTGGGTGCCAACGGTGTGGGATTTCCTCACTTTGATTTGCCATTTCTTTTTCCTCTGCTGTTTTCCTCTGCACTGACTGAAAGCTCAGAGCGGCCCGGACTTTGATGGAGCCTGTGTGGCAGAAGACCCCCGCGCATCGGAACACAGACCCCAGTGCTCCTGCCTACTCCGAGCGCAATTAAAGCAACTGAAATGCTTCATTTGAAACATCCTTTCTCACACTTCAAAGCAATGAGTCTGATGAGCGATTACAGGCGATTGAAAGCTAATAAGGAACGTAATTCATGCTTGAAGATACTTCATGGGCACAGACATTGCTTGTGAGTGTTCTGCCTGTTGGAGAACACTCCTGAGTCAGAAAGGGGCTAAGCTAGCAGACTACACTGCCCATCCCTAGTCCCCAAAGTTAGCCAGAATGGTATAAGGAGAGGTCCTCAGACACCTTTGGCTCAGACCAGCAATGGTAAACAGTGGGGCCATTTGACTACATTTGCTGTGTAATCACTACAGAAAACATGGCCGAGATTCCAAAATGTCATCTGTGCTCAAGACAGAGTCATTACTAGGAACCATGAGAGCATCATATGATTTGTTGGAGGTGACTGAGAGCAGCTTCAGAGACCAATTGTTTGAGCCACTGGTCCCTTGCTTCCTGGGATGGGCTGCATCCTATCTCATTTATACATTAGAGTCTCAACCCTAACAGGTCATTTAGGGATAGGTCTTTTGGGGAATACATTGTTTTTATTATCAACTTATTCTCTTTGAGTTGTCTTGAGCGCCGTGGTCCTTCTTAGGTGGGTCAGAACCCACACTACACAATGAGCTCTGGGTTGCAAAAAAAGCATTGATTTTTGCAACCGACTCTACTGCTTTTTCTACCGGCTTATCACAAAGACTTCCAAGTTTTATGAATTCATTGTAAATGACGTCGTCAGTCAATTGTAAATGACATCATCAGCATGAGAGCCAATGAGTGAGGCAGACGTACTTCTAAGAGGAGACATCAGAGATCTCACTATGACACAGAGATGCCATGTGAGGACCCCACAAGAAGGTGCTCATCCTCAAGTCAGGGAAAGTGACAGCTCTGCTCATGAATTGGCGTCTCCAGAACCATGGGGAAATGGTTTTGCCTGCAGAGCTGTTAGGGCAGAGCTTGGCAAGACTAAGACACCACATTCGTGCTCTCCAGGATCTCTTGGCTTCTCATGCCAACACCGTACCTTACACCCCACCCTCACTGTCCTTTGTCACCATGCAAAGCCAGTCACTTTTTCCTAGTGTCTCAGTTAGGGTTCCATTGCTGTAATAAAATACCATGACCAAAAGTCGGGGAGGAAAAGGCTTATTTCAGCATACGGTTGCATATCATAATCCATCATTTCAGAAAGTCAGGGCAGGAAGTCAAGGCAGGAACCTGGAGGCAGGAACTGAAGCGGAGGCCATGGAGAAATACTGTGTATTGGCTTTCTCCCTATGACTTGCTCAGCCTACCTTCTCCTATACACCCCAGGGCCACACGCCTTCTTCATGGTGGACTGCGCTCCACGCTGTCAATCTCCAATCTTTGAGTTCCGTGTCAATGAGAGACCCTGTCTCAACAAACAAGGTCAATCCAGAGGAATGACTCCTGAAGTTGACCCCTGCTCTCCAAATGCATGTATGTACATGTGCACATTTATACACACACACACACACACACACACACACACACACGAATGTATACCAACACAAAAATAGTCCCTTTTTCTTTCTCTGGTATGGCCAACCTTGCAAATATTTTCCCCATGACTTGGCCTTTCCGGTTCAACCGAGGCAGTGTTCCTCCCCTAACAAGCCTGCACCTGTCCACTGACTTCTCTGGCACCCGGGAAGTTCTCTATCTGCTTGTAGATACAGCTCAAGAACAAAAGGGTGTTGGTGCCTCCCACCCTTCCTGGAGCCACCCTCACCAGAAAGTACATGGCAGCTGGTGAAGAGAAGCCCAGTCTCCCTCCAGAGGGTGGAGGCAATTCTGAGGTAGACCGACAAGGTTCCTGTGTGCTCCCACCCCCACCCAGGACTGGGACATGTCTTCTAGAAGGATTCATGTCTGATGGGCCTGCAGGATCTTTTTCTTCCTTCTTTTTCCTTCTTTCTCACTTCTGCATTGGCCACTTAAATGAACAGCCTGCCTGTGAGCCCTGTTCCTGGGACCTGCCGCACTCACTAGGCCGTGCTGAGGAGTGTCCCAGAGCTCCTGCTCCCTGCCTTACAGATAAGATCAGAGGGTGTCCTATAGGGGCTGGACCAGCCACGGACATCCAGAGAGAAGCAGGCCTATTCCCTAACTTCAAGGCTTTGCTTCTTGAAACATGCCTTAGAGGGAAAGCCCTGGTTTCTTCCCACCCCACATGGAACTGACGGCTCTTTGTCCTGTGGTTGTTTGTGTCTGCTGGGTTTTGTTGCTCTGATGGTTTGGACTAATCCTGGAGACGCTGCCTCTTCCAGGGCTCCTTTCTCGCTAGAGAACCACTGGCCCGTGAGTGCCCTTCCCCTGTGCAACCTGTCCAGGACCAGGTTTATGTTCCCAGCCACCTCCTTTACGGAGCCTTCACAGACCAACCCAATCCTTCTTCCCCAAATCACAATGAAAGGTGAGCCCTTCATCCCAAAGACCGCCCAGACGGACCAAGCCGTGCAGTGAGCTGTGTGATCCAAGCTTGCTCGAACCTCCTGCCTGTCTCCTTCACACATTCCTGTTGAAGCCACCACAGCTCTCTGGCCATATTTTCTGCACATTTCTCCTGCAGCCTGACCAGCCTGGTCCTGCCCCACGTGGCCCTGCCTTGACCGGACCTGATCGATACAAACCTGACACACTTCCAATCACGTCATCTTTGACTAGACCCAAGCCCAGGGGACACTGTGCCAGTTCTCTGGGAACCTGAGGGTGAACACCATGCTCTGAGCCTGGCCTTCCTTCACCTGCCAACTGAGGAGACCCCAATGTCCCTGGAATTGTCAAGAGACACACAGAGGGAGAACATATTTAAAAAAATCAGGCACAAAATAAGCACTTCTGGTTATTTTCTTTGCCATATACCGTAGGTACAGCTGATAAAAACCACTGATTCCAGGTCTAATCATGAACTCAGTGAGTTGCTGAGCAGGGTACAAGAACAAGTCTTTGAGAATTTTGGGGACAAATATAAATGAGTTTACCCCCAGTTCCTATGGGATCTTCCTCGCATGGGTATTTCTCCCTCCGCTTTCAGACGCTTGTTTCCCGAGTTTGATGCAAACCATCCAGTTAATAAGTTAACTGCCAATTATTCAGACTCAGCGGCAGTCTATAAGGTAATAAATCATTATTTCACTCAGCTGAAAAGAATTGATACAAGGAAGCAAGAAATAAATAAATAAGACAACTGTCAAGGAAATAAGACAGGATTTACAGGAGGCCGCCCCCATTCCCACTCCTCTCCGCATCTTTTTCTGGGGTGTTAATCTCCCATAAGTGGTTATTACCACATGAAACACATGGAGATTATTTCAATTAATTATGTTTGCTACATTGTTTCAAAAGATTATTCCACTATTTACTGGCAATTAGACAGGCTTTCATGTAAGTGTGCCGCCAGAGGGCCTGTCGAGTGGGACAGTAGATAGAGTAATTGAAATTAAGTTTGTACTTGTAAGAAGCTGTCCTTTGGAAGTCAAGGGTCTCAGAGCAGCTCTGAGGTGATGCTTCCAAAGCACGAGAGAGGGTGAACAAGCACACACAGGCACACACCTCCTTTCTGAAGAGTCAAGAGCGCTGTTGCTCTTGGCTGAGAAAAGGAGAACCATTTCCAGGCTGTGAGGAGATAGGGAGAGGCAGGCTGCAGGAGCAGGCTTGCTTTATTGA
Source organism: Arvicola amphibius (assembly GCF_903992535.2). NCBI lineage: Eukaryota > Metazoa > Chordata > Mammalia > Rodentia > Cricetidae > Arvicola > Arvicola amphibius. Next base: position 3,142,595 of record NC_052052.2, read on the forward strand.
CACTGGGGAAGGGTAGGTTGCTCTGGAGGAGGAAGGTTCAAGGTCATGAGTCCTGTAAAGAGTGTATTTGAAAAGTTAACGTAAGTCAGAGGTTGAGTGACAGACTTCATCTGATCCAGGTTGAGCCTGGGCTGACGGATGAAGACCACTGGGTGTAGTGGCATTTCAATTGACTGCCTGAAGATCCAAGAGTAAAACAGCCCCACTGGTCAGCCTTACAGACCAGATGATGGTAACACATACCTTTAATCTCAGTAGCCATAATGACACACACCTTTAATCCCAACGAGTAGCCAAATGAGTTGCATAGAAATCGGGTGGGTGCACGCCTTTAATCCCAGCCCTGGAGAGGATTATAAAACGGGAGGAGACGGCTCTCAGACACAGTCTCATTCTGAGATTCCTGGAGGCAGGATCGCCATTTCAGACTGAGGTAGAGGTAAGAGCCAGTGACCAGCTACTTTGCTTTTCAGATCTTCAGGTTGAACCCCAATTTCTGACCCTGAGATTTCACTGTCCATGCTTCATTTGGTGCCCAACTTTTTGTGTATGAATTTATGAAAAACCCATTTGCCTGAGGCTTTTTAGCCACCAGCCCAGGCCAGGACTGGGATGAGAATTCCAGCTCTAGGAATCGGAACCCAAACCTAGCTGCCTGGGTTCAGGAGAATCGCTAGTGCTCCCAGCTCCCACCTGCCCCAGCTCAGCTTCCAAGTTAAGATGGAAAATACACAGAGAATCTGGACACTGTGTGTTATTGTGTTGTTTTTGAATTGTTTGACTGCTGAGGAAGGAGCAACAATTGCTAAAAGACATTTGATTATTAACACTGCCAAAGTAATCCTACTTATGTATTTTAAAAATGCCTTGACTTCAAAATTTAAGTCAAAAGATATCTTACTTTGGAGAAGAGGTTTTGCTTTTGTTTACAAAGGAAGTAAGAGGCTATGGATTCATTCTGGATTAAGAAAAGTAAGGTTTGATCAAAAAAGATCCCCTGAAAAATCTCCAGTGGGAAGAGATGACCCAGATGATCCAACATTTGTTGCAGTTTCCTCTGAGTTCTACATCCAGAACAGCTTCAAGACTGCTGGTGAGATGATCCAGCCTCACAGAATACTCCAGTAAGGACTGGAACCATAATCCTAATTTTTTTGGGGGGGTTCCCATAAGATTATCAGTGGCCCCTTCCAGTCAGCAGGAAGTAGTATAGAAAACTACACCCACATTCCAAAAAAATGGATTATGGATGCTTGTTTTTGTTTAATGTGTTGGTTAAAAATTGTTATAGATAATAATCAAGAAAAAAGCTAAACAAAGAAAATTAGATTCAAGGTTCTTGTTTTGGAAAAAAAAAAGGCCAGGCAGTTTTGGTGGCACATGCTTTTAATCCCAGTACTTAGGAGGCAGAGGCAGGTGGATCTCTGTGAGTTCTAGGCCAGCCTGGTCTACAGAGTGAGTTCCAGGACAGGCTCCATAGCTACTGAGAAACCCTGTCTCGAAAAATCAAAATAAAATAGAAAGACAGAAAAAAAGAAAGAAAAAGAAAAAAGGGGAAAGGGACTATAAATATGATAAAAAGGTAGATTATTGAATATACTTTTTAAAAGCAACTGTTAGTTTTAAATGTTTTACATTGGATTTACTTTTATATAATTGTATACAAATCTTATATATTGATACAAATTTGAGATTAATTTTGTAGTGGCATTTCAATTGTACTTTAATGAATAAAGACTGCCTGAAGATCTGAGAGTAAAACAGCCCCACTGGTTACAGACCAGGCAGTTGTAACACACACCTTTAATCCCAGTAACCACACTAGTTGATGTAGGGATCAGGTGGTGCATGCCTTTAATCCAGTGGTGCACACCTTTAATCCCAGCCCTAAACAAGAATATAAGACAGGAAAAGATGGTTCTTTTTCTGAGATTCCTGGAGGCAGGATCGCCATTTCAGACTGAAGTCAAGGTAAAAGCCAGTGACTGGCTGCTTTGCTTTTCAGATCTTCAGGTTGAACCCCAATTTCTGACCCTAAGCTTTTATTAATCATTTTTCACTGGGGCATCTTCTGTCACCCAGTTCAAATTATTGTTTTGAGTGGGACGATTTCATGTGAAGGCCAGATGTTGAATTTCCAAGAAGCAAAGGATTTTCTCTACTTATCTCCCACCTGGTTCCATCGCAATCAGGACCCTTTCAATCCTGCGACGGCTTTGCTACTTTTCTCATTGTTATGACAAAACCCAGAAGAAAATCAACTGAAGGAACGAAGGGTTTACTCAGCTCATAGGTTGAGGACACCGTCCACCATGGCGGGGAAGACACGGAGCGCGGGGCAGTGGTTGGTTGTGCTGCGCCTGCAGTCAGGAAGCGAACGAGATGAACGCTGGTGCTCAGCTCACCTTCTAGCTTTCATTCCGTCCAGGACTGCACCACATGGGATGGTGCCACCCATATTTAATATGGCTCCTCTCACCTCAATTTGATCTAATCTGAAAAGTCCCTCACAGGCAGGCCTAAAGGCTGTTTCCATGGCGATCCTAACCCCCAGGAAGTTGACAATCAATATTGACTATCTTCATGCTCTTGAGGCCTGCTTATGGGCTAGCTTGGTAGGTGGTCCCTGTCCATTGCTGTTGCTTGTGTTGCCCATAGGTAGCTGGGTCTATTGAACTGCTCTGCCCAGATGCATGCCCTTGTTTTTCAAAAAAAAATTCTTTTTTTTTATTATTCATGCTATTTATTGGGTGAGTGTCAGTCTCCCCATACTATGGTCAAGATGTGCTCTTCTTCTTTTAAGTGCTGTTCCTCAGGGAACACACATGTTCAGGACCATAATAACTTCCTGGTCAACCCATTTGATATCACAGGATGTCTCTGTATTTTATTGATGCCACTGCCTCATGACACGCTGTGTGGGATCCGCCACCCCAACCGAACCTCCATGAATGTTTTCAGTAGGATGGTCCCATTTCAGTCTGACCACCTTAATCCTCAAGTGCTCAAAGCTCTAAGCCTATCTGCATATCTGACTGGCACACCTGGTTTATGTCTGCCATCTTCGCCTTTATTTTCGACTTCGCTCGGGTGTTTTATGTTCCCATTTTCTCCTTTCTTCTCTTATTTGGGGTTAATCAAGTCTTTTATTACATCTCCCTCCAGCCCCCCCTCCAAACATTGCTATTTAGCAGACAATGAACGGCGCAGCAAATCAGCCTCCTGGAATCCTGCACCAAGGACAGAGTCTAGAGAAAGTCTACTGTTAAATCTGAGCACCAGAGAGGGAGGAAAGTTAATAAGCCAAAGATCTAAATTTCCATCTAAAGATAAAAAGAAAAATTAAATAAAACCCAAAAATAGTAGAGCAAGAGGAGAATAATAAAGAAACAAATCAGAACCAATAAACTAGAAAAAGTACTGCAGCCCAGGTTTAGAAGTGGGAAACACAGCAAGGTGGAAACTGTAGTGCCCAGGGCTCAAGGGAAGTACAGAGATGCTGTAAACACCCCGGGTTGACTTTCCAGAACTCTGGGAACAATCGGAACCCTATGGCGGTGAACATTCACCAAGAAGTCCAGACAATCTGCAGAGAGGCTTGTTTTAGTAGTAGGAGACTCCTACAGAAATCCACAACTAATCAAACTGATCAAAATGCAGAGAGCAAGCAAGGCCCCCCAGCCCAACCGACAGACCTGCAATGCGACCTCTGCTCCAAGTGGAATGCGATCCTAATTAGTCTTATTAAATAGAAACTCAGAGTCAGTTATTGGGGGTGAAAGCTGAAAGATCAGAGAAGTACAGCCGTCAGCCACTAGTTCCTACCTCTCCAAATTTCTCAGGATGCATGGGGTGTCCTGTCCCTACAAGTCCTCAGACTCAATGCTCATTCTAGGAAACCTCAGACTGAATCCTGAGCTCCTGTCTCCTCCCACCTTACATTCCTCTCTCTGCCCCACCCCCCATATTACTTCCTGTCTCCACATCACTAGTGCTGGAATTAGAGGTGTGAGTTACTACCGCTTGGCTCTGTTTCTCTTTTAGACTCTTTTACAATCTCACGTAGCCCACGGTGGCCTTGAACTCATAAAATCTGTCTGCCTCTGTCTCCGGAGTGCTAGGATTAAAGGCCACTCACTGTGTGTCCTCCACAGCTAACTAGTGATCTTCAGGCAAGCTTTATTTGTTAAAGCACAAACAAAGCATCAGCACACTGAAGTCTCGGGGAGCTTTGCAGAAGAGGGTATGGAAGGCTGTCAGAGCTGGAGGATCACACACCTGCTGGTAAACAGTAACCTCTCCACATGAAAGGGAAGCTACACTAAGAAGGCTTTACAGTGTGCCTGCCCTGAACAAGCTGGTGATGACAATGCTCGCTGATAGTGCAACACAGACAAGGAGAAATTGCATATGCTCCCATCCCTGGAGGAAGAGCTACAGATGGCCAAGGGCTACTGAGAGGGGGAATCAGCATTCTTCAGTGATGAGCCCTCTGATAGGTTACCCAGCCCCCAATGCCCAGCTTTGGACTTTCTAAACATACTCAGTAGGTTATTTATGTACAGACACTTGCAACAAAAACTATTAAACAAGATGTCATGAACTTGGGGAGACTCAGAAAGAGCTGGGGGAGAGGGGTGGTGTCGATGCTCATTAAGCATCTATAATTTTACCTTTTTTTCTTTTTAAAAAAGCAGCAGTCTACTGCTGTGATGAATCACCATGAGTAAGGGGTCTTATAAAAGGAAATATTTAATGCATCTGATGGTTTGAGAAGGTTAAAATCCATGCTGGTGAACCACATGAAACACCTCCATCTTTAAGTACATACCTCCTAATCCTTCCCAAACGGTTCCACCAAAATGCCAGAGTAGCCCACCCTACACAACTCATTCTTCACAAGACCAGCAGCTGGGTTCTTCTCCAAAGCCACATGCCTGCAAGGAACCGGGTGTGGTTCCAACTGAAAGCTGGACTATTTCACTAAGAGCTGCGACTCCAGAGAGACCACCCATTAAACAGAGGAGAAATTATGTTATCCTTAGATACAAAACACCCTGGAATGTGTTGCAAGCAGACCCACCATATCAAAAATATGATGGGAGGTTTCTAAATTGAGAGCCAGTCGCCGCATACAGTGATCCAAATCTACTAGCAAGGACACACACCACCAGCAATGAAATAAGTCATCCTAAAGTTGTATACGCGAATATTTCACCTCTTTTCTCGTCTTAACTGATTTTTCAAAGCAACTGTGTGAAGCAATATATACATAATTGTGCGTTGGACTGATAAAATGGAGGCGTGCATTTGACAATAGCGTCACAAAGGATGTGGGTGGGAACAGATCCATGCTGGAAGAAGAGCACAGCTATCATAAAGAGATCAGAAGATGATAAACAAGAAAGGCCAACACAGCCAATTCCATCAGCATCATCTTGCCTCTCCTTCTAATGGCTTCTACGGAAGGCATAAAGTTTTGCAAAGAAAAAATTATAGCAATGTGTTGCTGAGTTTGTAACATGTGGATACTAAGAAGAAGAAGAAAGAGAAAGGAGAAATAGAGCTAGACAGGGTAAAGGTTCTGCATCAGATTGATTTAGTTCATACACATTGGTGGTAAAGTGTGTAGTGCCCCTCGTCCCATGGCTCAGGCATCATGGCAAAGGAGGCAGGCAGAGTGAGAGAGTCAGATGCAGATGGTGACAAGGGAACGGGGTTTTCTGAGCCAGCAGAGAAGCTGCACACCTGAACTCTGAGTGATCGTGACAGCATGCACCAGACCAGCATGCCAGCCCAAGCCAGACATGAAGTCCCTCCCCTCGCTGAGCTGTTGGCAATTAGTATCTGGTGACTTCTGGTAAGTCAGTCACACTCCAGCAGAAGGCCACACAAAATTGGACTTAATGGGCTTAAAACAGGGGGAGGGGCACAAAGTAGGTGGGTAAGAAGGGGGTGGATTTATAAGGCCTCAAGGGAGAGGGTGCATAAGGTCAAAATGCATGGTATGGAAATTGCAGAGAACTAATAAAAATGAGAAAAAAATTTTGATAAGTTGAAATTCAGATGATAAATTCCTGAGTAAATACTAAATATACCTCACGAAATACAGTGGATGTGGGTGAAGGAAACAAAATATTGCACTAGAGAAGGCTTGCTCGATTCCCATGAAAAGGGTAAGTGAGTGAAGAGCAGGTCACAGGCAGAGGCAGGAAATGAACGTGAAGGGCAGGCAGACCTTCTAGGGCGCCAACTGCACCCATGTGGTTACATCTGGGCCAGCAGAATTCAAGACAGTGACATCCAACTGAATGAAAACTGCCCTCTCTGAGGAAGACACAGACTACAACCCAAACAGCATGTAAGTGGAGGGCAGAGAGGGATATGCATGCAACCCCGAGCCAGCCAGATGCTCGGGAGGTTCTACTGACGTCAGATAAGAAGAGGAACATTTGATACTGAGAAGAGGATGAACCCTTCCAAAGATGTAACAGTTGTCATCACATATGCGACCAATGACTGAGTCATAAAGTGTGTAAGGGAAGCATTGTCAGAACTGAGTTAGAGCCCTGACTAAAGAAGATGGTGTGCTCCATGCTCTACATTCAAAATGGACCAACAGCTAGCAGAAGGCAAGCAAGAAAATGGAAGAGGTCTTGAACACAATCCACCTGTTAGGCTTCTGACACCCCAGAATCTCCACCCAACGGCATCTGAGTAGATATCTTTCTCAAAACAATATGGATCGTTCCCCAGGTTGGGCCATCACCATTTCCATTTTAAAGGATTGAAAGTATAGAAATGGTAGGTACCAAGTATATTTGCCGATCGACTTGATGTTGTAGCAACAGAATAATGGAAGGGTGGGGATGTGGTAGTGGAGCATTTGCCAACCTCGTGGGAGGCTTTGGGTTTGAACCACAGGAATACAGAAGGAAGAGAGAAGGTGAAGAGGAGACAGAGGGTAAAGAAAAAGAGGAAGAAGGATAGGGAAAGAGGAGGAGGGGAGGCAGAGAAGGATAGATGATGAGGACTGGGAAGAGGAAGAAAAGAGTGGGGGAAAGAGAAGGGAAAGGGGGAGGAGGAGAAAAAGGAAAAAGAGAAGGAGGGAGGGGAAGACAGAGAGGGAGTTCATATCGGAATATTAGGCACTCCTAGCCATGTGGATATCATGAGAAAGAATGGCTTAACATCCCCCAAAGTCTATTAGTGCAATATTCTGTGTTAATAAACCAATGATGTAAGCCATGTGACATTGACAGACACACACACAAAGGTCATTGAGCAAAACTCAATACTTTTTAATGATAATAACAATAATAGTAATGATAATAGCAATGATAACCACAACGAGCTAAGAACAGAATGGAACTTTACCAAATAGTTGTGCTAACATTGTACTTTCTGGGGATGCTGAATGTGTTTTCACACTTCAAGAAATGAGGCAGGAATGCACAGGTTTAGTGTTTGTATCATAGGGACAGCTTTATTTCATGAAAACTGGGTCAAAAGAGACAGAAAGGGAGAAAAGGAAGGAAAAGATGGAGGGAGGGAGGAAGGAAGGGACAGACAGATGGACAGAAGGGGGAAAGGAGGGGAGAGAAAGGAGTAATGGATGGCCAGATTAAAGTAAGAAGAAATGAAATATCTCTATTTGACATCCTTGTTCATCGATGACCCTAAGGCTCACACTGGAAATTTATTAGAACTAATAAATCAGTTTGGAGAGGCTTTGGGATGTAAAAAAACCAATATACAGAGATCAATTGCATTTTATATTGTAGCAATTAAAACATCAAAACTTAAATTAAGAAAACAATTTCACTTAAAGTAACATCAAACAGAAGTAAATGCCTCGGAGTAGATATGAAATGAAATGAAAAACGTGTACTCTTCAGGCGTCAACATTCCCGAGAGAAACCACGGTTCTAAATGAATAGCAAGATGTGCATGTTTGTGGGTTGAAAAGACAATATTTTCTCGATGGTGATACTCCTGGATTAGTCCGTTCTGCTATTGTAACGAAGATCCTAGGGCTAAAGGGAAGCTCGCATAGCTCATGGTTTTGTAGGCTGGAAGTGCAAGCACGTGGATGGTGGCACTACACATGGGGCTGTGTAAGCATGTGGATGGTGCACTACATGTGGGGGCTGTGCAAGCACGTGGATGGTGGCACTAGACATGGGGCTGCATGAGCGCTTGGATGGTGGCACTACACGTGGGGCTGTGTGAGCACGTGGATGGTGCACTACATGTGGGGGCTGTGCAAGCACGTGGATGGTGGCACTAGACATGGGGCTGCATGAGCGCGTGGATGGTGGCACTAGACGTGAGGCTGTGTGACCATGTGGATGGTGCACTACACGTGGGGCTGTGTGAGCGCGTGGATGGTGGCACTAGACGTGAGGCTGTGTGACCACATGGATGGTGGCACTACACTTGGGACTGCATAAGAGAGAGAAAGGTCGCAGACCAAGGCAGGGAGCCAGAGAGTAATTCAGAGAGGGGTCAACTTTGACAATAGCTGGCTCCATGAGAGCTGACTCGGGGCCCCAGGAGAATGACCTAAAAAGTCCCCAGTGTCCCTAACTAGTCCTAACAATTCCCCTGTGGGCCTCATGGCTTAAAAGTCCCTCTCTCTCAATATCACGCTGAAAGCCAGGCTCTTGACACATTCACCTTGAGGGAACACTCAAGCCAACTCGAAGCCATAGCTTGCTTCCTAGTTGAACTTAGAGTTATTGCAATCCTTACAGAACCCCGGAGGACTCCCCAGGGCAGCCCTTAGACCAGTATGGAAATTCAGGGGACAGAGTTGCCAAAATGTCCTGAAAACAGCAGAGCAGAGCTAGGGGACAGTCACGTTCTTGGTAGAAGGATGATAACGAAGTTGAGCTAATTGACAGGATGGTGGAGAAATAAGGGTGGGCAAACAGATGAGAGAAACAGAATGCGGAGCCCAGGCTCTGGAGAGGCGCCTCAGGGGATGAAGCTTTGCCACACAAGTGTGATAACCTGAATGTGGGTCCCATGGCCTATGTCAAGGCAGAGCATGACAGTGTGTGTGTCTGCACCCCCAGAACTCCTGCGGTGACATGAGACCTGAGACAGAGGACTCCCTGCAAGCTCTTGGGTCAGCTATCCCGGCACACAGAGGCAAAGAAAAAGAAAGTCTAGCTCAGACAAGATAGAGAGCCAATATTGATAACTTCCACATGTGTGCAATAACACATGCATGAACACGTGGGCACACATGTCCATCATGCACATTGTATGGATACATACTATGGCATGCACACGTGAACATTTGAAACTTTTTGAAAGTCCATGGGAAGCCTTGGTATTTTCTGCCAGATGTGTTTCAGTCAGTTTAAACAAGGGTGCCCAGATCAAAGCGGAGGAATGTCTCTGTGTAAAGATTTCTTTCTATTTAACGTGTATGGGTGTTTCACCTTCATGTATGTCTGCACGCGGCACGCATGCCTTTTGCCCACAGAGGTCAGAAGAGGGTGTCAGATCCCTTGGGACTGGACAGTTGTGAGCCTCCACGTGGGTGCTGGGGGTGAGATCTGGGTTCTCTGGACGAGCAGCCACCCTCTAACCACTGAGCCATCTCTCCAGCCCAGAAGAGTCTGCCCAACACATGTTTCTCAGAACTGGACACAGCTGCGGAGCAGAACAAAGTACCCATCCTATTTCATTACCAAGTACCACAAGCTAGCTGACAACACACCTTGGTGCTTGGCCCAAAGCTTCAATCACCAAACTCTTCCGTAAGCAGCACTATAAATCTCACAGCTGTGTCTGAGATAGGTGAGCAAAACCATAAGCAACAAACCCGACATAAATATATAATAAAAATGAATTTCATCAAAATCTAAAGCCCTGTGAAGACCACACGCAGTAAGGGGGAACAGACAACCAATAGAACTCTACACACTTAAAACTGCTGACTTTTAGTTGGTCCTGACCTGAGAAATAGTGAGGGCTAGGAAAGTACCCCTCACATCTATGTCCCATTGAGTGTCTTACTGCGAAGAATGAGCCTTCCCCATGACTTAGACGAGACTCTAGAACCACCCTCACTCACCTGAGCCAGGCAGGCTAGACACAACTTGCCAGGCTCAGATGCACAGCCTAGCTCTTGGTAATCTCTGTGTATTACTTAGAGTCTTGCTATTGCAACAAAATGCCTGACTAAAAGCAGCTGAGGGAAGGGTTTATTTCGGCCCACGGTTTAAGGTGGAACAGTCCCTCGTGGTGGTGGGTAAGGCATGGCAGCAAGAATGGGAAGTGGCTAGTCACGTGACATCTGCAGACCGGAAGCAGGGAGCTGTTAATGCTAGTGTCCAGCTTCCTTCCAGTCCATACTCTGGCACACAGAATGGTGCCACCCACAGCTACCCTGGCACATGGGTGGTGCCACCTACAGCTACCCAGGGACAGGGGTGGTGCCACCCACCCATAGTCAGGGCAGGTCTTTCCACCTTGGTTAACTGTTGCAGGATAATCTTTCTGTACACCGTGAAGATGTGTCTTTGCCAAGGCACCTTCTGATTGGTTTAATAAAGAGCTAAATGGCCAATAGCTAGGCAGGAGAGAATGGGAAGGACTTCTGGGAAGAGAGAGGATCTGGAGATGTATGTAGGCTTGGGAGAGATGCCGGGGAGACATGAAACAAGTCAGATGTATAGAGTGGCAGAGAGACAAAGGCCATGTGGCAGAATGTAGATTAGCAGAAATTAGTTCCAAGAGCTGGTTGGGAAGAAGCCTAAGCTAAAGATAAAACGTCCATCAGGAATAATTAGTCCTGTCAATTTTGCAGGCTGGCAGTCTCACAAAGGAAAGTCTGGCTACAGTTAACCTGATCTAGAAACTCCCTCATGCACCCACAACCTTGTCTTCTTGTTGACTCAAGATGCTCTGATGTTGGCCATTATCACTACCCTCACGAGTCTGGTGGGGACAGGAGCTCCCAACTGTGAAGTAGCAGCTAGCTTTCTCTTCTCCTCAGAAACTGAACAAGACTCCTTCTTCTTCCACAAGAATCCCCTCCTGATAATCACATTCCACAAAATGAAAGATTTCAAGTTTAGCCTCCACTCCTCTGTGCGTCTGGTCACCCATGCCTGAAATCTTTGTTTGAACTCCTTTACGCAGGTCACGCCTCTCTACTGGAGATGCGCTATATCCTGGGCATTTTTTATTTTCTAGCACCGTAGACCACTTCTTCCCATTAACAGTTCAATAAAAGCATTCCTTATTGATGGAAAAATACTTATTTTTCTTTAACAAGTGAACTTATACCTAGAAGATGAAAATAATTTACAGAATAGGAAAACAACTGATTTTTTTATCCTAATCCTCCAATAGACAAAGGAACAAAAGACATTTCTCAATGCAACTCTATAAGAAGTTGATAAAAAGGCATTTGACATCAATAGTCATCAGGAAAATGCAAATCAGAACCTCAAGGAGATGCTCACTGCCTTTGGGCCGGTTAGAGACAAGATCAGAGCCCTGGGTGAGACACTGGAGGTCACAGGCAGGACTGTGGGGAGTGAAAATGGCTTAGAGACTTGGGAAAGTGTTCTGGTAGGTGCCACGTGACCCAGGAACTCTACGTAGGCATAACTAACAGAAATCCACGCCCCAACAGGCGTGCCCAGAGGCCAGTCCGCCAGAAGGAAGCATTTCCTCAGATGTTCTTCCTCTTGCCAGGCCTCTCTAGTCTGTGTCAAACTGACGTGGCTAACCAGCACACGAAGAGATGCCTCAGCAGTCACAACCGCTCACGAGCTGCTCTTGCCAAGGAGGTTTCCAGAACCCACACTAGGCAGCTCCCAACTGCCTATAACTCCAGTCCCAGGGCACCTAATGCCTCTTCTGGCCTCCCCGGTCACCTGCACTCAACACATGCATGCACATAATTGGAAACATAAAATAAAGAAAGAATCCGTCTCCCTCATGGGCAGTGGGATGGCCCTTTTACAAGTTGTTCCCTAGTAACTTCTGTGTGCGATAACACACAAAGTCTGTATATCTGGAGTCCCCCTCCTGCCCACCCTACCATTACCTATGGCTCTGGCATCCTAACCTCAAGTCCAAGTGCATCTAAAGGGCTCAGGAATCAGGACGGATGAGAGCTCAGATGGGAGTCTGCTGACCCCCGCCCCCTCCATCCTGCATGAGCGTGTGAGCTTCCTCACCGTTTCCCTGGGCCAAGCTCGCTGTCCTCACACCATTCCGTTTGTTCCATCTCTGTGGCTGCAGGCTGTGGTCTTCCGTGGGTCTCCAGAGTGGCTTTGCTTTATAATGGTGATGTTCATGTCAAGCCTGAAGGAAAGAGCTTACAACAATAGGGGTGGATGAGGACGGTCGGGGAGATGCTGTGGGCTCCCAGGTTACTTCTGTGGTCATGAAAATGCCATAAAATTGATTGTGGCAATCACAGCATAATTCCATAACTATATTGAAAACCATTGAATTGTTCACTTTAAATGGGTGGATTTTATGGCATGTGAATTATACCCCCATAAAGTTGTAATAAAATAATAAAGAAACAAGTAAAATGGTAGAAAATGATGTGCCCTGTAGACAGTGATTGGAAGAAAGCTAGGGTGGCCACATCACTACCAGGCATAGTAGCATCGAGAATAAACACAAAACAAAAAACCCACCCAGAATAAACACAGGCATTATCTAATGATAAAGGGGCAATTTACCAAGAAAAAAAGAACAGAAATTTCACCTGTGTATGTGCCTAACAACAAAGCTTCCAAACAGTGACCCAAAAGCTGGCAGGGGTGGAGGAATTGTACAAAATTATAGAACCTTTCAGAGACTGTACTGTTAACATCCAAGGAAAGTGGAAACTTCCACAACATCTTTCCAGTAGGGGAAGGCAGCCCCCATTCCACCTGACCCCATCCCTCCCGCATTCCCTCGCACACCACACCACCCATTCCACCCCACCCTATCCCACCCCAACCCACCCCACACTGACCCCACCCCACCCTATCCCACCCACACCCTATCCCACCCCACCCCATCCCACCCCACCCCATCCCACTCCACCCCGCCCACAGCAGTTTCAACACTAAGACCATTTCTAGAACGGTTGTGATTACTAGGTCTGGAAGCATTGTTCTGTGCCTAGCCTTACTGAGGAGTTTTTCAGAACGATTTCCTGTTTGTTAAATACCTTTTCTGAATCTATGAAGTAGAAATATGGATTTCCTCACCTCTATAAATATGACAAATTTTAGTGGTAGACTGTTTCAGTGTGGCGCTCACAGACTGAAGCTCAGTGAATGGGGACGTGATGCCCTTTTAATGCGTTTCTGAAATCAGTCTAGCATCATTTGGTCCGCAAGGGGTGGGCTTCTCTCATCAGCGTTTGGTGTTTTCCCCAGGTTGACTATTAAAGTCATGCTGATTCGCAGAAAGAAATGGGCATGGTCACCCATTTTCTACTGTTTTGTATGTGATTTGCTTCCTCCTTAAACATCCATTTAAAAGGGTAAGCTGAGCCGAGCACCGGCACTCTCTTCCTTTCAGAGATGATAGAATTCTCTAATGCAATCATTTTGCTGTTTAAACCATATTGAGCCACTATCTAATGCTCCTAAGTGTGAGAAGGTCACACTATACCCAATAGGGGAATCACATGGCAGGCACATGACACATAGGCACGCATTACAGTGTGGCCGTCACAATTAACAAGCACACAGCATAAATTAGCTTACACGCCCTTAAAGAGAAACACGCATAAAGCAAGGCTATGAGCTGATCTGTTGGCGAACATGACTTGACGGGAGCCTCGAGGGAACCCGGCTTTGAATCTCCCCCGAAGCAAATGCTCGGAATTTGCTGACTTGGCATTTGAGGTCACTCCAAGAGTTTCTGCACAGCTGCGAGAGCTGGCAGCTGACTGCACATGCCTGTCTCCCAACAGATCCACTCTACTCAGAGGCTCAAAATAGCTTCCTGCTTATGTTCCCCTAACGACATAAACTAGAGCGGTTGTAGTAGCTTCGTGTGTAATAGCCTTCAAGTAAAATCTCCCCGTAGTCCGTCGGCAATAAAATACCTCTGGTATATTCCCAGTAAGAAGGAATAAACAATAGCACTCATTAAATGAAGGAAGTGGGTCACTGGAAGCGGGTCCTTGGGGGTAGCCTCCCCCCCCCCCACCCTCCATCCTGTCTGCCGTAATGTGAGTTACTGCACCCGCCTGTGCCCTCCTCGCCCGCAGCCTCAACCCCCAGAAAATTTGCATTTACTAACTGTATAGATGTGGCTTAGTAAGAGCAGCTGAGCCAAACGGGTGTGTATGGTATGGTTTCATTTATAGGACATTCAAGAACAGGGAAAAACCAACCCACGGTGCTAGGCTCCAGGGAGCTTACCTGGTGTGTGGGGTGGGGGGCTCCTTACTGAAGAGAGGTAGGCAGACGTCATGGCTGCTGATGGTACCTGGTTTGTAGCTGGAGGCCGGATGGATGGTGTGTGACTTGAACGAGAAAATGTTCCAGAAGCCCATGGATTTGAACTCTGGCTCCCCATCTGGTCATGTTACTTGGGAAGGGTGTACACCCTTTACAAAGAGGGGGCTCACTGGAGAATAAACCCTGCTGCAAGCCTTCCGTGCGATGGTGGATGGGAGCCACTCAAGCCAGAATAAACCCTGCTGCATGCCTCCCCTGCAACGGTGGACAGGAGCCTGCAAGCTTCCCCTGCTGCATGGTGGACGGGAACTGCTCAAGCCAGAATAAACCCTGCTGCATGCCTCCCCTGCGACGGTGGACAGGAGCCTGCAAGCCTCCCCTGCTGCATGGTGGATGGGAACTGCTCAAGCCAGGATAAACCCTTTCTCCCATAAGTTGCTTCAGTCCGGCATTCTGTCACAGTAACATGGAGTAAGATGTGCAATGTCAAAGTTTTATAAATGAATAAGTCAATAAACAATTGCAGGTGGCTCTCTCCTCACCTGAGACTAGAAGAATGAGAAGCCATCCCCCCACCTCTGTTTCAAAGCCTGTGTTCTCTTTGGTAACAGCTCTTGGGTGGTCTGCTTGCTACTGAGCAGTCAGCAGTGTACTCGGGAAGGCGTGTTCTCAGTGTCAGGGAGAAAACAGGAGTTCTCTCCTGTCGTCCACCTCCAGTCACTGGCTGAGACCCCGTGATAAAAGACAAACCACTAAGAGGTAAACAAACAGGCCCTACTGTCTGGTACATTCTACACAAACATGGGAGCCACGCCCAGAGAATGTTGTAAAACATGTGGCTCAGGACTTGATTGGCACAGGGAACAGATGAGCTGGGGGGGGGGGGAAGGACTCCCGGTCTCCAAGAATGGCTGAAGGTAGAGGCAAGTCAAGGAGGCCCGTGAGTGAGCCTTGCTCAGTAGAATGCCTTGACACTGTCCTCCAGCTCCCGGGGTCAGGGCTGTCCTCCACACTTGGCCTTTGTCCTTCCCGTAGGCGGGAAGGGGAGCTCACTCTTGTAGATGTCTGTGTAGCTATCAAGAAAATGAGGAGAATACAGGGGTATATAATGTATTATGACCACCATAACCCCCATTTTCCTCCAACTCCATCCTGATACCCCCCCAACACATATCCATCTCACCCTCATGTCCTCTTTTTCTTTTTCATGTCCCACTGTGTCTAATCAAGCCACCTATACAGCCACCTACTGGAGCATGGACAGCCTACAAGCGGCTGCATGCCCCAAAGAAAACCAGCTAGCATTCCCCAAGTGGCCGTCAATGCCAGTAGTAGCTGGAGCTTTGACTGG
This sequence comes from Arvicola amphibius, assembly GCF_903992535.2. Classification (NCBI taxonomy): domain Eukaryota; kingdom Metazoa; phylum Chordata; class Mammalia; order Rodentia; family Cricetidae; genus Arvicola; species Arvicola amphibius. The sequence goes on from NC_052052.2 coordinate 3,158,396, forward strand.
CTTGATCTTCTGTAGGAAACATGACCGCTGTGAGTTCATAAGTGCAATAGCCATGCGCTATCTGAAGATGGCATCACAGCCTTCCTCCATGTGTGTGCCTGTGTGTGCTTGGTATCTGTGTGTGTGTGTGTGTGCATGTGTGTGTCTGTGTGTGTTTATGTATGTCTGTGTGTGTGTGTGTGTGTCTTAGTTCAGGTTTCTTCGAAGAAACACCATGACCACGGCAGCTCTTCCGAAGGAAAGCATTGGATTGGGTGGCTTACCATTTCAGAGGTTTGGTCATTATCTTCATGGTGGATATGGAAGCTTAAGGCAGTTATGGTGCTGGAGAAGAAGCTGAAAGTTCTACATCTCGATCCACAGGCAGCAGAAGCAATTATCATGCTGGGGATGTGGCTTGAGTATATATGAGACCTCGAAGCCCACCTCCTCAGAGACCCAGTTCCTCCATCAAGGCCACACGTATTTCATCAAAGCCACACCTACTCCAACAAGGCCACACCTACTCCAACAAGGCCACACCTACTCCATCAAGGCCACACCTACTCTATCAAGGCCACGCCCACTCCATCAAGTCCACACCTACTCCAACAAGGCCACACCTACTCCAACAAGGCCACACCTACTCCAACAAGGCCACACCTATTTCTTCAAGGCCAAACCTACTCCATCAAGGCCACACCTACTCCATCAAGGCCACCCCCACTCCATCAAGGCCACCCCCACTCCAACAAGGCCACACCTACTCCAACAAGGCCACCCCCACTCCAACAAGGCCACACCTACTCCAACCAGGCCACACATACTCCAACAAGGCCACATCTCACACCTCCACATAGTGACACTTTCTATGGGCCAAACGTTCAAACATACGAGTCTATGGGGGCCATACTTATTCAAACCACCACAGTGTGTGTGTGTGTATGTGTGTGTGTATGTCTGTGTCAGTGTGTGCAGGTGTGAAGAACAATTTTCAGGAGTCAATTCTTTTCTCATCATGTGGACCCCAGGGATCAGACTTAGCCATCAGTTTTGATGGCAAGAGTCCTTACCTGCTGAGCCATCTTTCCACCCGCAGAGGTGTTCCTGTGTCCACTTCTCTCCTACACCAGCCGATGCACTGGACTAACTTGCCTGAACATGGTATTTCATTGCAGATGTGGCCCTTGATAAGAGATGCTCTACCTAGAAAAGGTTTGCTATCTAAGCTGCACATCTTCTATCACAGATGGACCTGTCGCTGGATGCCAGGGACTGGCAGGCCAAAGTAGGTGACACGCTTAACTTTTTATAAGACCCCTGTGTGGGTATTTTCTCCTCACTCCCTCCTGGCAAAGTCTGTGAGAAGATGCAGTCTGCCGTCTGCATTTGGCTTCTTTGGTGCACGACAAACAGAACACTAAAGTGAACATCTAGCTTCTCGTTGAATAGGGTATGGTCAGGGGACTGAAAATAATTAATGAAAATGATTAATCCCATCAGCAACCAATGAATAGAAAAACAATCCTAAATTGGTCTCTGTCTTGAGTTGTTCCTCAGAACTCGAGAGCACAGTAGAGAAGGTTCCCAATTTGGTGGCCATATCGGCACAGATTTCTCTGTCACAGTTGGTCCCAGGCCCACTGATGGAAGCGGATTCTTTAAGGACAAGAGCCTTGCCTGGTTTTCTCACTCACATGTGTAAGCCTACCAGACAGAATCTGATGTAAGGTCTACGGACACTCACCAAAGAAGGGAAATGCTAAGATACCCACTCTAGCCTGAAAGAAGCTCCAATCAGCACCCCACCAGGAAGGCAGATGCTTGGAGCCCAGGGCTGGCCACCAGCCCAGCTTCCTGAACGTTCCTGTGACCAACTCAGGCAGAGCTTCGATATGACAACCCATGGAAACATGGTCATTTACCTGATGCCCAGGAAGGCTCCTCTGTCCACCCAGGACAGAATTAAGTGGATCGAAGTGTATTTTGAGCTTCATGGTTCTCTAGGCTGAGGATGGTAGACCCACAGGCGCTTGAAAACGTCTCTGTAGTAGACAAAGTTCCATGCTCTCTCTGAATGAATGCCGTTGCAGATAGCTGTCTGTCAATGCCAGCTTTGTGGCATGAAGCTGCAGATGGAGGTAGCCAGTTAGCCCCCCTCATTCTAGAGCTTCATCTACTCATGTGCCAGTGGAGACCAAGCTCCCTCACACTCAGAGAGCACTCAGTTTACGGGAGAATCTGCTGGGTGGAGCTTGCTTAGTCACTGTGAAGGTAAGGGTTCCTCATCCCGTAGATTTCTGAGTCTTTCTAACCCAAGGGTAATGGTCCCGTAGATTTCTGAGTCTCTCTAACCCAAGGGTAATGGTCCTGTAGATTTCTGAGTCTCTCTAACCCAAGGGTAATGGTCCCGTAGATTTCTGAGTCTCTCTAACCCAAGGGTAATGGTCCTGCTCTCCCCTAGTGCACCAATTCATTGTTTTGTTTTTTGTTTTTCTCTTCTTGCTGCTCTGTGGAACTTCTGTTCTGCTACTGCCACTCCATTCTGCTTTCCCACCTTCTTGATTCCTTGGTAATAAATGAGTTGGATAAAATCTTTGGCATGTGTTTATGTTATGTTGGCATAAAGTCTCTTTATGGCCTTAATGTTCTGAAACTTACCCGTGGGCAGTGAAAATTCAGAGATGAATGCTTTCAGGCCAGGGCAGACCCCAGACATAAGCACACACTCAAGGCTCCGGGACCTCAGGAGTCAGGCCCTGGGGTCGATGTGCACACTAAACCTCAAGGCTAGAAACCCATCATTCTCTCTTGCCAAGAGATGCAAGGGATATAGAAAAGGAGGTCTCAGATTTTCCCATCAAGCTTTCCCCGTCTGTGTAAAAATCACCTCCAGTTCTCTCTGTCAATTCCAGAATTCATGGCACATCAATATTCCTGGAGCAATTTGGGCTCTAATTTACAGTGACAGGACATTAGCCATGCACATTCGAAGCATACGGCCACATCCCTTTACATACCAAGATGCCAATTAATTCTGAACATTCGCTTCCAGGTACCTTGATTTACACTGAAATCCCATGCATATAGAAGAGTGATGGGGGACAGGGAATGCTGATCTGAGACTCGAACATCCCACCTTGTTTAAGGAAGTCATGAGGTTATTTGTAGCCCCCCAGAGACTATGCAGTAAATGTGATTTGTGTGTGTGTGTGTGTGTGTGTGTGTGTGTTTGTGTGTGTGTGTTGTTATTCCTGTTGTGGCGGCCTCTAGAATCTCAAGGCAGGGCTTTGCCCTCCACGTCATCATTGTGTGCTCTTAGAGTTGAATATGAAATCCCCCACCCCCCAAGCTCATGTGTTTGAACTCTTGGGAATGCTGTTCTGGAAGGCTGTGGCTAGGAGATGGAGCTGAGCTGGGAGAAGCAGAGTGCAAAGGTGGACCTGGAGGGTTAAATCCTGGCCCCACTTCCTGTCCCATCCCTGTTTCCTTAGCAGCCTCAGGCCCCTTCTGTCACAGCCCAGAGTCACTGCTACCACTCTGCCATTCTACTATGGTGGGGTGACCACAGTGGCCTTGTCCTCTCAGGTCACAGATATTAGAAAGGTAATTCTTGCACACGTTAAAGACCTTTATGTTTCCAGTCCCTGAAGTGGCACAAACACTGTGTCCAAATTTCCAGTGTACCAAGGCTGGTTTGTTCCTCAGGCATAGATCCCCATTCTATCAACACTGATTCCTAACAGAAAACCTACCTCACTTATCCATACGATGGGCATCTTACCCATCTCTTCATTGTTATTACCTTGAATCCCAAATATTTGAGAGAGATCTCCACATTTCCAGTAACAAAAAAAAAAAAAAAAAAAAACCAAGATGTCTGTGCAGATCAAGACATGGAGCATCTGATCTATGGTGAGATCACCGTACATCGTCCCCTAAGATCACTGCCCTCCCACGCTGTTGCAGTCACGGCATGCAGAGACCTGGGATGCAAACGCAGTCCATAAACTGCCCTGCAAGCATAAGGACCAGAGTTAGATTCCCAAGGTGAGCTTTGTAATCTCAGGGTGTAGGCTGAGATCAGTGAATTTCTGAGCCTCCCTGAGCAGACAGCCTAGTCAAACCAGTGAGATTTTAGGAATGGTGATGCACTGTCTCAAAATCTAACGTGGGGAACGACTGAGGAAGACACCCAAACTGACATCCGACCTCCACATGAGTGTGTACACACATGTACACATGAGTCCACATGCAGTGTGTACACACAGGCACACACAGACTCAGGAGAGATTCTCGGAGCAGACTCTGGCCAAGGAGGCAGCACTTTGCTCTACCCAAAGTCTCTGTATCGGTGCCATGGCCCCCGTTCACCTTTCCAAGGACGAGACATGTCACTTCTAGTCACTTCTAGCCTCCTCCCCATCTCTATTCTATTTGTTCTTCCCAAGGCATCTCTCCCTTCACAGCCTGTAATGGCACCTTGGAGCTGCCCCAGGCTTGCTCCACTGCACCCAATTTGCTGCATTCAATTGGGACAAAGCATCATTATACATGAGCTCCACCAAGGAAGACGTGAGGAGATGTTCTCCAGAAACACATCGGTCATGGTCCATTTAGTGTCAGAGAAGCGAGTGTGAAGGCGTTGTGATTATAATTATTGCTTTTGGATGCTTCCCCACTACGCTATGCAAAACCTGCAATTCCCTTGGCAAAATGGCAGAACATGGGTAGGGGCCCTGGTTCTCTTGAACTTACAACAGGGAGAGAAACACCATGCCACAGGGCAAGGTAGGCTCCACCAGCTGCAGCCCTGATCTTTCCAGCTGATGCTCTTTCTTCTTAAGAATCCAACCCAGGCGGTTGGGAGGGGTCTCTCATGGTCCCTGATGAGACCGGAGATGGAGCCAAGGGTCACCACTCAAGAGTGTTCAGGAAGGAGTCATGCTCGGCTTCCACATGGACCTCTATCTCCTTCTTGGGAAGTAAAGTTGTGTGGGCTGTTGTCTCTCATCTAAACTTGATTTGGGATGAATTGTCTACCCCAAATAAAAGAGAAAAAACAAAAACAAAAGCCTAAAAGGAGCATCACCTCAGAATATGACCTTCTTTAAAATCAGAGACTTTATAGACGTACCATGCCAAAGAGGAGTGAGGCCCAACCCAGTAGGACTGGTCCTAACAGAAAGGGTAAATCCAAACACATACAGATATGCGCAGAGGGGCTATCATATGAGGAAGGCAGAGAGAGAACCATGAGAAGATGGGAGCAGAAGGCTGGGATTGGCTTCAGTGGCCAAAGCACTTGCCACATGAGAATGAAGACCTGAGTTCAGATCCCCGAACCCAAGCAGAGCAGGTACTTCCACAATCCCAGCATTCCTACATGAGATGGGAGCTGGAGACAGGAGAATCCCCAAAGTCAACAGACTCCACTTCAAACAAGGTGGGAAATCAGCACGAAAACTCAGAGCTGTCCTCTGTCCTTCACATGTGTGCGATGGCTAGTACATGCCCATGCTCACATGAACATGCATACCTCATACACACATGCTTACACACATACACATCATATAAGAGATACAAATACACAGTCTCTCACACATAATGTGTAAAAACAAGATAGAGATGCATGAGCCCTCACTAAGCCAGGGAACACCAAAGAAAACACCATGTTTGCAGCAAACACTAGAGCCTAGAGAGAGAAAGACTGGAATTGGTGTCTCTTAGTTGGAGTTTCTGTTGCTGTGATGAAACACCATGACCAAAAGCAAGTTGGGGAGGAAAGGGCTTGTTTATCAGGCTTAAGCTTCCACAGCCTTGTTCATCCCTGAGGGAAGTCAGGACAGGAACTCCAGCAGGGCAGGAATCGGAAGGCAGGAGCTGATGCAGAGGTCATGGAGGGATACTGCTTACTGGCTTGCTCCACAAGGCTTGCTCGGTTTGCTTTCTTATAGAACCTGGGACCACCAGCCCAGGGCTGGCACAACCCACAATGGGCTGGGCCTTCCCCCATCAATCACTAATTAAGGAAACACTCTACAAGTGGATCTTGTGAAGGTGTTTTCTCAATTGGGTTGTCCTCCTTCCAGATGACTCCAGTTTGAGTTAAGTTGACATAAATCTATCCAGCACAGTATCCCCTCACACCCCCAGATGGAGGCTCCAGTTCACACCTTCATCTTCAGCTTCTGTCCTCTGGAACTTTGGGAGAATAAATTCCTGCTATTCAAGCCACCCATCCCTGATCTCACATGGGACCAGCAGGACTGTTCTAGTGAGTTCTCCTCACTATGAGAAAACACCTGAGGGAAGCAGTAGAAAGGGAAATGGATTGCTTTAGCCCACAGCATCAGAGGTTCTACCCACGAGGGCAGGAGGATCAGTGGAGTAGGGTCATTTAACTCATGTTGGCCAGGGTGAGCAGCAGAGAAAGCATGGGTGCTGGGTATAGCCCTCTAATGCTTGGCCTTGGGGACCCACCTACTCCACCTAGACCCCTCTTCTAAAAGTTTCCCCTATCTTCAAAAGCAGCACCATCATCCTGAGCCCAGGGAACGAACCCAGGAATCTGTGGGGTCTCACACACCCCAACAGCAGTGCCTCACCCAGTCCAAGGAAGAAAAGGTTCTGGTGGGCTTTCTCCAATGCTGTGCTCCACCCAACTCCTGTAGAGAAGCCAGGAATCCATGGGGTAAAGAAGAAACCTCAGCAAGCACATGTCTTTCCTGACGTCCCTCAAACTCTCAACAAGGAGTGCTGGTTTTGATTGAAGCAAACCACCTCAGCCCATAGCTAATGCCACTAGACTGGAAGAGAAATGTATTCCCACAAGGAATGGGTCCTTCCTGTCCACCAGGAATTGGAGATTGACCAAGCCACTAGAGAGCTCATCAAGGGACAGTCATCTTAGTCAAGCCTTCAGGACAAGGCTCTCTTTCCTGATAGCCCTTCCTGTGAGATTCCTTGTTTAATTCACAGAGGGGCAATTTCAGCCTGAAGTCTAGACAACTCTTTCGGTCCCTTCTACAACCCTATTATCTTTCAGGATTGTCTCCCACACATGCACACCTGCACCATTAAAATATGCTCATTTTTCTGATCTTATTTTCATGGCATCTCAGAACACTATTCCATATCTTCGTGGGCTTTTTAACTTTTATCTTTAATTGACACATATTAATGTGTGTGTTTATTAGGTGCCATGCAATATTTTGATACATGTATATCAAAATCAAGATAAACATCACTTCCATCGCTGCAAATATCTGTCATTTATTATGTGTTTGGGACTGACCTACTTAGCTTTAATTATCAACATGGCACAGCCTACAGCCAACTGAAAGGAGAAATCTCAATTAAGAAATTACCTAGATAAGCTAGCCCTATGGTGTGGCAGGGGGGTTGTTGGTCCAGCCAATCCACTGTGCAGATAAATCAACCTTGAATCTAGGTTGGAGTCAGCGATTGGCTGACTGTAATTAACCATAAAGTTCTTGGAGGACTTTGCAGAGTGGTTAGAGAGGACAGGAAAAGACTCTGACTGAGGGTGTTTGGGGGAATTTCTAGAGGCAGGAGGTTCCGGAGAACATTGAGCAAATTCCTCTGCTTGCTTGGGTTTTCAGCTCTTTATCTCAGTTTCCGACTCCCAAGTTTTTGTTACACTAAAACAAATTAGGTAATTGTTTCATTTGGCAGCTACACTGTGTGGAAGTGGCTGCGGGTTGTCGACTTGATTATTAATTGGTGTAGGAGGTTTGAGCTCACTGTGGGAGGCACCATTCCCTGGGCACATGATCCTGAGCTGTGTAGGAAAGCTGGCTAAGCAGAAGCCAGTGAGCAAGCCAACAAGCAGCCTTATATTTTGAAGCGGAGTCTCTGAACCTGAAACTCACAGGTTTGGTTAAACTGACTGGCCAATGAGCTCCATAGATCTCTCTCTCTCTCTCTCTCTCTCTCTCTCTCTGCCTCCCTCCCTCCCCCTCTCCCTCCCTCCCCCCTCCCCCTCTCCCTCCCTCCCCCCTCCCCCATTCCCAGAGCTGATGACTAGCCAATGAGCTCCATGGATCCTCCACTCTCCCTCCCAGTGCCGAGATTGCAGGGGTTTGTCACAAACACTACTTTCTATCTGAGTGCTGGGGAATCCGACCTCAGGCCTTCGTGTTTGTACAGCAAACATTCTGCAGAATGAGCTTGGACGATGAGTGGCCACCTCCTTGACTCCTCTTCCAGCTATCCTAACATATACATTAAATGTGGGCAGGCTGCTCTCAGCCTGTGCTACCCCAAGCCCCTAGCTTTGATTCCTCCAGTGTAATATCTTTGGTTCCTGTGCTTCACTCCCAGTCTATCCAGACTCCGCCCTGTATTTCCCAGCCACTCTTGACCTCTGTTCCAGAAGATCTCAGCTAAAGGAGACGGAAGACAATTATTTTCCTCCATTACACTCTCCTTGCAGTTAACATGGAGTGCTACTCAAAGATTATTGCCAAAATAAATCAATTTCTTAATAGAAATTCAGAGACCTATAAAGGCCTTCAGAGAGCAGCTACAATGGGAAGAAAAGGAAGTGTTCCGCGCTAATCAGAACCTTTCTCTCTGTGTGCAAATAGCAACGAAACCGCAAGGCAGAGGAGGAAGGATTATTCTGGCTCACAGTTATGGTCCATCACAGTGGGGAGCAGAGAGCTGAGTGCAGCCACGAGCATACAGATAGTCATGAAGGAAAGAGAGGGAGGGGGAGGACAGGGGGAGAGAGAGACCCATCCCTGGTGGGCTTCCTCCAGTCAGCCTGGCCTATAGGATGGCATCACCACACCCACATTCAGGGTAGGACCACTTGAGTCTCTGAAAGCTTTGCACAGATGCATCCTGCAGGGTGCAAGGAGGACACCGCGAATCCGCCAAACCGGGCTGCTCCGTGGATAGGAGAAAGGTCACTGAGGATCAAGCTGTCAGGATATCTGTCTGGTGGGGAGGTTTGGAGCGAAGTTATGAAACATCAAGTGGATTTTGAGTGATAGCCTGCCGGGTAGGGTGACAGCCCTCAGGGCAGCATCTTAGAGCCAATACTGACTGTTCATATTGACGAAGAACTAGACATCCTTGCCCAGTATTGACCTTGGAGGCTGAGTAAGGGAGTTTCCTAATAAAGAGAAACCTGATTTTAGGCTTCTGTTACCCAATAACAATCGTTCTGTTTACCCAGTCAGAGCCCTCTGTCTAGGACACTGCCACCAGCATGGGCACTGGGGGCTGGGACACTTTGGAGCTAACACAATGCGCATCACTAATCTCGGAGGTTCTTCCCATATTCCTATCAAGGTGACAGTCAATAATGACCTTCAGTTATAGCCCTTGGACCACAATAGACCCCAGGATAGATACCAGGCACTCCCATCAAGGTGACAGGCAATAATGCCCATCAGTTACAAACCTGGGACCACAATAGACCCCAGGATGGGTACCAGGCACTCCCATCAAGGTGACAGTCAATGATTGACAGTCAATGATGCCCATCAGTTACAACCCTGGGACCACAAAAGACCCCAGGATAGATACCAGTGCCGGTGGTAAAACATCCCACATGCATGTCACAGGCCATTGCTGGGTGAGGTCACCTCTGCACTGGACTCTGCTAGCTTATGCAGACCCTCTGCCCATGGCTGACTTTAGCCTTCATCTTTTCTCTGTACTTAACCTGGGAACAGTGGCTTTCTGCCAGCTCCGTTGAGTCCTTTAAGCAAGTGTGAGGCCTGGTGCTATGTTTTAACTTTTAATTGCTGTGCTGAAGAGATTCACAAAACAACAATGCTTCCCACTTGCCCAAGGACAGACAACTTCCTGGAGTGCTGGGGGCTGTGGTTCGTGGAAGACAACAAGCCACGCGTTTCCTTTCCACAACAAGCCACATGTTTCCCTTCTGTATACCAGGTTAGCTGCTGCAGCTGCACAGGATGTGCTTGGTCTGCCATAGGCAGGAGGTACCTCAGGATGTATGCTTGCCCCTGACTGGATGACGACAGGAGACCGTTGCCTTGTGGGGTTTGCCTTGAAAGCACCTGGCTAACAGAATTTGGCATCGTTCTCTGGGAATCCTGGTGTCCATCTTCCTGGCCAGTGTTTAATAAAGCTCACTTCAAATTTGACTCAAAAATTATAGTAGTGGTTTTATTCTTGCCCAGTTGTGAAGCATAATCAATAAAAACTCAGAAAGAAGGGAGGGAAGGGGGAGGAGGAGGGGAGGAGATGCAAATTTTTAATAAAAAAGAAAAGAAAAACAAAACAAAAAAAAGAAATGACTCCATAGGGAAAAAAAACTCAGAGAGAGAAAATGGGGTTCAACCCGAAGGTCAGAAAAGCAAAGTAGCCAGCCACTGGTTCTTACCTCTACCTCAGTCCAAAATGGCGATTCTGCCTCCAGGAATCTCAGAATGAGACTGTGATTGTGAGCTGTCTCCTCCCGTTTTATAATTCTCTCTAGGGCTGGGATTAAAGGCATGCACCCCCTGGTTTCTACGGCAATTAGTGAAGCTACTGGGTTTAAAGGTGTGTGTCACCACGGCCTGGTCTGTAAGGCTGACCAGTGGTCTGTTTTACTCTGATATTCAGGCAAGCTTTATTTATTAGAATGCAAACAAAATGCCACTACAAGTGGTATTAACAGAAGCCACCCAAACTGAAGGAGATTTAGAGTCCCAGTCTTGTAGATGATGTCAGGTTTCGGAGGGATGGACGTGCGGGCTGGGCTTCCTCTGACCTCTGCACTGATGCCCTCACTCTGGACCGCTCTCTGCCCGTCCCTCTCCGTCTCCGTGTCTCTCCCTTTCTCACCCCTCTACTTCCTTTCCTCTTTCAACTCTACTGCTAGGGAAGTAAGAAGAACGTAGCTGGGCCCGGAGGAGAGAAAAGGAGGCTGTCCCGGGTCTAAACCATCAACGCTCCACAGACTTTATTTTCCTTTGCCTAGAAACACAAGCTTGCCCTTCAGCAGGGTTCTCACCTAGGATCCCGAGTCTGTGCTCCCAGCAGGAGGCTACCTGGCCCTCTGCAGAAGGGACTGAACTTAGCGGAGGATGGGACAGGTCCCTCACCAGAGCAGCAGCCTTTGCTCCTGTGCCATCCCCATCTCACCGTCTTGTTAGCACCACATTTCACCTAAAAAGGAAAATCTGCCTTTTAATATGAAATTTGTGCCTTACCGTTTCCTGTGAGTTCTCATCTGTGGCTAAAGAGTTTTCTCAAGGCTTAGTTAAAAAAAAAAAAATATCCCCACAGGCCTGGGGCCTGGATGTATTTCTTGCTCTCTCTTGGCCTATCAGAGAGCACCCTGCTTCTCTGGGGAGACACATGGTTCTGACAAATGCCAACTGGAAAGGACTCGGAGAAGCCAACCTGGTACCCAGGCTGCACACAGACCTAGTGCAGGATCAAACACTTTATTACACATGCCAGCCCTCCTGGGAGGCAACAACCCTGCCATGTCTGTGCCTCCTCTACCAGAAATGCAGAAGCCACCGCATGTCCCCAACATGGCACAGTGGTGGCCTCTGGCAGGTATCCCAGTCCTAGCTGGTAGAAGGTCTTCCAAGCACAGGTATTGGCAAAGTAACTGCTGTGAGCTGGGCAGAAAGACTGTGATTCTGCTGAAAGATTCGAGTTCCCGTCAAGTCTTTCAGGACACATTCCATCTCTGCTGGCTCTCAGAACATCTGGACACACTTCCCTTTCTGAAGTGGAGGCAGCCCTCCCTGGCCTTGGCACGGGATGTGCCCGAGCCACTGCTGTATTTGGTGAGAAGTGCCAGTCCTTTCCTGACAGGTTAATTAATATTCATTATTAAACGGGGAAGAAAATGCTGAGTTGTTTGTGGTTGGTTCGTTAGTTTTAGCCAAATAAAGGATAAACATAATTACGCTCATAAACTACTGTGACAGCGCCCAGAAGTTGATGTGGGTGTCCTTCTGTATATGTGTTGCTTTATTCGTTGATAAATAAAGCTACTTCAGCCTATGGCAGGGCAGAAAAAAGCCACGTAGAAAATCTGAACAGAGATATATGGAGAGAGTAGGCAGAGTCAGAGAGACACCATGTAGCTGCCAAAGACAGAGGCCACCCAAACTGTCATGCCACAGCCTTGTAGCAATACATAGATTAATATAAATGGGTAATTTAAGATACAAGAGTTAAACAAAAATATGCCTGAGCTATTGGCCAAGCAGTGTTATAATTAATACAGTTTCTGATTATTTGGATCTGAGCAGTCAGGAAACGAATGAGCAGTCTCCGCCTATAAGAAGTTAAGGATTTGAGACAGATGCCCTGGTTGGGGGAAGTCCTGAATGGGACCCTAGGTTCTTAGCCATGAGCATCGAGTCCCAGCCTCTATTGGCTCAGAAGTTCCATCCTCTGAGGACCACATCCCAAAACATCATTTCTGTTTTTAATTTCTGAAGTGCAGAGGGAGCTGTTCTCTGATAAAACCAGGAACTAGGAACAAGGGCTCTCTCTCTCTCTCTCTCTCTCTCTATCTCTATCTCTGTCTTTCTCTCCGTCCAGTATACTGTAGGCCCTCATGGTAAGGTAGTCCTGGGCATCTCTATTTTGGCTCCCCTTCCTATCCTGTTCCATTCTCTACCCAACGTGTTCAATGTCAACAGCTCCAACAAGGTACCCAGCAGAAGAACCTGCTGCCACCAGGCAGGTCAGTGAACTTACACTTGTCACACTTCCCTGAAAAGGCCACAGTTGGCCGTGCAGCCCAAATGCCAGCCTTTCTTCCTGAGAGCCCATGTGTACACCCCAGGCCCCAAGCTACCACTGGCCTCTTCTCTGATCTGTGTTTCCAGCCATGACGCCATACCAGGGCAGGTATGGAGCCTTCCCAACAGTGTTTTGTATTTACACTGCAAATTACTCTCTCCATGGTACCCCCAGATCAGTGTGTCAGCCATGCCAAAATTTTTATCCTCTGTTCACACATAACAGCTAGACTCTGCATGTACCAAGTACTTCTGTGTACACACACGTCTTTCTGCAACAGTCCCTTTTAATTCAGCAGTCTGCTGAATGAGTCTCCTAAGTGTAACCTGCCAATCCTAACCATTTTAAAACATGAGAACCTTCTCTTATTTCTCTTCTGTGATTCACTTCTTCATCCCCTCTCATGGGCTGTGACCTTTGGTGTTTTCTTTTTGCTTTATCAGCAAAGCTTCCCCAGACCCCTGGACACCTGCTGGCCTGGGTCACTAGACTCAGGGCTTCTCCAAGATAAATTGCGCCTGCCTGTCAGTGCCCCTACCAACCCACAGCATTATCTCTATGATTCCCTGATGCTCAGCCGTGGACACCATCTAGACGGCCTGGGATGATGATCCCACCCCCAGCTGTCACAGTAAATAGCAAAGACATGATATTCATTGCCTCCTCCTTTAAGAGTTAATCCGGTTAGGCAGGTCAGCCTCTAGTCTAGAGACCACCCTAGGAAGGGAAGTCATATCCATCTTAGGCCATGCTATAGGGATGGGTGGAATAATTACCCTTTAATGAGAGGATGTGATCTTCTTTCCCAGAATTTCCACCCGTACCATAGTTCCTACAAGGCCCCTAGAAGTTCTGTTGGGTCTGCCCACCTTCCTCAGTCCTTACTTCTAGGCAGCTGCTGAGATTTACAGCTTGTCTGCACTCGGGTTTTTCACTTAAACTCTAATAAAAATTGTCCTCCACTTTCCTTTTCAGTCTGTCTTTAAATCTTTCGTTAATAAGACCAAGAACCCTCAGAGAGGACCCCAGTCTCCACAGTAATAGGTGGTGACTCCGGCAGCCGGTAACACTACCATCCTAGACCCAAGGGCCAATCCTAGGAACCAGAATGTGAACTTCACAAGGGAAGTGGTCACTGCCAGGGCCCCTACTAGAGCCAGGGTGCCCTGGCCATCTCACTGAGGCCCTCAACCTGCCCTTCAGATAGAAGGCTCCTGCAGTTGGGAGGTTTCCTTCCAGACTGAGACAGGGGTAATATGTATGCAGATGTGGTAAACAGAGGAAAGAGAACAAAAGTCCCTAGCTTCTGTTTCTTACTGCAATCAACATAACAATTGTTATACTAAAACAATGGGGAAGTAAGCAAAGCTGAGAACAAAATAAAGGCCCCTGAGCAAGGGGGGCAGCCGCTGAGGCACAAGCCCATCAAAGAGCACCTTCCGCCCTCATCGAATCTTTCCCTTTGTGCCAGGCAGACACAAAAAGTACTTAACTCTTAGAATTTCTGTCAACAGCAATGAGCGGGTGGGTGTAGAAACTAAGCCTTTAAAAATAAGACTCAGTGCGTCCTGCTGAGCTCGGTGTTTCTCCAACTCCGACAACTGTATGGGGCCCCATCTGTGACAGGGGCCATCTGCTCATCTGACTTCTCCAGGTGTAGCATCTGGGGTGCTCCCTCCCCTCACCAGGCTCCACACCCCTTATGTGAACACCGAGGGCAATCCCAGCACCTGTGGGGACCCAGGGGACAGAAGCAGAGGCCCTGTACTGGGCACCAGCATTCTCATAATCATCTGGAGATTAATGAGTGACCCTGCCCCTGGAGAAACAGCCAATCTAAACAACAGTTGTTGACGCGGATGATGACCACGGCTCAATGAGTAGAAGAAACGGTATTTTCAGTATTTCCTCGGCAGATGGATGGCAGACCAAAATCATCAATAATAATAAGTAAAGATATAAACATGAATATCTGTAATTATGAAAATTGAATGGCATCATAAAAAACAATCACGGCCTTGATTCATTAAAAACAAATAATGTTTGTCATGCTCTGTGTATTCTTGAAAAGGGAATGGGGAGGGTATGAAATTTCACCACGGTTTGCACCCTGAAACCACGCAGAAGTTTCACTCCGGATGCCAGTTCCATCCTCTGAGGACCAGAGCTGTTTGTCCACATCAAAACACACAACAAAACCCACTTAATAGTTTATTCATGCAGGCCTGAGAAAGTTAGTGCAGTAGAGAGAGTGCGGACAGGGCACGTGCTGCTTTTAAAGGCTGCCTAGCGCATGTGCACAATGGCTTACGTAGCTGTGTTATACGTAGGTGACACGACCATGCCGCACGTAGGTCACACTGGGCCTTAAGGACCCTAGGCGGCTATGTACTTTGCCTGAGCGCTTGTCTGCACAAGCGTGGCCCTGGAACCCGGAAGTGCTTGCCACCACTGTGAGGCTGAAACTTTCACACACCCCTCCCCGAGGCATCTACCAGTTCAAGGAGGTGGCTAAGTAGGCCAAAGGCTGGGCAGCACTGAGAAGTCACAAGGAACCAGAGACACAACTCTCTCCAATCTCACAACACTGTTGATACCAGAGGGAGCCCAGTGGTCCGTTCCCACTGACCACTCACCCAATAACAATGGATTAACAATGCAGTTCCCTTCTTTTTTTTAAGATTTTTTTTATATTTATTTATTTATTATGTATACAATAGTCTATCTGTATGTATGTCTGCAGGCCAGAAGAGGGCACCAGACCTCATTACAGGTGGTTGTGAGCCACCATGCGGTTGCTGGGAATTGAACTCAGAACCTTTGGAAGAGCAGGCAATGCTCTTAACCACTAAGCCATCTCTCCAGCCCTGCAGTTCCCTTCTTATGCTAAGTACTTGGAGGTAGAATCAGATCTCAGCCCACAGTTCAGATTCCAACTTCAAGTTCAAGACAGAGCCTGGGTTCCTTGACAGCCTCCTCAGGCTCAGCACGTTGCTGAAAAGTTCAAAAATGCCCTTAGTCCTAGTGCTTGAGAGGCAGAGGCAGGTGGATCCCTATGAGTTTGAGGCCAGCCTGTCCTACATAGCAAGTATTATTATATTATGAGACCCCATCTCAAGAGAGGTAGGAGTCTGGAGAAAGAAAAAGGGAGGAGGGAAGGGGAGAGAAGGGGAGGGAGAAAGCACACATATGCAACAAGACTATAAAGTAGTTGGGCAATGAAACAAAACTCATTAAGAAAGAGATAAATAGAAACTAAAAATTCCTGTGATCAATATTAAAAACTCAGTGAACTGATTTAATAATAGATTAAACACAAATGAAAATCATAACTATAGCTTTGGAACGCTGAATGTAAAGACTCAGAACTGAATACAAAGAAAGATAAGAAAAGTGGGAAAGGAGGGAATATATGAGCAAGGGAGGTCAAGATCATGAAGGGGAAATCTACGAGACAGCTGAACCAAGCTCGTGGGAACCCAAGAACTCTAGTCCAACAGCCATGGAGCCGCCAAGGGACTCAACTAGACCCTCTGCATGTGGGACACAGTTGTATAGCTTGGTCTATCTGAGGGGCCCCTGAAAGTAGGACCAGCATCTATCCCTGGTGGATGAGCTGACTTGTTGGTGCCCATTCCCTATGGTGGGATGCCATGTTCAGCCTTAATGCAGGGGGGAGGGGCTTGGTCCTGCCTCAAATTTAGGAGCCAGGCTTTGATGACTGCCCATGGGTGTTATCCTTTGGAAAGAAAATGGGAGTGGGGGAATGGCAGAGGACAGAACTGAGGTCTTAGGTGATATTGCCAAGAAGGAAAGAGCTTGTGGTGGGACAAGGCCCTGAGACGTCCCCTTTGGAATGTCCTAGCTGATGAAAGAAACCACAGCAGGATCAACAGAACTGATGCCATACATACACACACGTGTGGGGACAGAGGTGCTGCAACACACACACACACACACACACACACACACACACACACAGCCCTTGAAAGCAGTCAATGTGAGCCTGGTCTTGAGTGCCACAACAGAAAGACAGAAGACAACACAAGAGAACCATCACCCAAGAAGAGGGGCAAGGCAGCTGCTGATCCAGAACTCTGAGAGAAGGGAGGATGGTGTCAAAAATGGACATGAATGAAAGAATTCCAGAGAACTGGGAGTCAGCTCATGTTTAGCTCCCTTTAGAGGGAAGAGGTGTAAGGTGGAGACAGGCAGGTCCACAAAGGACTAAGGTGAACACAGAGTCAGCAGTGTTTAGGGAGAAAAGGAGCCCCTGGAGCTGGCGCTTTCCTAAGTCCTCCAGATCAAAAGGACTGGTGACATCAAACTTATATTAGCAAGTCAGCCAGACAGATTGCTGACACCCTTGATAACTACTGAAAACACAGTGAAGGGCCAGCGAGCTGGCTCACAGGGAAAGGTGGTTGCAGCTTAAGCCTGTCAATCAGAGTTCAAGTCCCAGAACCCACCCGGTAGAAGGAGAGAACTAACTCCTGCAAGTTATCATCTGACCTCTACTCATGAGCTGGGGTGCATATACCCACATATAAATAAATAAGCATAGCATTGAAAGGGTTCCGAGGAGCTGAGTTGACTGAGAAAGTATTTGTGCTTCTTCTCTGCTTAATATGAATCACAAGGTCAAATCCATGTGATAACCCTGTGACAATCTTGCTGTGATCCCCTCACAGTTAATTTTTGCAGTAGCACATTAATAAGCAAGGCTTTAGCAGAAAGGATTCTACCTTGGCTAATGTAATGAAACCCCAAGACAGAAGTCAGTAGCTTAACCAGGATCACTCAATTTTTTTGTTTTCCTTCTATAGTTCAAATTGCTGTCCTGGGCTGGCAGGATGACTGTGCTGTCTGTCATCAGGGACCCAGGCCCCTTCTGCTCTGTTGCTCTGTCATCTTTTCATGTGGAGATGTCCTTGTGATCCACCCATCAGCTAGTAGAGTTAGAGGAGGGGGAGAGATGAGAGGATATGCCACTTACATCTAGCCCACACTCTAGAATGACTGTACAGTTTTTGTGCATCTCCCCATTGGCTAGGATTTAGTCACATGCCCACACCTAGCTGCAAGAGAGGCTGGAAACAGAACTGCTAGGTTAACTACACATTTATTTCACTACCAGAGAAAGGGATGAAAGTGTTGAGGAGCAGGGAGAAAAGTCTTTGGCCTTCTACCCCTGGAAGGAGTTTAGAAGACATCAACTTCTACACATGCTTTGTGAATGACAGCAAAGATCAAGTACAAGGACATTATAACTAAGTTGAAAATAAAGGTTTCTGCATCAGGAGAAGATTGCCTGCTGCCTTCTGTGGCTTTACACAGCTGTTCCTTCTGTAGTTGTAAACAGAGAGGCAGTTGGAGAATGTTCTGTATAAGACCAATATACCCAAACAGCTGTTGTATGCACAAAATTCTCCACAGGCAGGGTGGGTCATACATGTCCCAGGTGTATTTGGGGACAGCGATGCAGCACACTGGAAACACAGGGCTTGGGGAAGAAAGACCAGGGTATGCCTGGAGTTCAGCTATGGAAGGAAGATCATGATGGTTCCTGCCCAGTATGAGGCATACTTTGCTTTGGGAGCTCCTTCCACTCCTTTAGCCAATAGCCTTTAAGGTACCAGCCCACTTGGGCATGGTCTCTTATACTATAAACACAGCTGTAAAGCCTGTGCTTGCTCTCTTGCTTCAGGCTCTCATTTCTGGCTGCTAGACTCTGTTCCTGTTTCCCATTCATGCAGAGGATTGTGACCTAGGACAATGATCTGCAAGTCTCTCCTAAATAAATAACCCTTATTTATATGTAATTCTGAACTAGTGAGGCATTATTTTGTATCTTCTACCATCATCTGATGCCCGAACCTGGGGACCAGTCCATAATTTTTAGTATTAGTCCAGAGCCGTGTGGCACATTGGGCACTGACTCTCCTGCCCATGGGTTTAGCCAGCCCTTAGACATGCAGGCTGCTGCTCAGTGCTCCTTGGCTCGCCACTCGCATGCCAGCCAACACACTGCTGTCTGTGAGCCCCGTGGTGCACACAGTCTGCAACTCGCACTGATGGAAAACTTTGGGTTTTCTCTTTATCCTGGGCCCCAATTCTCAGAATTGTTTGATCACCTCCATAACTGTTCTTAATTTGTTAAACAGAGCATATTTTTCAATACCTAAGTAAGCAACACATACTGTTCACTGCTGTTAGGGTCTCTTGGCCACGTGGCTGCAACTGCAACACCTGCTGACTGATAACAATTGTGACACCTACTCCAATTTATTGTAATTACTTTAAGACAGGTAAAATCTGAAAAACTACAAAAAATGACTGATAACATCCAGGAGTTTAATAATTATTTTTTGCTTATATTATGGAAGGTATTGTGCAAGACTTATGCTATTTTCCTTCTTATTATTTGATGCTAGGAATTAGCTTTGTTTTCAATATTATCTCATTAAAAATGGTTCAATACTACAAAGAAGGATAGCATCAACTTGACAAAATTATCTAAAAGAATTTGTGCTGTTGAATCTGTCGGAATCCATTGAAAAATTATGATATATCCAAGGATGAGACATTATCTTTACTAAACAAGTTGGAATCCTCAGTGAAGACATTAGAACAGAATATTGGACAGGAGATTCAGACTTTTAAAAAGGCAATAGTAAAAATATTTGAAAAGATTGAGGAATTTATTGAAATTGATGAGCAGGGATGGAAGGTACAAGGACAGGATTTAGCCTCATCAGTATGTGCCAGACCCCTGGATGACTTACACAGAGTTTCAATTGCATATCCAATAATTTCCTCAGAAAGACCATCTGGCACAAAGTACCCTAAGGTAGTCAAAGACTATGCATGGGAACCAATATGCATGAGTGATCTAAAAGAAATAAAAACAAGTAATAGTTTCTTATGGGCTACTTTCACCTTGGTCAGGAAATGGTGAAAATGTGGACTTCAAGAACTAAGGCTACCTCTGCACAGTTGGCTTCAATTAATCTCAGCAGTCCTAGCAAATGGACCTCAGCTGCTTTGGAAGTGTAATTGGAGAGAAGAGGCAAAAGTTTTAGTACAACAGGGGAAAGCAAAAGGATTTGAGACTTCCCAATATCAAATTCTTTGCAAGGATCATTACTCTGATCCTCAGGAACAGGCTTGCAATGATGAATGCACCTTGTCCCTATGTAGTACAGCAGCTTTAAATGCTTGGGACAGGATTCAGCAACCAGGAAAGAGGACTGAGACATATATTAGGGTTAAACAGGGCCAGAGAGAACCCTTTACTGACTTCTTACAAAGATTAACTAAGGCTATACAATTAGGAGTGACAGACCCTGAAGTTAAATGTGTACTAATTGAATCCTTGGCTTTTGAAAATGCCAACTTAAAATGAAAGAAGAACCTGGGGCCTTTAAAAGTCTGATCAGCACCCATAGATGAATGGATCTTGAATACAATGAATATTGAAACATTTGACTATAGTACTGAAGCTTAGGTAGGAGAAGCTATTTCCAATGGTATGAGGAGACACCAACATACCAAATGTTTTAATCATGGAAGAATAGAACATCTAAGAGAGGACTGACTGTAGACAAGGAATTCCTACAAATCATGTCTTCTCTAGGAATGGCAAAAATAGAAAGACTCCGCCTTCTGTTATATGTAGGAGGTGTGGCAAAGGCTGACATTAGACTAATGAATGTAGGTCAACCATAGACAGAAAAGGCAACTTGATACCACTGGGAAACTCCTTGGGGGGCCTCTCACAGGCCCCAATGTCAAACAAGGACCAGTCATTACCAGTCACTCTGGAGAACATATCTCACCAGGAAAATTAAATAATCCAGTGCCTACTGTAAAAAACCACACTGTTCTGGATGATGGAATAGACCTGGAGTATGAGTCAAAAACTCCAATAGGAAATAGTAAACATATATTTTGGCAAACTTCTATAAATGATCAAAGACCAAAGCTAAGAGTATGTATAAATGACATTGTAATTGAGGGATTACTAGACACAGGTGCAGATGTGACTATCATTACTCCAGAATCTTGGCATCCGGATTGGCCTCTTCAGGAGGCAAGTATTCAATTCATAGGAATTGGAAGCCGATCTCAAGTAAAACAAAGCACAAGGTGGGTTGGATGCATAGGGACAGAAAGACAGAAAGGAAGGCTGAGGCCATATGTAGCTAAGATTGCAGGAATTTATGGGGCAGTGACCTATTGCAGCAATGGAATGCCCAGGTTAACATTCCTGTAGTCCCCAAAACTCGTGTTTCTGGGAAGGGTGTTATAAAATATTATATAAAAAAGGTCACCAATCATTCAGGCTGTACAAGAACACAAAGCAAACCTTCAGAGGGACTAACAGCCTTGCCTTTAAAATGGTTAGCTGAGAAAGCCATATGGGTTAAACAATGATCTTTAATGGAAGACAAATTGCAGTCTTTAGAACAGCTGGTACAGGAGCAATTAGATGTTCACCATATTGAAGAATCAATCAGTCCTTGGAATTCTCCTGTATTTGTTGTTTAAAAAGAAATCTGGAAAACAAAGAATGGTGACAGATCTAAGAGCTGTCAACAAGGTTATCCAACCTATGGGTCCTCTAAAATCTGTAATTCCTTTGCCTTCTTTATTACCAAAAGGATGGCCTCTTATAGTTATTGATTTAAAGAATTGTTTCTTCACTCTACCTTTACAAGAAAAGGATCGAGAAAAATTTGCTTTCACAGTGCCTACTTATAATAATTCTCAGCCTAATAGGAGATACCAGTGGACTATCCTCCCATAGGGAATGCTCAATAGTCCCACCCCATGCCAGTACTTTGTAAATCAGCCATTGGAAATAATATGCAAGCAATTTCTTAAGTTTATAATTTACCATTACATTGATGACATTTTGATATCTGACTCAAATGCAGATACTTTAGAAAGAATGTTTGAAGAAGTAAAAAAAAAAAAGGTTTGCCTAAATGGGGATTACAAATTGCTCCTGAAAAAAATACAGAGAGGAGATTCTGTCAATTACCTAGGTTACAAAATAGGTTTGTAGAAAATTAGAACACAAAAAACACAAATGCGGAGAGACTGATTGCAGACTCTTAATGACTTTCAAAGATTGTTAGGAGATGGTTCCAGTCTACAACTGGCTCTTGGGATAACACCTGACCTAATAGTTTATTTAAACAAAACCTTAGATGGTGACAAAGACTTAAATGGTCTCGGAGAATTAACAGCTGAAGCGAAAAAAGAATTGATGGTTGTTGAAGAGAAATAGCAGGAGGCACAAGTAGACAGAGTGGATCCAAATCTTGATTGTATTCTAGTCATATTGCCTTCTAGAATTTCCCCTACAGGAATTTTAATGCAGAGGGAAGATATTGTCTTAGAATGGATCTTTTTACCACACAAACCAAGTAGAATATTAGAAACTACATGGGAAAAGTCTCTGAATTAATTATAAAAGGAAAATTGAGACTTTGTCAAATAGCGGGTATAGCCCCAGGAGAGATTATAGTTTCTTTTACTGATGATGAAATTAATCAATTTTGGGAAGACAATGAACCTTGGCAAAGAGCTTGTGCTAATTTTTTTTGGGAGAAATTAATAGCAGTTATCCTAAAAGTGATAGAATTAGCCTTATAAAGAGAACTATTTGGATTCTTCCACAAATTGTACATGATGCACCAATATCTAGAGCCCACACATGTTTTACAGATACAAATAAATCAGGAAAGGTAGGTTAAAAATCAGCAAAATTAAGTAAGGTGGAACAAAGCCCTTATAATTCTGTCCAAAAGGCAGAATTGTATGCTATTCTCATGGTACTAAGGGATTTTTAAAGAACCTCTCAGTATAGTTACTTATTTGCAATATGCAGAAAGAATTGTCTTGCATATTGAAACTGTTGAATTTATACCAGATGATACAGAATTGACTTTATTATTCATATAGTTTCAAGATATAATCAGGAATAGGCTTTGCACCATATACATAACACACATCCAATTCCATACAGGTCTGCAGATCTTCTAGCACAAGGTAATGCAGAAATTGATCGATTATTGATTGGAAGTGTGCTGAAGGACTCAGAATTTCATAAGAAACATCATGTCAATAGCAAATGTTTAAAGATTTCCCATTACATGGCAACAAGCTAAGGAGATTATAAAGAGATGTCCTACTTGCTCTTTGTATAACCAAACACTGTTAATTGCAGGAACTAACGCAAAGGGTACCCAAAGGAATAAGATCTGGCAGATGGATGTGTTCCACTTTACAGAATTTTGAAAATTAAAATATGTACACCACACCATTGACACTTATTCAGGTTTTCAGTAGGCAACTGCCTTGAGCTCAGAAAAGGCTGATTCAGTAATCATACATTGATTAGACATTATGCCCATCATGGGTATGACTGCATAAATAAAGACAGACAATGCTCCAGCATATGCTTCTAAGAAAATAAAACAGTTTTTTGTTTATTATATTATAAAGCATTTTACAGTTATACCAAACAATCCTACAGGTCAGGCAGTTATAGAAAGATAAAATTGAACGTTAAAGGATATGCTAAACAAACAGAAAGGGATGGAAAATACCCCCAGAAATAGATTGCATAACACTTTATTAACCTTGAATTTTTTAATGCTAATGAGAAAGGAACAACAGCAGCAGAGAGACAATGGATAATAGAAAAAATCTTCTGAATTAAATCAGCCAGTGTATTTCAAGGATGTGCTGACCTCACAATGGAAGCCAGGAGAAATGCTACATTGGGGAAAAGTTTTGCTCTTGTTTCCACAGGAGAAGAAAAACTATGGATACCATCAAAATTGATAAAGATTTGGTCTGAAAAAGAGAAACCTTTTGAGAAAGAGAAATGATGACTCATCCACAGAGATGACAACCATACAGGAGGTAAGAAAACCTCATAAGGGTTGGGGCAGGGTTCTGTACTTGTCTTTGCAAAAAAAAAAAAAATTCATCTTCAAAGACTGAAGAGACATTGGACATTTAGATGCCTAAAGATAGAAAGATAGCTACCCAGAAAGAATCAACAAGCAAAGAGAAATCTGCCTTATGATGCTGTATTATCTGCATGGTAAAATTTGATTATTTGGACACATATACATCTCTACTTAAAAATAAGAGCTGGCTTTGGAGTTAGACAATGGCTATCCTTCTCTAAATCCAAGCATGTTCTTAAACGAAAAATTTAAAATTTCTGTCTCACATCAGGAGACATCTGGTATTAAACAGAAAGAAGATAGATTTTTAAGGAGATATTTTACTTTTCTCCATGCCCATTTTGTTTATATCATATCCTTCATTGAATTTATATATGTCTATATGAATGATGCTTAAGTTTCCCACAGCGAACAGTAGATTTTCCTGCAGTAATCTTTGAAGCTTCCAGGAAGAAGATGGGGCCTCACAACAATGACTCCACCTGGTTGATATGACACCATGATGCTGATAGCGCTACTATGAGACTAGTTTTTGGGTACCAGCTGGAGAATGGTGCACCTTCTTACAACGTTCTGGCCAGAACTCCAAATAAGAACTTAAAAACAAACAAACAAACAAACAAACAAACAAACAAAAGACCCTATTGACTACTCAGAGACCATTTGTAATTATATAAAACAGCAATCTTGAAACTTAACCATCATTTTACTTTTATAGGTTCCCGTAGAAAAAACATTGCCCGCATGACAGCAGGAAGCAATTCTAGAAAGTGACATCCCCTCTCCCAACAAACTTTGTCCTCATGGTTAGAAAGACACAATTTGGGGGTTGCATAGAGTTGGGGGTTGGAGTGGAAATCATGTAGGCCTAGAGATCTAATAAAAAGGGGAAGATTTAATGAAATAATAGGTAATTTAGTGTGAACTTACTTACACTAATATTAATAGTGAGTAATAGAGTGAATACTTGTGAGCTATTATTTATGGACAATTTACGCTGGTATAGTTTCTAGTATATTGATACAAGTTCAAATTAAATTTGTCATTTCTGTTTACAATATTTGTACACCTGCAGCATTTTAACTAATGTAGTTTCTATGTAATTATTTTAGGGCTAAGCTAGCTGGGCAGCCAGGAACCAACAAGTGACCCTTCTTACTACACATGTATGTTATCAGATCATCTAGGCTTAAAACTAGAATTCAACAGCAACACTAATTCCAAAAAGCCCACAAACACATGGAAATTAAACAATGTTTACCTGAATCATCAGTGGGACAAGGAAGAAATCAAGAGACAAATTAAAGACTTCCTACAATTCAATGAAAATGACCATACAGCATACCCAAATTTATGAGGCACAATGAAAGCAGTGTTAAGAGGAAAGTTCATAGCACTAAATGCCTACACAAAGAAGCTGGAAAAATCCCACAGTAGTGGATTAATAGATTATTTGAAAACTTTAGAACAAAAAGAAGCAAACTCACCCAAGAGATCTAGATGGCAGGAAATAATCAAATTGAGAGCTGAAATCAACAAAACAGAAACAAAGAAAACAATACAAATAACCAATGAAATAAAGAGCTGGTTCTTTGAGAAAATCAACAAAATAGACAAATCTTTATCCAAACTAACCAAAAGGCAGAGTGAGAATATCCAAATTAACAAAATCAGAAATAAAAAGAGAGACATAACAACAGACACTGAGGAAATCCAGAGAATAATCAGGTCATATTTTGAAAGAAATCACAGAAATATCACCCTCCACAATAGCCACAAATAGCATAAAATATCTCGGAGTAACTCTAACCAAACAAGTGGAAGACTTGTATGACAAGAACTTTAAATCTTTGAAGAAAGAAATTGAAGAAGACACCAGAAAGTGGAAAGGTCTCCCATGCTCTTGGGTAGGTAGAATTAACATAGGAAAAATGGCAGTCTTACCAAAAGCAATTTACAGATTCAATGCAATGTCCATCAAAATCTTAGAAAAATTCTTCACAGATATCGAAAGAATGGTACTCAACTTCATATGGAAAAGCAAAAATCCCAGGATAGCCAAAACAATCCTGTACAATTAAAGAACTTCTGGAGGCATCACAATCTCTGACTTCAAACTACTACAGAGCTACAGTACTGAAAACAGCCTGGTATTGGCATAAAAACAGACAGGAGGATCAATGGAACCCAATCGAAGACCTGGATACTAATCCACACATCTTCGAATACCTGATTTTTGACAAAGAAGCAAAAATGTCAAATGGAGAAATGAAAGCATATTTAACAAATGGTGCTGGCATAACTGGATATCAACATATAGAAGAATGAAAATAGACCCATATCTATCATCATGCACAAAACTCAAGTCCAAATGGATCAAAGACCTCAACATAAAGCCAGCCACACTGAACCTTATAGAAAAGAAAGTGGGAAGTACACTTGAACGCATTGGCACAGGAGACCACTTCCTAAATATAACCCCAGTAGCACAGACACTGAGAGAAACAATTAATAAATGGGACCTCCTGAAACTGAAAAGCTTCTGTAAAGCAAAGGACATGGTCAACAAGACAAAATGACAGCCTACAGAAGGGGGAAAAAATCTTGAACAACCCCACATCAGACAGAGGTCTGATCTCTAAAATATACAAAAAAACTCAAGAAACTGATCATCAAAAGAACAAATAATCCAATAAAAAAATGGAATACAGACCTAAAATGAGAACTCTCAACAGAGGAATCTAAAATGGCTGAAAGACACTTAAGGAAATGCTCAACATCCTTAGTCATCAGAGAAATACAAATCAAAACAACTCTGAGATTCCATCTTACACCTGTAAGAATGGTCAAGATCAAAAACACTATGACAACTTATGCTGGAGAGGTTGTGAGGAAAAGGGAACACTCCTGCATTGCTGGTGGGAGTGCAAACCGGTACAGCCTCTTTGGAAATCAGTAAGGGGATTTCTCAGAAAATTAGGAAACAACCTTTCTCAAGACCCAGCAATACTACTTTTGGGTATATATCCAAAGGATGCTCAATTGTGCCACAGCGACATGTGCTCAACTATGTTCATAGCAGCTTTGTTTGTCATAGCCAGAACCTGGAAACAACCTAAATGCCCCTTGACTGAAGAATGGATAAGGAAAATGTGGTACATTTCCACAATGGAGTACTACACAGCAGAAAGAAGTAATGACATCTTAAAATTTGCAGGCAAAGGGATGGAGCTAGAAAACATCATTTTGAGTGAGGTAACCCAGCCCCAGAAAGACAAATCTCACATGTACTCACTCATAAGTGGCTTTTAGACATAAATCAAAGAAAAGCAGCCTACAAATCACAACACCAGAGAACCTAGACAACAATGAGGACCTTAAGAGAGACATACTATACATGGATCTAATCTTTCTGGGAAATAGAAAAAGACAAGATCTCCTGAATAAATTGGGAGCATGGGGACCTTGGGAGAAGGTTGAAGGGGAGGGGAGAGGCAGGGAAGGGAGCAGAGAAAAATGTAGAGCTCAATAAAAATCAAATAAATAAATAAACAAATAAATAAACTGCTTGGTTTTCTCCAGTTTGTTATTATCTTATTTCCAACAGCTGCGGACACTTCTAAACACAGTCGAAGCACTCAAGTCTGACTGTTTTATGTTCATTCCAGCGTACTGGCTAAACTAACATGAATATTGGCTACCTCTTGTGGACTCTGTCCCCTTAGCGTGGATACTGGCTGCTTCTTTAAATGACTCTGTTTTCGGTGTCTAGATTTTGCTCCTTCTCAAAGCCCGCTCCCCTCCAGGAACCTCATTAAGTTTCTGCTTTCAAAGGTACCTAACAGGAGCCTCCGGGTGCTTCTCAGCTCAAGGACTCTCATTAGTGGCATGGGCCAGGTGATTATTTATATCGCTTCTATAATTAAAAATTCTGAAAGCTAATTACAATTATCCATCAGTGTTTGTGTATGCCAGGGCTGGAGATGGGCGCCACCCTCCTGACACTGAGCATCCATAGCTTCCTTCCTGCTCCGGCTCCTTCTGGGATGGATCTCTTTGTGAATCTAGTCGCAGCCTGCTCTCCAGCGCGCTGGCTGAGTTCCCTGTAGTTCCTCCACATTCCCAGCTGTCAGAAGAGTTGTTTGTTTGTCGTCTTTGAAACTGAAAAGCAAGTGCCAACAATTGCCTCATCCCTGACACCTCAGCTCTCCAAACAAACAAGCGAGAGGGAAGGCTCAGCTCAGCTTGCCGGCTCCCGCCTGTCCCTGGTTTCCTCGCAGCGGCTTCTCCTCCTTCCTTAAAGGGCTCTCCAGTGCCGCCTGGCAGGGCCTCTAGGTGTCGCTTGTAAACACTGCATGTAATTAGTAGCCATTAGTTCCAGTAGAGGCTCAAACAAGGAGAAAACCCCAAACATGGGAAGTTTCATTTAATTAACGAAGCTGCATTGAGAGGCCTCCTCGGACAAGCTCTTCTTGCAAGTTAATTGTTAAAACCCCGACAAACCTGAGAGATATTTTCACGTGGAAGAGATACACTGGCCATGTTGGCCATGAAGTGCCACCATGTTGCCCGGGACAGCCCACGCTGGGCTCTCCTCTCTCTCTCCTCACCTGCTCTCCTCTTCTCTCTCTCTCTCTCCTCTCCCCTCTATCTCATCCTCTCTACTCTCTCTCTCTCTCTCTCTCTCTCTCTCCTATCTTCTCTCTCTCTCTCCTCTCTCTTCAGCTAGACCTCTCTCTATCTCTCTCTCTCTCTTACCCTCTCTCTACCGCTCTCTCTCCTCGCTCTCTCTCTTCTCTCTCTATCTCTCTCTCTCTCTCTCTCTCGTGTCCATGCTTGTGTGGCCCAACGAGACTGGTACTTAAAGTGTCAAGGAGAGTCCCAGTGCAACACTTTGCTGGAAGGAAGCTTATGCAGTACACAGGGCTGAATTTGATAGCCAACATCTTTCTAGAATGTAGGAGAGAGTTTCTCCCCTTGCAAAACAAATGATGGTGAGTAGGATCAACGTGGAAATAAATCAAGTTTATTAAAAATTAATAAATGTGCCCACTGGCTGAAAGGGACTGGTAACATTTTGCATGACTTCTGCATCCACAGCCAGAGGTCCGGGGGCCACTACCCTCGCTGTGAGTTCTTTCACCTAGGGCACAATGGTCCCCAGCAGGAACTTCTGCCCCCTTGCAGTGAGAGTACAGAGAGTAGGGGAGGTGGAAGGTTGGGACGCCAGGGAGAGAGGGATAGTGTGACATTCCCTGTCATGACAGCAGAAGGAAAGACCCCAGGAACATGAGGATAATCCACACTGACTCCTAGCAGAGAACCTGGGTTTGATTCCCAGCACCCACATGGCAGCTCACAACTGCCCGCAACTCCAGCTCCAGGGGCTCCAGCTCTCTTCTGACAGACACAGACACAGACACAGGCACACAGTGGGGCTCAGACATAGCTTCAAATGATAGTGAAGACCTCTTCAAAGGAGGGGGAGGGCCAGGACATTGCAGATGTGGAAGTGAGGGGGTCTGGGAGGGGCCAAGGGGAGGAGTTTTGGAAGAATGTGGTCCAAACACATTATATGAAATTCCCAAAGGATTTGTAGAAATGCTTTTTAAAGCTAAGTAATGTTTACTGTTGCTTCCCCCGTACCCCTTAATGCTACATTCTCACCCTCCCCATTTAACCCTCCTATTCTAGTCTAAACTTCATACCTTTATGACAATATACTATATTTCTCCTTCCTTAGATCTAATACTAAGAGTCTTTGGAAAAGTCATATGGAAATCTAATATTGTAGAAGCTTCTTGGAGTCACCAGTTAATTCCCCAATTAACTGAAGCTACAAAAAAAAAAGAGAAAGAAAAAGAAAGAAAGAAAGAAAGAAAGAAAGAAAGAAAGAAAGAAAGAAAGAAGAAAGAAGGAAAGAAAAGAAAAAGCCCCAAGTACCAGGAAAGGTTTAATACTGTTGTCAATGACCAGAGGGGGCTCATAGACCTCCAAACATCACAGGCTACTGTCAGTTGTGATGGTCACCCTCCACACCCCGATGGTAAGATCCTATTGCTGAAGATACAACTTAATTACGATGTAGAACAAGGATAAACCAAGCTGGTGCCCAGCCAGAGTCTTCACCCCTACCGACTAGCATTTGCTGTGTTCCAAGAAGGCTCTCTGCCACATCACAGCATCGCCAGTACCACCCAGTTACAAACCCCTGTGACCCACAACAGTGACCCGCCTGTAAGAGACACTGGAGCAATGGTATTATAAATGGTATCATTTGAAAGTGGCCATTTTTAAAAACTAGATTTAAGGCCCTATCCATGAAATGGAACCCATACTTGACACTATTAAAGTGGCCAAGAACCTGAAACTAGAAAAGTCATGGCCCTAGGGGAAACATTACTGCTATTATTCTGGTTAAGGGACATGGCAATAAAATGATTCCTAATGTATACCCACAGGTCAGTGCCTTGCTCAGTTATCATCAGCAGAGTTACTACTCCTATTATTATTATTATTATTATTATTATTATGCTTCTCTGTGTGCTTTTTTGTTTCGTTTGGCAATTTTTTGTCATTTTGCTTGTTTTAATTATTTTTAAGAGTGAGAACATGAAGTAGGGTGATGGGGAGGAGCTAGGAAGGGTTGGGGGAGGGAAGAATATGATTGAAACATATTGTATGAAAAAATTTTAAGGTCAATAAATAAAGTATACTTGACAAATGCTAGTAAACCAAAGCTGGTGCCACTATTTTAAAAATCATACAAGATATATTTAAATGCAAGACCCTGTCACCAGAGAAAAAGAGAATCATTCACAGAAAGGCCGATTCAAACAATCATGAAGGTGGCACAATTTTAAATGCACATGCAGCTAATAGCATGGATTATAAAGTGATAAAGCCAAATTGCATTAAAGTAAAAAGAACAATTTAAAAATATTTTATTTAGCAGTAATTTGATAAGTTGCACATAAATTAGACTGCTATTGTAACCTGTTGTTAAGAACCCAGCCCAGTGGGTGTGTGGGACACGACATTTAAGAGACTATAGATTTCCAGATGCTTGGAGTGGGATTGCACATCTCAACATATAATGAAGGATTGGTACTAGTTGAAGTATCTGCCAAAATAAAATGAGTGTTGGAAATCGAATATTACACATAGCTATGAGAACCACTAATGTCTGGACATCAGGAAATGAAATAAGCAGAGTAAACCACAGTGGAAATTAGAATAGAGATATCTTAAATGATGAACAGGTACACACGGAAGCAGTTTCAGGATGCTTTGCTTGCTGGAGCTGAAAGACAAGAAAGGTTGACAGTAAAGGAGGAAATGATTCAACTCCAGAAAGAACATGAATACCAATAAACATGCCAGGAGCAAATGTCAGATAGTAATGGTCACAGAGAAGAAATTAGAGCCAGATAATAAACACAGAGACTCGGGCTGAGAGACGGCTCAGGACACACAGTACCTGATGTGTGAGCACAAGCCCTGAGTTTGGATTCTAGAATCCATGTAGGAAAGATTACAAGTGGGGTGTACCCCCATAACTCCAGCACTTGGGGAGCAGGAAAACTCATGGATCACTGAGGAACAATTGATCAATGGGTTACAGGTTCAGGGTGAGACCCTGCTTCAAAAATAAAATCAATCTGTTTCAAAATAATAGGGAGGAAATTATTCAAAGAAATGATGCATCTGATGTGATAGGCACAGATCTGATCTGTGCACACTGTACATATGTATTGCAATGTCACACTCTGCCCCAATATATGTAATTACTATATGTCGATTTAAAGTAAAATAAATTGAAAATAAATGCAATGGAAATGTATAAAGACAAAGTGAAGAATAACCGAGAAATGATAGCTCAGAGCTAACAGGTGTATCAGGCTTTCTCAGACCACCAGCCCCCAAATTATGACATGGAGACTATTAGTAGCTATGAATGCTTGGCTTTATCTTATGCTGTTCCACCAGCTCTTAGAACTTATTTAACCTGTTTTTCTGCATCTATACTCTGCCTTGGGGCTTTTTACCTTTCTTTTCCTCTGTGTGTCCACTCCATGTCCGGCTGACTGGGTAGCCCAGGGCATCTCCCTCTCTTTCTCGCTTGTTCTCCCTTCTCCCCTCCTCCTTATTCACTCTGTCCACTAGACCTGCCTATCCCTCTACTGCCTAGCTATTAGCCTTTCAGCTTTTTATTAGACCAATCTGGTGCCTTAGGCAGTCAGGGTAAAACAACAACATATCTTTACATAATTAAACAAACAAAGCATAAACAAATGTAACATCCTTACCTAGTTAAACAAATGCAAGATAAATAAATACACCATACCTTTCCATAGTTAAAGTAATATTCCACAAGAAACCTGTGGCCTCCATATGTACCTGCACCCACGTGCACACACACCTCCATCACACTACCAGTGTACACACAACACACACACACACACACACACACACACATACCACAGAGTAACTCGACAATGCTAAAAATACCAAAATTGAGTTCTATCTTAGTTAGGGTTTCTATTGCTGTGAAGAGACAACATGACCATGCCAATGCTTATAAATAAAGCATTTAATTGAGACTGGCTTGCTGTTTCAGGGATTCGGAGATTTAGCCCATTGTTGTCATGATGGAGCATGGAATCTCGAAGGCAGACGTGGTACTGGAGATGAAGCTGAGCGTTCTACAACTTGATTAACAGGCAACAGGGAGTGGACTGTGACACTGGGTATAGCTTGAGCACAGGAGACCTCAAAGCCCACCCCCAGAATAACACACTCCCTCCAACAAGACCACACATCCTAATAGTGCCACTCCCTATGAGATTATGCCAATGACATTCAAGCTACCACAAGTCTTTAGTTTAAAAAAAAAGTTAATTTTTGACAAGATTTATTATTGTAAAGGGAGAAAGGCATAAATAAAAAAATAAGGATATTTTTACAGTTTTAAAATATAGAAAGCAAATAAATTAATCTTACAACATTAAAAGATGTAAGCACGTTAAAAGTGAAAAAAGAAGTGGCACATGCCTTTTCCAGCATTCAAGTGGCAGAGGCAGGTGGGTTTCTGTCAGTTCAAGCCAGGGATCCTCTCTAAAAGAACATCTAAAAATCCCTGGTCAAATATCCAAGAAGTAATTTCGTATTTTATAGTTTTCACATTTAAAAATTTTTCATGTTAAAAAATTTTAAATTAATTTCATATTTTAGAAATCACTAAAATACTGCTGAGATCAAATGGCCACAGCTGATTGGACAAGGCTAACCGGCAAACGGAAGCTCCGCACTTTCTCTTTAAGATCTCACGTGTGAGCCGACCTCATCCAGGACTGTGTGAAGGTGAAGAAATGAAGGGATGCCTGAGCTTATCTCAGGAGCACAGAAGGGTTTATGTAGTGATGAGCAGTGGACCGTGTTCCTGCTGCACAGCTCCCGGCCACCTGGCTGGCTTCTGCCCTGAAATAACAACGCACCAATTGTATTCTTTTAAACACCGCTTGGCCCATTAGCTTCAGCCTCTTACTGGCTAACTCTCACATTTTGATGAACCCATATTTAGTAATGTGTGTAGCACCACGAGGGGAGGCTTACCAGGAAGATTCTAGCCTACGTCCATCTTTGGTCGCAGCTTCATTGCATCTGACTCACTTCCCTTCTTCCCAGCATTCTGTTCTGTCTACTCCACCCATCTATGTTCTGACCTATCAGGCCGAGCAGTTTTCTTTATTAATTAACCAATGAAATCAACAGATTGATAGAAGACCCTCTTCCATTAGGTTTACCATCACAAAACCGCTTCAGGCAGTTCGTCACATGCACAGATTACCCCAACAGATATGGAAGGGGAGACTTCTAATTACACCTAAAACCAGTTCATCTGCTTCATAGCAAACCAGAGGAAAGGGGACCTTGGTCACTCCATGAGGAAGTGGACTCTCACAGGTCACTGTCTTACTGTTGAAGCGACAGATTTAAATCCCTTAGAAAGGAAAAAAGAAAAAAGAAACACATGTGGAAGCTGAGAAGAAGAAGCAAACACATATCTGTTGTAGAACAAGGGCCTCTGGACCACAGAGTCACTCTCGGTGGACAGCCATGGCTGCCTGTAAGAGGTCATCACCATCAGGTCTGGGACTGATGACTTCCCTCTGAGAAGGAAGGGGTGGAAAGGGTCACTGAACTCTAACATGAGGTTTCATCCTCTTTCCCCAGAGATTGGTATGAAATTCTGCATGAACTGCTCTTGGCCTGGGGTCTTAGAAGGTGCTGGGCTATAGAGGCTGAGAGAGGTTGATAGAAGGGGTATTCATCTATGGGGTTGTGCTCATGCCTTTAGTGTGGCTGATTTGGGGTCACACATGATCCTGTCAGCCACCCCTCACCCTGCTCTGTACAGAATCTCAAGAAATTCATTGAGCACTTTAGGTTGTTGAAATACTGCTCATGTCTCTCCAGGGAGGGGATAATGGGACACTATATTGTATGTGCCCTACAGAGAAGACAGAAACTATCCACTTAAAATTGGGTTAGAACCTGGCTCTGGAACTGCCTACCCTAGAAGACTGTGTAGGGGCTAGGGTGGGGCTTCCTGAAGGGCAGAGTGGGGTCACTTGCTGCTCCCAAGCTGGCAGCGATGGCTGGACTGGGGTTTTCACTGTGACTGGGTAGTGGGATGACACAAAGTTTCCACTCAAGGTGAGGCCCAGGGAACTCAGAATTTCCTACCAGTCTCCACCTGGCAGGGAGAACAGGAAGGGAAAGAGGTGGCTCAAAGCTGGGAGTCAAATCATCAACTGATAGAACTGAAATTAAAACTGAAAATAAGACACAAATCAAGCTTCTAATTTACCAAAATAATCCAGGAAAATCCTCAAATGTGAAAACCTATGCACAAAATTCATTTTGTATTTTTCTGAGTGTGTGCATGCACGCACACACACACATACACAGAGGTGGATGTTTATACATACAGTTGTGTGTGTACATGGGTGTTTGCATATGGAGCTGAATATTGGGTGCCCTCCTCCATAGCTCACCACCCCATTGCCTTGAGACAGGGTTTCTCACTGAGTGTGGAAGCTCATGTAGATTTCATGGTCATCAAGCTCCCTCCTGACTGCCTGTCTCTGTTCCCCATTGTTCTGTGTTTCTATAAAGCAATAGCAACCAGCAGAAATTTGGGTTTTACCAAAAATAATAAAATAAAAAAACACAAGGCACCCATCTAAAATACAAACTCCATACAAAGATTAAAATATACAGAAATAAGTATATAAACATTATATGATAACACAAATGTATATTATATAGCAATTTCAGAGAGAAAAGTTACAGAATTTAATTCAGATGAAACATTTTAAGCTGTACACACAAAGAACAAAACCACATAGTGTTAAAATACTCACGAGGCATTTCAAAGAGAACCAAACAAGGACTGAGAGACAGAGCTCAGATCCAAAACCCAAGTGAAAATCAGAAAGGTGTGTAGATACCTACAATCCCAGCACTAGGAAGACAAAGACAGGGGTTCTCCAGGACAAGATGACTAGATAGTGTATTTGAATCAGTGAGCCCACAGTTCACATGAGAGACCCTGACCCCTTAGGTAAAGTGGGGAATGATTGATGCAGACATTTGACCACACGTGGACATAAGCACAAGCCCATATTCATGAATATGCAAATATACGGCATATATACACATATACACATACACACAAAAGTATGGTCATAACAGTAAGTCATCAGGAGTCCATTTACTACTCTGTCTAGTAGAATAATAGTGATAGTTCTCTTCTAGGGTCTATGATCCATCTAGTCTCAGGTTCTTAGCCCAATAAGGTGCTGGGTATGGGTTCATCTTATGGAGAGGGACTTAAATCAGAAATCCAGAAAGTGGTTGGTTACTTCGTGATGTCCATGTCACCATTGCATGGGTGTACATGTCTTGCCAGACCAGTGTGCTGTGGGATGACGCTCTTGTACCCTGTAAAGATTTGTCACTTGTATTAGTTTAATAAAATGTTGATTGGGCAGTAGCCAGGCAGGAAGTATAAGAGGAATGACCAGACAAGGAGAATTCTGGGAAGAGGAAAGGCTCAGTCTGCAGTCACCACCTAGATGCAGAGGAAGCAAGATGAAAATGCTGCACTGAGAAAAGGTACCAAGTCATGTGGCTAAACATAGATACAAATTATGGATTAATTTAAGTTGTAAGAGCTAGTTAGTAATAAGCCTGAGCAATAGGCCAAACAGTTCTTAATTAAAATAAGCCCTTGTGTGTTTTGTTGGGACTGAATGGCTGCAGATCCAGGCAGGGTAGAAACTTCCATCTACACCAGTGATTATTGTGGTTTGCATGAGCATGAAGTACCACCCCTTAGCTGAGGAACTGTTTGCAATTGATAGCCATTAGAAGAGGAAAAGTCAGTTTTGTAAGAGTATCACTCCTGATAAGTCCATTATGCTCCAGTAGAAGGCCACACACCCAATAATATATGGGCAGCATAAATTAAACTTAAACAGAAAGAAGACACAAGGTTAGGTGAGTAGGGAAGGCGGTGGATCTGGTAGGATTTGGGGAGGGTGGCCAAAAACAATCAAAATACACTTTATGAAATTCTCAAAGAACTAATAAAATATATTTAAAGAAATAAAATGAAATGTCCAAACAAACAGAACCTGTAAAGAAACCAAGAGATGAGAAGCAGGGCACTGGGGATGTGCCTATCAAAAGGAATCATCTCCAGGAGCTGAGATGATACCAGGCACTTCAGGAGGGGCAGCTGGCTCAGTTCCCTGTTCTACCTCTTGGTGGGAGGAGTATGTGAATATTCGTGTTATAGCTGATCTTTTAATTATCCGTTCATTTTGTCATCTGCTCTCTTGTGGGTGTACTGCGATTCATAGAGCCAAAGACTTTCTAATAATACAGTAACAGTTCTGAAGGAAGCGATGAGGAAACATGACACAGAGCGCTGAAGGAATGCTGTGGATGGCTGAGGAGCTTTCTCCAAAACATAGGAGATGGAAGGCAAGGAGGAGGTCCACCTGACGCAGTGCCCTGATTGAAGAAGTCTGACTACGGGAAGAGATGAATGACTCCTGCATTCACAGTAACTGAGCCTGCTTGGTGGGATGCTGACAAGGAGGTGAGAACCCCACAAACCTCTACCCTAGTTACTTATCTCTTGGATGAAAGACAAGGGGAACCTAGTGAAGAAAGTGTTGATTTCGGTACAGTGTGAGCATACCTTCCGTCAAGGCAGCAGGGGCTTGAGGCAGTGGCACCCACAGATCTGCAGTCTGGAGGGGACGAGTGCTGATGTACAACTTCACGTCCCCTTGGTAGTCAGTCAAGAACCCTGGCCCATAGAGTGGTGTCCCCCATGCTCAGAGTGGATCTTCCCACCTCAGGTAGCCATACCTAGACAATCCCTCATGGACATGGCGAGAGATGTGCTGCCATGGTGATTCTAGATCCTGTCAGGTGGACAGTCAAGGTCAGCCACCTCAGCATAGATACCAGGGGATTCGACTCCAGGGTTAGGGTTACCATAGATACCAGGGGATTCTATACCAGAGTAATGGTTACCATAGGCACCTTGGGATTCTACACCAGGGTTATGATCAGTATAGATGCCAGAGGATTCTACACCAAGGTTATGATCAGCATAGACACACACCAAGGTTATGATCAGCATAGACACAAGGGGATTCTACACCAAGTTTACGGTCGCATGGACACCAGGGTATTCTACACCAATGTTATGATCAGCATAGACATCAGGGTATTCTACACCAATGTTATGATCAGCATAGACATCAGGGTATTCTACACCAGGGTTATGATCACTGTAGACACCAGGGGCTTCTACACCAGGGTTATGATCAGCATAGACACCAAGGGATTCTAAACCAGGGTTATGGTCAACATAGACCCTAGAGATTTCTGCACCAGGGTTATGGTCAACATAGACACCAGGGGATTCTAAACCAGGGTTATGGTCAACATAGACACCAGGGGATTCTACACAAGGATTAAGAACAGTGAAGAATTTATGCTTGGCAACAGCCATCTATGTCCCTGCATCATAAAAACAAAACAAAACAATTATTAAAAAAAAAACACCAACCCAACATAGCAATTCATGGCTCTTGTTAAAGGACAGTGGGGAAGACATATTTTTTCATCTCCTGTTACTGGATAAATTATCCTGATGAAAGAAACTTAAAGGAGATAGGGTTTGTTTGGGTTCATTGTTTGAGGACACATCCCGTCATGGCAGGGATAGGATGAGTGTGAGGCGGCTGGTTGCATCTGCAGCCAGAAACCAGAGAGACAAATGTTGGTTCTCGGCTTGTTCTCTTCATTTGTAAGTCCAGGCCCTCATCCCTGAACATGGTGCCACCAGCTGTGGGTCTTCCCACCTCAATAGCACAGTCGGGGCAGTCTCTCAGAGACACACCCAGAGGCCCATCCCTGGGCGATCTTGGATCTCTGAGCTGGTTTGGAGCCTGCACACGGCCAGGACCAGGAACAGAGGTGGGTCACTGGGTGGAAAATGACCAAGAGGAAAATTCAGGCCAATTTAGAGCTGAGGCTAAACCAGTCTAATGGGATTCTTATTGCAGATGTGGGTAACCTGTCCCCACACGGGAGAGAGTGGAGCCTGATTAGACCTGGTAGTGGAGCAACTGTCAATGGCAGGGGTCTACTAAACTCATGGTGCATGGATACAGGTCTCCCCTAAAACTGGGCTTTACCAGGTTGTATATTGATAGGCCAAAGGTGTCAAGCCAGACTCAAGTCTCATGAGGCAGAGACTCGATCAGGTAGACCGTGTGGGGACACAGCCACGTATTATATTATAGTGGACTGAGACATACAGAACAGCACTGCCAGCCACATTCAACACATGCATGGATCCTAGCTTCTTTCTTCCTTCACTGTTATACCGTCCACGGCCCAACCCACGGACTAATGCCACCCACAGTGTCTGTCTTCCAACATTGTTTAACAATTGACAGCTCCCCACAGACAGTCCCACTGGATAACCTGAGACAGACAAT
This sequence comes from Arvicola amphibius, assembly GCF_903992535.2. NCBI lineage: Eukaryota > Metazoa > Chordata > Mammalia > Rodentia > Cricetidae > Arvicola > Arvicola amphibius. Next base: position 3,197,220 of record NC_052052.2, read on the forward strand.
TCCTCATTAAGACTGTCTTCTCAGGGACTTCTAGGTGTCAAACTGACAGTTAAAATTGACCAGCATATAGCTGGTGAGAGCAGGGGGTGGGGGGCTTGGGTATCTTTGATACTGATGAAAAATTATAGGCAACTTTTTTCTGTTTCATATGTCTCTGAATTTCTCATTTTTTTATGATGAAAGCGTTCCTTGATAGCAAAATATTCTTTAAAAGCAGTATATGTCTGGGCATGGCGGCGCACACCTATAATCCCAGCACTGGGGAAACCAAGACAGTAAGATTATTAGAACTGAGAAACTAAGAGAGTTCTTGTGTCAAAGTGAGTAAACAATTATGTCCTGGGAACATAACTGCTGTTTGACACACAGTTGTATGTGGTTTTTTAAATGATTTCTCAGCAAAAGGCAGGGTGAAAGCTATCCTGAAGACACCAGAGTGAACCTAGCAAGACATTTGCTCTGCTCCCTTGATCTGAGGGACCAGCTGGATGCTCCTTTACAGGAGCATTGCAGATGAAGGTGAACTTCTTTTGTTCTTGTTTCTTTTTTTTCCAAAGTGGGAGGAAATCGGTATAAAGCAGGCTTTGCATATCTGTGAGTGACCTGCCATTCCCAGGGAGCTTCCACAGAGCTGGGAGAATGCAGCTGGAGCCATCAGATAACCTGGGACGCCGTGCTGCAGGCAATGCAGTTTTCCACAGAAGCATATTTTTTCCTACAAATGGAAGGCTCGTTGGTATCATCTTGACATGCAGAGGAGACGAACATGAATCAATAGAAATATATGTAAGTCGGAATTCAGGGTGCAAGATAACAATGATCGCCTTAAGACCATCTTTTGCGTTCCCTGGCTGTTCTGCAAAGTCACAGGGCTGTGCTTGCTTTCCTGGGGTTGCAGGGAGCAAACACAGGGCACAGGCCACCCTGAGGATTGTTATCCCACGCTGGGTACTTTCTATTCAAAGCAGGCTTATCAGTAGCAGCAGCCACTCCAGGCTTGTGCTCATATTTGTTAGATTTCATGGGCAGTCATGGATCTTGCTCCCTGTGTGCTCATTTTACAAGCCAAAACCTGTCCTGATGCTCTATTCACAACTGCTGGCGCAGGACCGGCAGGAAGCCTGAGCCCGCTGGGGTATTTTCACTGCCTGCCTGATGACCTGGTGTGGTGCTCACATTTAGTCTGCTGTTAGCAACTGTGCATTGACTGTGTGGCTGGTCAGAAGGAACCAGCCCTGCTTGGCTCCTGTTTGTTCACTTGGGAATGAAGGTGCTTTGCAGGCAGGAATGGAACAGAGAGCTAGTGTCCTTGAAGGTTTGCATTCGTTCAGTAAAATCTTTAAATATTAGAAAGTTTAAAATGTATATCTATTCATTAAATTAAATCAAACGAGGAGGCTAGGAATTTCATATGCATTATTCCTGACTGCTATAATGAAATAAACAGTTAAGGCCCATTTGCCCACCTCCCCATACAATATCTATCCACCTGTCTATACATATACCCATCCATCCATCTATCCATCCATCCACCCATCCATCCATCCATCATCCGTCCACCTGTCCATCCATCTGTCTATCTATCCACCCATCCATCCACCCATCCATCCATCAGTCCATCCATCCATCCATCAGTCCATCCATTCATACATTCATCTACCCATCTGTCCACCCACAACACATGTATTCTTGTTCATTGGATGCCATTCTCTGAACCGGGAATAGTGGTAGGTTCGTAGGTACACAAGAAGGTTTTTATGGTTAGCGCTCTCTCTCTCTCTCTCTCTCTCTCTCTCTCTCTCTCTCTCTCTCTCTCTCCCTCCCTCCCTCCCTCCCTCCCCCTCCCTCCATCTTTTTCTCTTACAGGGCTCCACAGTGAGAAGTTTGCATTGAATTTTAGAGGAGAGACATGTCTATCTGAGCACTTTTGGAATGGTAAGTTTGGGAACCCTGGAGATAGACTAACTGCACTCCGCGATATGTGATGGACACGAGCCTTTGGGGGCAAGGAGGGGACGTTACGGTTTATATCTGAGATGTTTCTCAAAAGCTCATGATAGATTGTTACAGGCTTGATTGACAGCATGCATCCACTCATCCTTCCAAAAGATGGATGTCTTTGATACAAAGGCACAAAAGACTTTGCCTTCTGTCCGTTCTAGATAAGTATCTATTTCAAATGTTTCTCTCCATGTTTGCTGGGATGGATGGCCCATGAGGGCAGGGATGTCTGTCTCCCTTTTCTTCCTGATGTGTCCCTAGATAGGAACAATAATGTTTAATATGGAGTTAGGTTTCAGTAAGCCTTTGTTGAATGAATGAATGAATGAACAAATGAATGAGTGGATGGATGAGCAAACAAATTAATGAAATATGCTAAGAGAGGTGAGCTAATATGGTGGCCTTCAGCTGTGGGCAGTTTTGACCCAGGTTAGTGGGCCTTTATTTTTTAGTGTGAAGGCTTATTTTAAGCTGAGCACCCCCCACCTTTAATGGTTCACAGAGACAAGCTGAGACAGCTTCCCTTATCTGAGCAGGCAGCTCCGCACCTGAAACCTGAGGCTGCTACCTCCTTGGGAATAGACATATTCCCAGAAGGAGGGCTGTAAATTACATCCGCACCAGTTTCCTTCTCAGGGTGCTGGCAAGGTCCTGAAGGAGACAGAGAAGCCACTCGGGCCTGTGCAGGCATTATCACGGCGTCTCTTATCGCTGGCTTGTTCTGCCGAACACCCACTTATCTTCCTAGGGACTCATTTCCCCTGTAAATGCCTCCACCTGTTAAGATCTTCTCATCCTTCCCGGCCCATCACAGAAGTTCACACTCACGACTGACATCTCTAAAAACAAGGTTAACACGAGAAAGCTAACCCATGTGTCAGATCAGAGTGGTGTACATGTGTGCATGTGTCTGTGTATTCACCTACGTGTGCACTGTTGGAGGTCAGGGGTCATGGCTGGGCACCCTCCTCAGTTGTTCTTTACATTACTTTCTGAGTCAGGGTCCTTGCACTGAACCTGCAGTTAGTTAACCAGTTCAGCTAGACGGATTGGCCGTAAGTCCCAGGAACCTGTCTATCCCATCAGCCCCTCACCTCCTCCCACACCCACCCCCATCCCATCAGCCCCTCTCCACCTCCCATACCCACCCCCCATCCCATCAGGCTCTCACAATCCCCACTCTCTCCATCCTGTCTGTCTTTTCCTACTTCACCCTCACCACCTCCGTCACAGCCCTCATCCCTAATAAACAGTGTAAAAGCAGCGATGAAGGACCGTTCCCTTCCTGCCTTCGGTTAGATGCGCAAGTGTGGCACCTCTGATCCCCTTGTTCCTTGTTCTTCATTGATCAGAAGAGAAGACAGCTGAAGCTAATCCCCCTCCACACTCTCGGCCTTTTATTTTCTCTCTCCTTACACCTTCTCAAGGACTTTAATCCCTAATTAGCCCCACTCTTGGATGTTTTTAAGCAAGCGACTTCTCACCACTCAAAAATGAGGTGTGAATGCTTAATCTTAAATACAATTCCTTTGTCCACACATCATCTTTCCAGCTGCCACCAAAGCGTTTGTGTCTCTCTTCTAAGGCCCGGCTCCCTCTGCCTTTTTCTCTCCTGGTGGTTTCTCTCTCCTCACCAGGAGCTACATATACCCAACACTCGATTCTCACCCTGCAATTCTTTGCTCCTTTCCCAAATACCACCCCCTTCTCCCTTTGTGGCCGGGCTTCTAGCTCAGAAGACCCCACCTGTTCTCCTGGCTTCAGATGGCATCTGTATCACAGGGTCTAGATTCTGGCTCAGACAATCCCGATTTATTAATGTGTTATTTCCCTAGGTCAGGGCAGGCTCAGCTGGCCTACAGACACCAGCACCATGGCTTACCTATAAAGGCTGACCATCTATGCAAACCTGTGCCTCTCCTCAGGCTGTCTCATCTTTCAAATGACTTTCTGTTTCAGTACCGTGGATGGAATCCAGGCCCTTGTCATAACATGCACTAGGTGCGTGAACAACCATCGAGTTATAAGCCTGGCTCCTGTTACTTCGTCTTTTATTGACATCTTCTGTAATATGCAAGACAGGGAAGGACGACCCCAGGAAGTGGCTGTTATAAGATGGAGTAAGATGCTTTCATAGTTATCTCTTACAGTTCTAACCCTCAATACCTCAGAATACTCAACTATGACTTAATTTGGAGGTGGGGGTCTTCAAAAATGTAATCGAGGTGGATCAAGACCAGTTGGTTTGGTCGTAGTCTAATATGCCCAATAGTCCAGTAAGAAAACAGATGCACAGAGAGATGACCCCGTACGGACCCAGATCAAAGTCAGGGTTCTCAGGAGGAGCTGGCATGAACTCCTGCTCTCAGAACGCTATAAGACAGAATCTGTCTGTTGTTGAAGATGCCAAGCTGTGGTATTTTCAGACCCCATAGCCGCTCACTCCAGTCCTAGCCAGATCTGTTTGGCAGAGTTCAGCGACCCAGGAGGAGAAGCCATGTCATGAACACACCTACTCGCTAAGTATACCCACTGAGAAATGCCACCATCTGGTAGACTGTGTCGGATCAGCTGAGGTGTAAAAATACTGCTGAAGTAATGCGGTGTGAGAAGGGCACCACGTACACCCTGGTGTTGGAAATGTAGGTTAACTTAGCAGGCAAGCGCTCACAGTTGTTGGACAGAACAAAGTATTTTTCAAAGGGTTATTTCTTGTGTTGCTCTCCCAGGAAGGCTGAGGATGGGATATGTTCCCTGGTGCTTGCAGAAGGATACTGTGCACAAATTATCAAAGGGCTTACGGTTGCCAAGGAAAATATTTTCTATAGTATAATTTTATCTATAAACGAGCTATGTGTATCTGGGGGGTGAGTGGTAGGGTTGACCCAAATGAACATTCCAGAAACAGTCAGAGCCCTGCATAAATTTTAGAGAGAAGGTGTGGTATGAGTCAGGAGGAATCTTCTGGAAATCACTTCTAAGGAAAGCAGTCTCTTGAGTCCAGACTCGCAGGGACAGTCGGAGCCTTCATAGTTTGTGTCCTTTCTTCTCAAAAGACTGTGCGGGAAAGGTGGTCTTGTTATCTTCCAGGCAGGGGACCCACACACCTGTTCAGAGAGGATGCAGGTGTGTGGCCCCGGATGGATTGCCCCGGGCACCTGTGGGAAAGCAGTCACTTCCACACCCGGACCCTGGAGCCCTGCCCAGCCTGTGCCTGAAGCGTTCCGCCTAGGGAGACACATTTGAAGCCCGGTGGTGTTTTTCCAGAAAGTCATAAGACCTTGAAGCACTGGTGAGATTTCTTCTCCCAGGCCAGAGCGGGCTGTCATTCTTGAGGGACCTGGAGCACAAATCTTCAGGGCTGGGAGGGAGGGGTGTGGCTCTTCAACGTGGGATTTTCTAGGTGGCCTTGGGTAGGTTCTTCCACCATTTTGTTTTTGTTTTTCTTTACTTTCTGACTCAGATAAGGGTGCACTTACAGCTCCGGGCCTTTGTCACTGTGTGAGGAGACAGTGTGCAAATGAAAGAGGGGAGAATACAGAAGCCTTTGCATCAGGTGGACACCCCTGCAGAGAGCACTCACCCCTCAGCTTTCTTGGATCCCTAAATTCCTGGCTCGGTTAACTTGAACCTTAACTGCAGAGGTCCAGAGTCACCAATACTAACTCAGAGAATTCCCTGCTTCTGATGGCTGGAATTCTCACCTGAAATGCATAGCAGACTTCAAGCCACTAGGCAAGGGTGTGAGCTGTGGTTGTTCCCAGTAGTCTGTTGTCTCCTGTGCTGCTCTCATACTCTTTCTCCCTACCCCACCCGTCTTCGTCCTCCTCCTTCTCTTTTTCACCCTCCTTCTCTCTCCTTCTCTTCCTCCCCTCCTTCTTTTCCTCTCCCTTCTCTTTCTCTGCTTCTCCTTTCTCCTTCTCCTCTCTACCCTTTTTTCCCTCCTTCTCTCCCTTCCTCCTCTTCTTCCTCCTCCACTTTGGAGTCCTGTCACATAAACAAGGAAGCAGACCTTCCAGAAAAACATCACCCAAACAGCAGGAGCTGGGGGATAAGAGGAAACTGGGGCCCCACTGCCTTTCCATGCATGGGTTGGAGGAGCCTGATTATGTCACATCTCACTGTTGTGTGTGTGTGTGTGTGTGTGTGTGTGTGTGTGTGTGTGTGTGTGTGTGTTAACCAGTCCCACTTGCCCTGTGTACCAAGTCTCCCAGGACACATGCTAATTAGGCCCAGTATCCTGGGGCAGTCTCTACCTGCCCATTTACCAGAGTGTGCTCTGAATGTCCCAGACACCTGCCCCTCAGTACAAACCACAGGGCAAATGGAGTCTTGTCCACCTAACTTGGCAATGTGAAGGGACCTCCACGTCCTTATCGTACCACACACCGCCTCTCTTGATGGTGTTTAAAAAGGAGACACCTTGCTTTGTCTGGCAGAAGGTTGACACTTTACTTCAGACACATTTACTTCCCTACCACATTGATGTGGGCATTGGCGCAAACAAACCTCTTGCTTGAAGGGCCATTAGACTTCATGTCTTTCTCAAACCTCCTCTTACATCCCTCCCAGAACCTACTGGGAAATACTATTCTACACAACTGGAAATATATCTCCCTGCCCCATAGCTTGAGAGAGGTCAGTTCTTATACTGGCAGTGCCTCAACTTCCCTTTTGGGTTGACATAGGCCATGTGTTCTTTCAGAGTCTAGGCTGCAAACTCAGTCCGCAAGTGTGGTTAAGGGCCCTAGACGGATCCAGTGGCCCTGAGAGGGTGGGCGCTGCCCTGGGACTCGGAGCCCAGGCATTCCATATGCACCTTCCCAGGGGTCTGAAGGTCCCAGAGCTGTAGGCTCCAGAATGCAGCCTTGGAAAATCTGGCTCTTTCTCCAAGTGACAAAGAGGAATTGAAATGGATGCCCATGGAGAAAGACATTCCCCCACCCACCCCCTTCCAGTGTGGGAGGTTAGGAGTGGGCACCAAGCTTGATGAAATCAGGGGAGAAAGTAAGCTCTCTTTGACAGGGTTGTGAAGACAGATGTGTGCAGGAAGAGATTCATTTCCTCAAGTAAACATAACCCAGGGTGTTCTTCTCATAGGCCGTATTCATTTACCCGGACTGAGGAAATAATTTCCTATTATTGTTCCCTATCCTAGGTCACATTCAGAGTGACTTTATCAAGCTCAGATAAGGATGGGGCTGAGCTAGAGGAAACTGAGATTCTGCGTGCGCAGTCCAGAAAGTCATCATCTTAATGTGAATGGCTAAAGAGCCTGTGAGCGCTAATGAGCGCATTGTGTTTCCCTACAATGGCACGTCCCTCCAGCCGGAGATGGACTCAGAGCCCAGCATTTCCTGAGCACCCCCAGCTTGTGGCTTATCTGTTACTCTTCAGGATGTAGCAGGCTTAAGAGGTTTCTCATTTTTTAATAATTTTAAACTATGTGTATAGTGTGCACATGAGCACAGTGCCCCCAGAGGCCAGAAGAGGACGCTGGGTCCCTCGGAACTGGGAATCAAACTTGGGTCCTCTGCAAGGGCACTGTGTGCACTTCTAGCTCAGATTCTCTACTTTTTAAATCGAGGCTGGGCAGAGCATTCCACATATGTGCTCAGCTGAGATCTCTCAATGGCTCTTCTCTTCATTTCAGCTATGGGTGAATAGATCATTGATGGAGCCTGTGGGCTCTTACCTGCATTCCCACCCACACTGGAGGTCAAGCACTGTTCATACTATCTGTCTGTCTGTCTGTCTGTCTGTCTGTCTGTCTGTCTGTCTGTCTATCTATCTATCTAATCTATCTATCTATCTATCTATCTATCTATCTATCTATCTATCTATCTATATCTCTCTCTTATACTCATTTTAAAAAAGGCTTATTCATCTTTATTTTATGTGTTATGGGCATCTGCATGCTTGCATATCTGTGCATTGTGTGCATTCCTGGTGCCTTTGGAAGCCAGATGAGAACATTGGAGCCCTTGGACCTGGAGTTATGGTTGTAAAGTAACCATGGGGTCCTGGGAACTGAACCTGGATCTGCTAGGAGAGCAGCTGGTGTTCTTCAACCACTGAGCTGTCTCTCCAGCTCCTTATCCTCACCCTCAGCTGTAACTCCTCTAGGCTTCAAAGGGGAAACCTCTCCTCTGTAAGGGCCTATCATGCTCTATAGGTCTCTATATTTAGCTCTCCCTGTCTAATGGGCTCTTCCATCGCTGGACCCCATGATGGCTGCAAGGTTCTTCTTCTAATAATGTGTCCTCTGGAGGGAACTATGTGTCGTTTCCCCTCTGAACATACTATCGATGACTCGCTTCTTTAGTCATATTTAACGAGAACTAATTAATTAATTACATTAGGAAGGCTACTCCTAATCAAATAGCAGTGATCAGGGCACTGGTGGAAAGGAGACTTTCAGCTCCCAAAGAGCCTTGACTCTGTTTCCTCCTGGGTCCCTCAAGGGTTTGGGGAGGGATCCAACCTCCAATTCTGTTCTAACCTGAGATTTTCCAGAGTCAAGGTCAAGGCAAGAAAACCTGACAAAGAGGACACTGGCTATCACGCCAAGCCCAAGTACAGTGCGGGTGGGGTCCATTCCCACCTAGGGATGCCAGCCTGTGACTCTGGCCGGCCGCCCACCTTCCTGTTCAAGTTCAAGGCCAGGGAACACTGTGTGGCTCGACAAGACCCGACTGGCTGTGTCTTCTTCCTATTTCTGGTTACTCAGTTGTAAGTCAGTAGAGTTTCAGCCTCCATTCCTGCCTCCCCTCCTCTCCCCTGTCCTCCCCTCCTCTCCTCTTCTCTCCCCTCCCCTCCTTTCCCCAGCCCACCCCCTGCTTATTCCCTATCCTTGCACTGTCCTGATGTAGTTTATGGGGTGTTGTGATTGCCTGGAGAGGTGTTGCTGCATCCAGTGAAAATTGGTGTTTTTCTTCCAAACCTTGTGTTTCATCCAAATAACCTTTATCTTGTTTGTTGCAGTAATTTGCACAGCCTCCAGCCATGGCAAGAAAGGTTTCCTTTGCCACCATCAGCCCAGCCAGTTACTCTCTCTGGACCACCTGAACTCAGCGATCAGGACAGAGCCTCCCTCCCTCCCTCCCTCCCTCCCTTCCTTCCTTCTTTCTCCCTCCCTCCCTCCCTCCCTCCCTCCCTCCCTCCCTCCCTCCCTCCCTCCCTCCCTTCCTCCCTCCCTCTCCCACATGCACCTACCCCCACTCCAGCTTGCATTAAACTCAACCAGTGGGGGAGGGGTTGCTGAGAACTCTGTGGACCCTCATACATAAACGAGGCTTAGGAACCTACAGTGTTTCAAAACTTTCCAGGTCCTGAGCGGCCCCAGACCATGTCTGGCAGGCATTGGGACTCATTTTCGAGTGAGCTATGCAGGATACCAGAAGGCTTCCCAGACCTGCCTGATGTGGGATTCCCCTTTGTATGCGGTGAATACCATTGTGAATATGATTGTTTAATTAATAAAGAAAACTGGCTTGGCCTGATAGGGCAAAAGAATAGATGTAGGCAGGGAAAACCAAACTGAATGCTGGGAGAAAGAAGGGCAGAGTCAGAGAGAAGCCATGTAGCCCTGCCAGAGACAAGACGCCGTAACTTTAGGCAGTAAGCCACAGCCATGTGGCGATACACAGATTAATAGAGATGGATATGAGTTAACCAGAAATACGCTTAGGTTATTGGCCAAACGGTATTGCAAATAATATGGTTTCTGTCTTATTTTAGAGCGGAGCAGCCAGGAACCAACAAGCGGCTCCTATAATGCCGGACTGCTGTGGTGAAGTGGGCAAAAGCCATGGTCCAACCTCACCAACCTGGCAAAATAGCAGAAATACAACAGGTTACATAGTGATCTCCCTTTCTTTCTTTTTCTTTCTTTCTTTCTTTCTTTCTTTCTTTCTTTCTTTCTTTCTTTCCTTCTTTCTTTCTCTCTCTCTCTCTCTCTCTCTGTCTCTTTCTCTCTCTCTCTTTCTTTCCCTCCCTCCCTTCCTCCCTCCCTCCCTTCTTCCTTACCTTCTCAAGACATCTCTGTGTAACCGCTGTGGCTGTCCAGGACTCATTTTGTAGACCAAGCTGGCCTCAAATTCACAGAGATCCACCTGCCTCTGCCTCCCAAGAGCTGGGATTAAAGACGTGTGCCATCACCCTGTTACATGGTGATTTTCTACTCCTGTCTTCCTCTCTCTCATAGCCCTCTATTCTCACTCTGTGCCCTTTCTCTATTCTCTCCTCTTTCCCTTCTCTCTCTCCCTCTCCCTCTCCCTCTCCCTCTCCCTCTCTCTCTCTCTCTCTCTCTCTCTCTCTCTCTCTCTCTCTCTCTCTCTCTGAAATCCTGGAATCCTGGAGGCACACAGACTAGACACTGTCTGCTCTGTACTTCTCCCTCAAACTCCCAGCGCTGTGCACAGCACTAAACCCTCTCGACCATCTCTCTGCCCAGAACCTGATCCTGGCTGCTATAGGGTCTAGTGCTGTTCAGTTTAAGGGGAGGTGTCCTTCTGATAAAAGACCCTATTATGGCTAGAAACTGGCCTGGGCATGTGGCGTCCTTAGGTTTGTGCCCATGGCCATGGGGACCTGCTGCTCCCCCAATGGGTTTGTCTGGGTTCCAACCATGGATGGCTAAGCCCATCTCCGTCTCATTCTCTTTGGTGTTTGTCGTGTTAAGAGCAGGAATGGTTGAGATCATTTCTGCCACTGTTAGGGGCCATTCTCAAGCCTGCCTCAGCACAAGCTAAAAGAAATCTCTTCCCCGGTCACGAGCAGGGAAAGCTCTGGAGATAAGGTCATTTATCCCCCAGAGGACGCACCCAGCTTGGCAAGCAGCATTGCCCTTAATGTATGGAATGCATTTGGCCAGGACCGTGACAGTCATTAGAAATGGGCCCTGGGTGTCATTACCCCAGAGTCAGCCTGTGAAGTATACGTCCTCTGAGGAAAGAAAGCATTAGGGCGCCCTGAGCTGAATTGGTCAGCCGAAAATACTGGAGTGCTTTATCCTTGGAAGGAAATGAAGCCATTTATTGGAGGACAGAAGTTCAGGATAATAGTTAAAGCAACCTGACATTTCCATAAATTAATGAAATGTGTGCTGTTGGCATAATTCAATGTGTGAAGACATTGATCTCTCCTCCCTGATGCCCAGAGGGAGGCTTCAGGCTGGGGACAGAAGCAGAAACCCAGGACCAATGTCATCAGACCCATGTCAAGGAACTGATGACAGGCTCCCCTGAGCAGGAACCCCCAAATACCCACACATGCTGATATGTTCGCCCCTTCACGTGCTCACACACATGCTCACCCCTTCACAATTTCACATACTTGTTCCACCCCTCACCAGCTCCTTCATCCACACACATCAGCAGAAAAGGCCAGTGTGGCCTGTTTTCTCTAAGCTGGACTGAAAGCCCCCTCTCCCTGGAAGTGAATTATGGCTCAGCCTTGGAATCCTCTCTCTGCTCTGAGCAGCATAGGACCGCAAACTCTCCTCCATCTTTCCTTGTTAGTCACTCGATGAAGAGCCAGGAAGAAAGGCACAGTCAAGAAAACCAAGAAGACACTCGGAAAACAGCCCCCCCCCGGGGGGCGAGATGGCTGGGGGTGAAGCCATTGATGAGTGAGGGTAAAGACCTGCAGTCGTGTCCTGAGAACCAACATGGAGTTGGACACGGCACACATCAGTCAGACCGATGCTCATGCATCCAGATGGAAGGCAGAGAAACTCTTGGAAGGCAGAGAAACTCTCAGGCCCAGTAGCCCGGCACACAGAGTGGCAAACAATAAAGAAAATCTGTGTCTAAGACAACATGAGGTTGTCCCCTAGCCTACACACATGCACACACACACACACAGATGCACACGCACACATACGCACGCACGTGCACACACACATACGCATGCATGCACACACATACACGCACACATGCACAAGTGTGCACACACACACGGTACACATGTGTCTGTATAGATGCACATACATCATACACATACACACACCATGGTACACATGTGTCTGTATAGATGCACATACATCATACACATACATAGCAATTAGACGGAAGAAATACCCACTGAGCTGGTTAGTTCCTGTCACAATCAGCAAACATGTTTGATTGCTGGGATGAAACACAGCATCCAAAAGCAACGTGGGGAGGAAAGGGTTGATTTGACTTACACTTCCACATCCCTGTCCGTCACTGAAGGAAGTCAGGATAGGAAACACAAACAGGGCAGGAACCTGGAGACAGGAGCTGATGCAGAGGCCGTGGAGGGATGCTGCTTACTGTCTTGCTTCTCATAGCTTACTCAATCTGCTTTTGTATAGAACCCGGGACCACCATCAATTGGCACCACCCACAATTGCCTGTGTCCTCTCCCATCAATTACTAATTAAGAAGATACCTTACAGCCTGATCTTATAGAGGCATTTTTTTTTCAACTGAGGTTCCTTCCTTTCATATGTGACTATAGCTTGTTTCAAATTAACATGACACTAGCCAGTACTCTGGGAAGAGAAAACCTCGACTAAGGAGGAATTGCCCCCCCCGCCACCCCCATCAGATTGGACTGTGGCTCTGACTGTTGGGTATTTTCTTGATTCATGATTGCTGTGGGAGGGCCCAGCTTACTATGGGTGATGTCCCACCCCCTGAAGGTGGACTGGGTGGTACAAGAAAACAAACTGTGTAAGCCATGGAAAGCAAGCCACTAAGCAACATTTCTCAGTGACCTCTGCTTCTGCTCCTGCTTCCAAGGTCTTTCTCTGAGTTCATGCCTTGGCAGCTCTCCAGGATGGACTGTGACCAGATGAACCCTTTCCTCATCAAGTTACTTTTGGGTGGCGTTTTGGCAGTAATAAAGAAGCATCTGGAACACGGTGAGTGGATGAATGAATGAATGAATGAATGAAGAATGCACGAGGAAACCAGTCTCACTGCAGAAGATCCCAGTTTGCCTGGAGGCCAGTGGAGGCAGTGACCGTCCCCAGCACTAATTGTAAGTCTACGGTGACGTTCATCCCACGGAAGCACTGAGGTGCGCACCAACGATGGTGACCATTTGTTAGGGGTGAGGATGATGGTCATCTTCACAGCCACCTCCACTAGATATAGAGGACTGTAGAAATACACCCCTGAGTGTGTCAATAAGGATGTTTGCTGAAGGGTTTATGAAGGAGCTAATGTCGAATGGTTGCATTGATTCCAAACACTTCACCTTTCTTTCATCTCTGCCTCTGAGTTTGCAGGCAGCGTGGATGTCCATGGGGAGTTAGCTGCAGGGCTGTCTCATCTCACACGAATGGACTCCACCACAGGAAAACTCAGCAGCTCTCAGAGAAGCGGCGTGGGTGATGACCAAAAGCCAACAGCTATATTCTAAGAGGGCGAGAATAAAACAGATTACAGTGATGTCCCTGAACACTCCATAGGCCAGTGATCCCCACATTATGCTCCTTGGTTTCATTAGGGTAAGACAGCTAGCACCATCCAGTACAGAAAACCCCTCTTAATGAGATGAGTGACCATGCAAAGTCAATGATGCTGACAGGCAGCAAAACCTCTCTGTTTGTTTTCCTCAGGGCGAGGCAGGTGCAGATGTTGGCCTATGATGGCAATGGCAGGGTGCATCAGGTCCACTGACAATTAAACGGGGGTTCCTACATGGGTCTGAGCAGTGCAGAGTGGAGACAGTCTACAGTCTCAGCCCACAGATGCAATGGGACTTATCCCAAACTTATCTCCCTTCTCCCTTAATGTCCCTCAGCACCAGAAGCTCTTCTGAGGCTGTGTCTTATACCCTGGACACCACCACGGTACTGTCTAGGAGACAGTGAAGGGGCCAGAGAGATGCTCTAGGGAACCACATGGGGAATGCGAAACACAGCTTTGCGTCAGAGAAAGCTGGACGCTTACTCCCCACCATCCCAAAGTGTTACTGTGGACAAGGTTTGTTGTTGGGGGTTTCTGTCCTGCCCAATTCCCACAATCGTTAAGTCCCAAAGAAATCACACAGAGGTCTACATTATTTATAAACTGATTGGCTTAGCTCAGGCTTCTTATTAATGCTTATAGCTTATATTAGCCATTATTCTTGCCTGTGCTGGCCATATGGCTTGGTACCTTTCTCATCGAGGCAGTCACATCTTGCTTGCTCTGTGGCTGGATCAGGACTTCACACCAAGATTTCCTCTTTCCAGAATTCTCCTGTTCTCCTTGACCCGCCTTTACTTCCTGTCTGGTTGTCCTGCTTATACTTCCTGCCTGGCTATTGGCCAATCAGCGTTTTATTAAAATACAATTGACAGGCTACAGACCATTGTCCACAGCAAAGGTTATTGACCCCTACAAGGCCTGGCTGACCCTGGGTCCGAGCAGAGGCAGCAGTCAACACACCCTGAGCCTTCAAAAAGTGGTAAGACTGAATCATCAAGTTATGACAATATTTTCTATTAACTTCATAGTTATTCTGTGGCTCCTTTTACGTAAGATAGAAATAAATGACTTCATTTAAATAAAACATAAGCAACCTGATGTCTCAAGTGTTTGGAAGAGATCAAGAGCTTGGAGCAGACCGTCCAGGGCCAAAGTCTTTGGCTCCCATCTGGGCTTAATTTGGTGGTCAGAGGAGGACTAGGTGAGCACAGAAGGGAGTGGTTAAGGGTGCCCATCAGGACCTCCGGTTTCCATCAGTCTTGGCTCTACTTTATATGATGTCCATATTGATGCTAAGTACCTGCTTCAACTCCTCCAGACAGAGCTGCTGAGATGCTGAGCTAGGCACGAAGAGGTTGTAGCTCTTAGGCTCCAAATGTCCTCCTGAAAAACAGAGGCTTCAACCTGGATATGTGAAGAACTGGTGCAAATGTCCCCAGAAAGCTGGTTCACTCTGTGCCTCTCTCCAGGGAGGCCAGAGACCAACAGAAAGCAAGGTTGGAGTTAAGCTCTAGACTTCTGACAGTCCTGGCTGCACGTCCTTGGACTTGGACAGTCACGTTTGGGTCTCTTCTTTGCTTTCGATTCTTTTTATTGTCCCCCCTCCTCTCAGACAAAGTCTTATAAATCCAGGGATGACTGGAACTCACTATGTAGCTGAGGACAATCTTGAACTCCTTATCCTCCTGCCTCTACCTCCCAAGACTGGGAATCAGAGGGGTGTGCAACCATGCCTATCTTGTGAGTTGCTGGTGCCCATGCCCGAGGCTTCCCATATCCTAGCCATGTACTCTTCCAACTGAACCGAGTCCTAAGCCAACATTTTATTTCCATGCCTGAAACATGCAGGAAACAGTAAATCTGCTCAGCCTGCACTACCAGGGGAGGAAGGAATGGCTTCAGAGTCTAAAGGAGGTCATCTGCCTCCTGAGGCAGTGACTGGAAGATGGATTTCACATTCTGATGGCAGGAACTGTCCTCTCCTGGTGGACATCAGCTTCAAAAGCTGGACCACCACGGGCCGGGGGCAGCTCCCTGACTAAGCTGTGTCCCTCTGAAATAACAAAGCCAAGCATGCCAGCTCCTTGGGGTCCCATTAGCATCTCCAGCCACCAAGTCCCCGCCTCTGCTTCCTCTCCCATTGTGTGCTTAGCAGACACGTGCGTGTTGTCATCACCTGCCTCTGAAGCTGAATCAACCATTAACAGCTTCTTCGTGTTTCTATAAATATTTAATCCGCCAGCACTCAGTAATCACCACCGTATGAAATTAGCATGGATCAGAGGGTGCTGGCTCACCAGGGTTCTTAAAGGGGGAGCTAATCCTTTCTCAAGGAAGTCTTCCTTCCCATGCCGGGAAAGGAGACATGAGGGAGCCCACGACTTGAAGGCACGGAGGAGTTTTAATTCAGCTCTGTCTTCAGCCCGATAAATCATCCTCGCACCGTGACTTCAGGAACAGCCCACGTCCCCTCTGCAGCGGACTTCCAGACACCTGGGAGTACATCTGTGGGATACCATTTCTCTAGGGTTTCCTCCCCTGCCTTGGCACCCAAGCTTCCAGGGCCTTGGGAAGGAGGGCCATCCCAGTGACCACAGTGACCACTCCTCCTAAGGCTTGGGCAGCTCATGGAGCTTTCTTGGGGGATATGGTGGGCTTTTAGGTTTGGTTTGTTTGAAATCACAGTGACCTGTTCCTGGATTGTCAGAGGATGGTTTTAGCTAAGCAGAAGGACAGGCATGGCTTCTCACTGTAAAACCCAGCCTAGGACTAGGGAGATGGTTCAGCTTCTAAGCTGTTAGCTGTTCCTATAAACCTCAGTCTGATTCCCAAAGCCCATGTTTAAATAAAATAAAACTGTGACCTTGCGGCCCAAACTTGTAATCCCAGAGCTGGGAGAAGAGACAAGTGCATCTCTAGGACTCTTTGACTAATCAGTTTAGCCAAACTGGCAAGTTCCCGGTCAGCGGTCAGGGAAAGATCCTGCCTCAAAAAGTGAACAACATTCTAAGGAACACCTCTCAAAGTTGACCTCTAGCCTCTGACCTCTAACCTTTGTGCATGCACACGTTTGTGAAATACGCCCACAAACCAGTTCAGATCCCAGGCTGAACGCAGCCAACCATCCTGTGGACCAGAGTCTCTTGGACCTTGGCTCACGGCTGACATCACCTTTGGACTCCAGTGTTGTATCCCAAGGATGAAGGGTTGAGCCTTTATCATTCCCAGCATCCGTCCAGGCAGTGAGTGACCTGGGTCTCAAGGTTGCTGGTGAGATCAGTGTGAGCCTGCATCTTAGCTGCACAAGATACCTGGCCAAAGTAACTTAAAGGAGAAAGGACTTATTTGGGCTCGTCGTGACAATATGGCCCATCACAGTGGCAAGAGCTTGACACAGCTGATGACATGACATTCTCAGTCAGGAAGCAGAGGGACAGGTGTCAGGACTCAGTTCGCTCTGCCCTCTTTATCCAACCCAGGACTGAATACAGGCATTCACTGCATTTGAGGTAGATCTTCCCCCTTAGTTACACCTCCCTGGAATGCCCTTACAGACAGGCTCAGGGTACCAGGATACCTGAATGTCTACATAGGACACTGACTCATCTGTATCCCTAGATGTCATGTCTTCCTGGGGTGGAGGGAGGGAAGGGTGTGTGACATCAGCAGTCCTTCTGGATGTTCGCAGTACATTAGAAATGCCAACATTGTGGGATGGGTAGCATCTGCATGTGGCCTGGAAGTCAGGAGGCTTGAAACTACCCCCAGGTGGTCCCAAATGTTCATTTAGGGTGTCCGATCCAAATCCTGCACCTTTGTACACCTTGCCATGTGATCTCTGGTCCTCCCGAGGCTGTAGAGGAATATGAAGGGCTTTTGATACCCAGCAACACTGATCCAGTGATGAAGGGAAGGGTCATTTGCCTGTTTTTGAAATGAGGTAATATGGAAAGTTGAGCCAACAGCAAATTGTATTGGGGCAGCTTGGCCCTATGGGTGTGGTCTTCTCTGGGTATGCAACCAGAGAACTGAAGACTAGGGTGGCATGTGCTGCACTCCCTGGTAGCTGGCAGAGCTGTGACTTGGAGTTCCCTTTGGCCCTTTGGGTACAAGGTTACGAAGCAGTGGCTGAGAGCTGGTTCAGGAGGATCAGCAGAGAGCTGGCGATGTGACCTGGGCTCCTCCTTCTGTCTTGTAATCATTGTGCATGGATTTGATATTAGTAAAAGATAAGACAGTCCCCAGGATTCCCGCTATAGGTGATAGAGGCTGGGGAGCCCAGTGATGGGAGCCTGGGGCTAGCTTAACCTCTGGTTTGACATCTCAATCCCAACCATGCTCCTGCTATAATCATATTGAAGAAAGATAGATTTGCTACTTGCCCTTTGGCTAAAGAGGATGATGTTTACCTAGGAGAAGTCTTCTGACCTTCCTACCAGATTCTGAGGAGACACACAGACTTGACATGAGAGGGGCTTGCTGGAACAGTCAGTCATGCAGTCTCTAAACCTTTCCTGGCTCCCTCTTACCCAGACTACCTGATGCCATGCCTGGGGCCGATGCCCGGTGGTGTAGAAGGTCCTCCTGAGGCTCTCCTCCTACAGCCTGGGCACAGATCCATGTCGGTATCTCCTTCTCAGCAGCAGCCACTCTCAGAAACAGAGTTCTGATAGCCATGTGGCAGTTGCTGCCAGAGGGACACCCTTCACCTGTGAACCAAGCCACAGCTGGTGACCACTGCCCACTGACTACTGGGGTTGGCTGTGCTCTGGAACTGTGCAGCCTTTGTGGGCACCGCATCTCTCAGTGAAACATGAACTCAGGATCTAGCGAACTCAGCGCGGAGCGAGCACACAGGGAGTTTCCAGTTCATTTCCCCGCATTATGCTGGGTCTGTGGGTAAACAGAAAAACAATAATAGCTGCTGCTAGCGCTTTAATTGGTATCCACTGTGTTTTAATTAGTCCGAGAAAGAGGAAGAGGCAGGTGGGAGGAACTCTCTGCCTGCCACCTTCCCCAGAGTGTGCACCCATGGCGGGGGGGGGGGGGGGAGGGAGGAAAGCAGTGCAGGCACTCTTCATTGAGTATCCACGTGGACAACTTCTCCCCAGCTCTCCACTGAGTATCTGTGTGGACAACCTCTCCTCAGCTCTTCACTGAGTATCCACGTGGACAACCCCTCCTCAGCTCTTCACTGAGTATCCGCGTGGACAACTTCTCCCCAGCTCTCCACTGAGTATCTGCGTGGACAACTCCTCCCCAACTCTTCACTGAGTATTCATGTGGACAACTCCTCCCCAGTGAGTGTCGCTCCATGAATCTGCCCGGGCAGGTCTGCATGCACACTTCTTCCAGGGAAAGAACATTTGCTAATTAGACGATCACCAAGTCACCATGGCTTAGCACTATCCAGCAGTCCCGGGATAGGTCATTTTCAGAGTTTAACCTGGGCTCAGTGACAGATGAGGAGACACAGTTGACTTTCAAGAAGGAAGAGAGTAGCTCAGATTCCAACTCAGCCTCTGGGCAGGACTGAGATCTAGAATAACAAAGCCTCTTGGATCTTAATCTGTGCTTGCTCTGTTGCTATATCGAAATGGCAGAGGCTAGGTAGTTTTAAAAGGAGAGAGGTTTGTTGAACTTCTGGTGCTGCTGGCTGGAAAGTCCACAAGCAAGGTCTGTTTTTGCAGCATCATGTCTTGTCAGGGGAGCCAGTGTTCAAGAGATAGCCCTCTTGTATAACAAGCCCCACCATGATTCATTAGCCCATTTGTAAATTAACCCAGTTGTAAGGGCAGAATCCTCACAGCCTAGTACCCCCAAAGCTCCCATTTCCAAACATCATTAACACTTGACTTCAGGGACCGAGTTCCTAACCCATGAATGTTGGAAGAAATGAGACAGATCATAGCTCCATACTGACGGATATTCTAACCAAGGCTAATTGGACCGGATTCACAAGTTCTAGAAGGAGTGGCTGAGGCACTGTTAGAGTCTGTGTTGTCCACTCCTTCATGAATCAATCTTTCAGACTGGAGCTCACACACCCTCTTCCCTATGACATCAACATGAAAACAGGACTGGGTTCTTCCTTGTGTGGTGGTGAGGGAGCAGTGCAGGACAGGGTTCCCAGGGACTGCGCTCTACCACTGAACTGGTCAACCCCCTGCTCCCCTACCTTGTCCTGTCCTTCAGGAATGAAACCGAAAAATTCCATCTCCTTTTCTGTCACCAGCAACATTGACCACACCCCAAAGCAAGACAGGAGAGTGCCTTTTCTGGGTGAATCTCTTTACACCCCACTTCTGGGACTTTCTCTTGCTTAAAGCCCCCCCCCTTTTAAAGCTGCCCAAGCATCCTCTGCTTTGCAGTGTCCTGGGACATAGCTTTGCCCTCCCCTTCTTTGTCCCTAGCATACTAAGGATGACGAAGACGTCTCTCCAAATTCATGTATTGCTGGGAGAAGGGTGCTGAGCGTGGGCCTCTGGAGACTGCCTGGCCTGCCCCCAACAAGCTGTGTGACCTGGAACCTACCAATCTACCTATCCACTCCCCAGCTTGCATGGCCAGTTTGGGAAAGCACCTCCACCCTGCTGTCCCCCAGCCATCACTGATGGGATGCTGTTTCTCAAGCCATTTTCCTGGGGTGTGCCTCCCACCTGAAGCCAAGTGGGCCATGGAGGCATTTTTATTTGTGCCTGTCTCTCTTACCAGATCACTGTTCCTAGGGTGCAGGGTCTGCCCACACATCCCACCAGCACTTAGATCTGCATTAGGCACTTGCTATACACAGAATAAATGCTGCTGAGGAGACCAACAGATGTATAATCAGGGGAGCGGGGTGCTAGAACATGGCTGCAATCCCAGAACTAAGGAAGCTAACAGAGGGGCATCAAGAGTTCAAGACCATCCTGGGTTAGATATTAGATCCTGCTTTGGTTTAAAAAAAATAAATGGGGGATTTAAAATACATAATCTAATGAAAATGATTTGCTGCTCTGATAATTTGCAAGACATATTTTTTAGACCAGATACTGAATCACAAACCAGAGGCCAAAAGGAGAGCCGACCCTGCCTGTGGCAGCTCACAGTCCCCAGGATCACAAAGCACCAGGTTTCCACAGCTCAGCCAACCATACTCAGACCAATCCTGAACAGAGCGTGAAGAACCCAATGAGAAACAGCAGAGGCTTTCAGAGGCAGCCTCAGGGTCACACGCACAGGAGACCCCTGTCTTGCCAATTTTCCTTCAACCTTGTTCTGCACTGTGGGCCAGGAACCTGGGAACACCCCAGGTCAAATCTAAGAAGCACAAGAATGAAACTATCCCAGGAATTTCAAAGCCTAGGGACAGAAACGGTGTCTTTCTGCTAGCTTCCAGATGGAAGGAGAGCTCGCACTGTCCTCCGACGGCCTTTCTGATGGGCAACAAAACATTTGATTTTCTCCTAATAGATTTGTCATTTGACGTCAAGTATCCACTCCTATTGACCCGTGGAACCTCAATTTCAAAACCATTAAAATCTAATTTTCCACACTGTGCCCCTAAGAGATAGGCTAACTTTCAAAGAATAATTCATTTTCTTTAAGAAAAAAATGCATATCTCTCTATATTTTATGTTTTATTCTTTAAAATAAGTTAAGAAACACAGCTGTAGCCTGGCTGCTGTTGCTTCTCAGGTCTCTCTCCAGCTTAAGGAACTTCAGTGTCCCTCACTGAGCAGTGCAGCCTGTACTTACATGGGGGAACTGCAATTACAAGGAGGTTATAAAGGACCCATTCCACCCAGAAATCAGGATGGGAGGCTCCAGGTTATTTGCTTTCAAAAATAATAGATGTGTCAAAGACACCCCAGGACATTTCGGGGAGCCCTAGCATCTCTACAACATTTTTACTTTGTCTCAAGTGTTAAGCTGACCCTTCCATTTGAAATTCTGAGAGCAGAAGGCCTAATGAGAGATGCCCAGGCAAGTGTCCATGGCTTGCTTATGGAATCCTCAGTCTCTGTCAACTAATGGGAACCACGTGGGTACCATGGCATGGGGCTGCTGGGTCTGTGTCTTTGTGAGCCCGTGCTTCTCTGAGGGGACAGGAAGCTAGCATACGCTCGTACACACACGTGAAAACCCAGACATCAACCTCAGGTGCCAATCCTCAGATACTCCCACCTCATTGAGGAGACAGGGTCTTTTGTTGGCTTGGAGCTCATCCAGTAGGTCAGGTTAAGCCTACTCAAGCACGCTTGGATTTTTAATGTGGGTGCTGGGGCTTGAGCTCAGGCTCTCATGCTTTTCCAATGAGCCAATGAGCCAATGAGCGTTTACTGACCAAACTGGTTTTTTTTTTTTTTTTTTCCTGGTTCAGGTGATTGTGCTGTGGTTTGATAAAATAGGAGGAGGAGTCAGTGGCCTGGTGAAAGGCCTCAAGATGCTCTCTGTGGTCCTGATAGCTGCTTTGAAAGACTGGAAATATTTTTTAAAGCAAACATTTAAGCAAACAGAATGCGTATTACAGATACGCTGACTGTCGGAAGGCCTGCCAGCCAAGAGCACGTCACATAGACCAGCACAGTGTGTAGGGACCAGGAGCCACTTAAAGAGATTTTGGCAAGATATCCCTAAGCAGCAGGGCAGGAAATTGCCTCCTCTGAAGTCCCTGTCTGCCTGGTGCTTGCTGCTCGTGCCTGGCCAGCTTTTGACGGAGTGACTGGCACGTGACAGCTGCTCAACTGTCTTTTAATTGGCTCCTGCAGATCAAATGATATCAAATGGTACTATGTATCTGTGAGCCCTGGAATCTAAATGCAAAAGGGTAAGTCTGATGTGGATGCTCAGGGTGGTCCAGAACACCTACGTTCCAAGGGGGATCTGAGAAAGTCAGATCTCTTTGTGTGTGTGGTGTGTGTGTGTGCACGCATGTGCATGTGTGTACACGCGTGTGCGTGTGTGCCCATGCTTGTGTGTGCATAGGCACACATGTGGATAGAGGCCAGAGGCCAACCTCAACAGCCATTCCTCAAATGTCATCTACCTTGTTTTACCCATACATGGTCATTCATAATCTTGAACCCTGCCATAGAGGTAGGCTGGCTGGCCATGGAGCCCCAGGAATTTGGCTACCTCCCCTTCCCCAGCACTAGGATTATAAACCCAGCCCCCAAACTGGCTTTTTCTTTGAAAACATGGATTTCCAGGAGATCAAACTCATCACGGTTGCAAGGCAAGCATTTTATTGACTGAGCCATCTTCCCAGCTTAAGGCTGTTATTTTCAAAGGGCACATTTCACAAAATCTCTGTGCCTCTAGATAGTTTAAAACAGAATCACGCTCCAAAGAGCCACGCATGGCTCCAGAGTGACCATGAACTCTCCCGTCCCCTGAGACACGAGGTTTTTCTCTGGCTCCTCTATTCTTTGTGAAATCAAACACTCTGATCTCTCTGAGCTCTGCAGTTGCACACTGAAAGTCCCTTCCAAAGCCTCTAATGGCTCATGCAGGAAGAGCCAGGACGGGGCTTGGCCAGGGGCTGCAGGGCAGAGGAGGCCGCAGATGAGGGCCTGTCAGCCCTGGCCCACTGGGCTTCGGCGGGGCGGCCTGTTACCCGGCTCCTTTAGATACTGTCTGTGTGGTGGAAAATAACGTGTTTATGCAGAGAGATTATGCATAGGGATGGAGGGACACCATGTGCTCCATGTCCTCCTCCCCCCCTCAAGTTCAAGGATCATGCCATCCCAGAGATCTGGCTGAGGCTACCAGGCAGGGAATCCTGCAAATCCAGTCTTGCTGCATAGCCAGTGGCAGGTGGTGGCTCTGGGAGAGGAAGTCAACCCTAGAATCAGCCAGAAGCGTGGAGTGGCTGCAACAAATAAGCCAGCAGAGGAAGGGCTGGAGTGTCAAAGGAACCCAGAGGATCTGCTGAGGTGAGGCTAGAGGAAGCCTCCTGCTGCCACAACCACAGAAGGTTCCCAGTTATGAGCACCTTTGCCTTCTCCAGCTGCCACCACCCTCGTCCACCCTCTCTTCTCTCCAAAGTACCCCTCATGCCTCCGGTAGAACAGTATCCATGCTGTGGATAGGACGGCAGCCGTGGTGTGTGAGCTGTGTTCATGCTGTGGACACATGGACAGCAGCCGTGGTGTGTGAGCTGTGTTCATGCTGTGGACATGGACGGCAGTCACGGCGTGTGAGCTGTATAAATTTCTTCTTCAAGAGGGTTTGAGGAGTTTTGAGCTAAACACACTAAACCACCACTCCAAGGAAAGATCAGAGATGTGCTTTGAAGTTGCTTAGCAATACTCCCAGAGCAGCATAAGGGCAGACACTAAATGTCTGCACTACGTGTGTCCTCGTGCCGACAGTGTGAGGGCACACTCCTTGGGGCCGAGGAGAACTCCAGAACACACCTACTGTGTGCACAGGGTCCTGGATCTTCTGTGTCCCCACAAGAGACTCAAACAACGACCATTGGCTTTTCCTAGCACAGCTCAGAATCTGCACAGGGTCACCTCACTGTGTCCCCTCCCTCAGCAGTGACACAACTAAGAAAAACCAGACAGTGGACCTGAGCCTCCAGAGCCCTGTCCCCTGTGAGGCCCTGAAATCAGACCCCACCCTCTATTTTCACTGATTAGTTTGCTGTGCAAGTGTTTGTGTGCAAATGCCACGGCTTTCATGAGGAGGTCAGAGAACAGCCTTCGCGGGTAGGTTCTCTCTTCCCACAGTGTAGCTCCACATCCATCGCTAGGCTTGGTGGCAGGACCCGTTCCCTGCAGAGCTATTTTGCTGGCTCCAGACTCTGCCCCTCTATGCATTTGTTTCCTTGCATACAGAAGTCACTCAATAAATGCTCTGCAATTTGATGAATCAGGCTAGGGCTCCTTTTAGTTTATATGTATTTACTTATTTCATGTGTGTGTGTGTGTATGCGTGTGTGTCTGTGTGTGTATGTGTGTCTCTGTGCGCGCGTGCGTGCATGTGTGTGTGTGTGTGTGTGTGTGTGTGTGTGTCCATGTGTGAAGACCAGAGGACAATTTTGGGTAGCCAGTTCTTTCCTTCCGCTGTGTGAGATCCAGGGCTATCCTCAGGCCCTCAGTCTTGGTGGTAGTCACCTTGACCCACTGAGCACTCTTGACAGCCCCAGCTCTCTGGCTCTTGAGGCAGACGTGCTCTTTGCTACCATGAAGCTCTCAAACTCCTGTGAGTTTGCTCTCCTCTAGTCCGGGATGCAGGAGGGGCTACGAGCAGAGCCTGAGAAGTGTCTCTAATGACAGCTCTTAGAGATGTGTGTCTCACTGAGCCAGCATCCTCACGCAGTGTTGGAAATGCAGAATCTTATTAGGGAGAAGAGTCTGCACCACACTTCCTTCGTCTGAGAGAGGAGAGTGGAGCACGCATGCCCAGAAGCAGCTTTCCTCTGAGATACATGCTGGGCCTGGCAGCTGTGGCAATGGAGTCTTGCTT
This sequence comes from Arvicola amphibius, assembly GCF_903992535.2. Lineage (NCBI taxonomy): Eukaryota > Metazoa > Chordata > Mammalia > Rodentia > Cricetidae > Arvicola > Arvicola amphibius. Next base: position 3,222,128 of record NC_052052.2, read on the forward strand.
TCCAGTTCCTTCCTTCAAGCCCATCTGTCTTCCAACAGAGACACGTCTTGCAGCACAGTTCTATGTAGGCCTCTTGGTCTCCCACATGGTCTTCTCACAGAACAAAACATCAGGATGCAATCAGTGTTTCCACAGGCCAAGTTCATCCGGAGAGAAGCTGGGCTACAGGATCTAAGTCTGGTGCACGGTCTTTAGGTCATGCACACACATGCAGGCGGAGAGGGTCCTTGGCTGTTTGTGGTCACACGATGCCCTTGTCGGTGAGAGGAAAACCTTCAAGGCCATGTTCTGGACAGTACAACCAAGGGCTCCTGGTGTGCAGGACGTCCTGCCTCTGCCATCCCCGTGCAGTGACAGAAGGTGGAGTGCTCTCTCAGTGTTCTGCAGAACTAAATCTCAAGCCTTGCTAGTCTCGGTCCCCACCTTCTCCTTGACCCCTCTTCTACCCCTGACATACAGGGGTCTTGTCTTCTGATCTCTAGTCCCAGTCCCCATATTCTCCTTGACCCCTCTTCTACCCCTGACATGCAGGGGTCTCCTGGTCCCTTCACTGAGGACTCTATCCTCTCAGCAAGCTTCAGTGCTGGGAATCCCTTAGACAAAAGACACAGGAGGGAAGAGTGACTCTGATCCAGATGCCTAGAGCTGAGGCTTCCTTCAATACCACCTGGCTAACATCCTGATCCCAGGGATGCAGAGCCCTAGCAATAATGTAGAGACTGTTGGCGAGAAAGAAGTATTGGCTGAGTCCTGGGCTCTGGGGCTGTGGTAGCAACAAATTAAAGTGTCTTAGTCCCTTGGTGCTATGTTAACAAAATGTCAGAGACTGGCTTCGTTTATAAATAACAGAAATTGACTCAGACCATTCTGGAGTTGGGAAGGTGAAGGTCTTGGAAGGACTTTCTATCTGGTGAGGGACGCTCTCTGCTTCCAAGATGGCACCTGGTCCTCTGAGCAGCAGTGCTATCCTCCCATGGCGAAGGGACAGATGAGGAAGATGATGAGGAGAGCTTGCTTTGCCACCTGGAGCCTTTTATAAGATGCTAACCCCATTCATAGTCACCTTCCAATGCCCCCCCCCCAATGCATTACCACCACCACCCTCAACCACAGTACCACACACCAGGAATAAAGCCACCTTTTGCCCAAATTTTCACCTTGAGTCTGCAATGCCTTTGGCTGACCCACCATTAGGTTCACTATCAACCTCTGAGGATGCCCACAGCGAACAAGTGATAGCAGGTAGAGGCTTGCCAAAACTGGCCATCACTGCATAGATGTGCCAGGAAACCCTGGTGTGGCTGCTCAGTGGATGGCTCAGACAAGGCCAGGAAAAGGGGGCGGTCCTTGCACTGGCAGCTGAGGCTCCTTTCTCAACCTGAACCCTGGCTGCAAGAATCAGCTGTTGTAGGCTTCCGTGCAACACCCTGTGCATGGAAGACAGTGACTCTGGCTGATGAGGGAAGGTAGGTCCACACCTTGTCTCAGAGAGCCCACGCACACCCTCACCTCTGGCCAGGGTAGAGTCGGCCTGCCTGCTTTGTGTATGCTGGGCCAATTACACAGTGACTCCAAATGAATGAAGATTCTGCCTAATATTTTTAGCAATGATAACACTTAGCAGAAAAGTGCTTTTTAAGGCTCAGAGTTGGAGAGCATGGAGTGGCATTTAAAGCAGAGATGTCAGCCAGGATCCGCCGCAGCCCTGCTAAATGTCAAACATTTCATCCACAGAGAAAGTGGCTTGTTAGACATATTTTCCCCCAAACCTGATTAAAACGCAAAGTGCCTTTTGCATATTCGTTTCTGTTTTATGTGATGTTAGCTGTGTAGGAAAGAAACAGAGAGGAGGGAGGGCTGGGGAAGCCTAGGAGGGCTGGAGGCAGAGGCAGAGGTGTTCACGCAGAAGTGAAAAACAGGCAGCTTGGGGGCCCAGAGGGGACAGCAGATCTTTGAGCAGAATAAATACTTTGGATGGGCAGAGGCAGAAGAAGCCTGCTAGGCGTGTGAGCTGATTGGCTGACCCTCTCTCTGTGCAGCCATGAAGCCCCCAAGGGGAGTTGTGCTTCTCTTGGAGGACAAGTGCAGATGGCATGCACGGAGTTCCTTCTGGCTCAGCAGCTGAGATCTCAGAATAAGCATGGCTATTGTCGCCCCATTGATAACACACAGCCCAAGTTCGTCCTCCATGGTGGGCCCCCAGGGAGGATGAGGGGAGAAGGAGACATGGCCACGCTGCTGAGAAGGCAGGCAGAGCACATGATGTGGGTGTGGAGACTCTTAGATCCCTGGGGCTGCACAGGCACCAGCCTCCACCCAAACAGCAGGTGCTTGTGGATGCTGTCGCCACGCCCTGAACTGGTCGGGCTCTGAAAACCATGGCGGTAAGAAGAGATTCTGGTTTCAGATTGAAGTCATCTACCAAAGTATATGGTCAGCGACAGGCCTTAAACGCCACCAGCTGGCAAGGAAGAGCTTCTCAGAAAGACCAACACACACACACACACACATACACACACACACACACACACACACAGCACACACGCATACAAACAGACACACATAAACACAAACATAGCATGCACACACATCACACACACACATTGACACATGCCTCAGCACAGGCCACCACGTGACCAATCACTGAGGACCGAGCGACTTAAACAGCAGAAATCTGGCCCTCACACTTCTGTAAGCTGGAAAACCCAAGGTAAAGGTTCTAGAAGATTCTGTCGTGTGGGTGTGTCTGCACTTGTGTGGGTGTGCACACAAACGCAGGGGCCAGAGATCAACCTTGGATCATTCCACTGGAGCCCCACATGTTGTTTTAAGTCAGGATCTCCCACTGGCCAGAAACTGGCTGGTCATTGAGCTCCAGGGATCCACTGTCTCCACCTCTACCCTTGGGCTCATTACAAGTCTGTGCCCAACTTTTAAAAATGACAGTCCTGGGGATCAAACTCAGTTGTTCATGTTTCCAAGACAAGTGCTTTACCAACTGAGCCACCTGCAACCCGGATTCTGTTACATGCTAATGAGGGCTCTCATCTGGGTTTACACACAGATGCTTGCTTGTTATGTGTTTAGGCCCGAGAAAGACGGAGAGGGGAGGGAGGAAACTTCTCTGCGTCTCTTGGTCGTGATAGCCCCTCATGACCCCACCTGGTGACTACCCAAAGTCCCCAACACTGAACACCTTCAGGGGATGGGGTTAGACATTCCACCCACCACAGATGTGCGTTCATACATGCATGTGCGCATGCGCACACACAGACACACACACACACACACACACACACACACATATACACACACCCCACACACCCCACAGGGCATTCTTTGTGGGTGCTAGGAATTAAACCGGGTCCCCTGGAAGAAAAACCAGTGCTCTTAACCACTGAGCCACCTCTCCCATTCCCTCCATAGGACATTCTTAATACAACACAGTCTACACAGGTCTACACAGGTCTATATATAACAAGCACTTTTGGATGCTATCAAGAAATTTCAGTATCGTTAGCTCAGGTGGGTGCTGTAAGGTGCACAAAGGTAGTCACTTAGAAGAAGCCTGGAGTCCAGGGCTCACTTTCCAGCATAAAAACAAGCGGAGAACTCCCCCGGGCTCCTGTGTCCGGGCTCACACAATCACAGATGTGCTATGCAAGGCAAACAGCAGTTGTCAATATAATTCCTTTAACTGCCAATGCAGTGCCAGAGCAGGCAGGGGCAGCAGATGGAGTTCGCAAACGGCCTTACTCCCGAGATGAGCTTCCTGCAGTCGGTGACGCTCCCATCCACGGCTGTGTCTTTAGTGCGCCCTCGCAGGAAATTGGGCATTTTTATGCCCTGTGATTTTTGATGTGGAAATCACCCCCGTGCTCTCATGTTACATTAAGAGGCAAAATGATATGTGAGGTGGGCAGCTGGATGGAATCCGGAGGCTGCGAAGGCAGGCGGGGAGCGCGCAGGCCCTAGACCGCAGAACCGAGGCTCTGCACATGTGTGTGGCGCTGGCTAATGCCTTTTAAATGGGATTTGAAATTTAACTTAAAAATGAGGGCCTTCTAGCACACAATCCAAATATACAAGGGGAGATCTGACAGGAAGTCGCCATCATCAGGTTATTTGGTCTGTGCTGTGACTTGAAGCCCCTTTGGCAGCAAGAGGCTGGATAGCTTTCCTCCCCTTTGATATTTCTCAGGCTCACTTTTCTCCTTGGAATAATTTGATTTTTTAAAAAAAGGGCAATGGCTATTTAAAGAACAAATTAAACATGACTGCTACTTTCCTTTGCTGGTGTGTGTGTGTGTGTGTGTGTGTGTGTGTGTGTGTGTGTATACTGGTTTCAGAGGAATCTCAAAGCACTGAGAGGGGTTTGCTAGAAGCTTCTTCTCCAGGGTTCATTTGCTTGCCATTCTGATTGGCTGCTGAAAGGAAGTCACCTGCTTCATTCATTGTCAAAGAAAGTTAGCATAGCTGACACTGGAGAAATAGCTTGGAGACTGAGAGCCCTTGCTGTTCTTGCCCAAGGGCCCAGGGTTCAGTTCCCAGCACCCACATGATGCTCACAACCCCCTATAACTCCAGATCCCAGGGATCTGACGCCATCTTCTGGCCTCCAAGGGCACGTTGCCTGTGGATGGGCACTAGGGAGCAAACCTCTCCTTTTATCTTGTGGCTCTGCGAAGACCTCAGAGTCGTCGCCAAGGTCCTTTGCGTACACTGAGCAAACCACAACGGGGAGGGAGTTACACAGCTTTCTGGGCAGACAGAGACCAGAGTGACATTGGAGGCATGGTCCTTGTCCCCATAAGCAACCTTAGCACACCCATAGGTACACGCTCACTCTGAACGTGTGTCCTGTCTACCGTCACCACAGTGACCTTTTCTCTTGGGAATACCATGAAGATGTGTCCTGAAGCCAGGTTGTCTCTGGGGCGTGTGTCACACCCATGAAGGCCACTTGCTGCTCTCACAGCAGAGGCCGAGGGCTTCCAACCATACCACCCCACCTACCCTTGGGAGGAGCCCACGACGGTTGCTGCTACTTGGCAACTTGGAAGGTAGATCACCTCAGAGATGGGCCTCTGGGGTTTTATCTTGATGGCGTTGTCGAGGGGAGACCTGGCCACGATGCGCAGCAGCATTCCCTAGGTGAGGTCCTGGACTCCATGGGTGGAGAAAGGGAGCTGAGCCCCAGCATGCCGCCAGCATTCTCTGCTTGCTGACGATGAACGCGATGCAGTCAGCCGCCTTGGGCTCCTGCCACCCGGATGGATGTGTCTGCTGTAGAGAATCACACCCTTAAAGTGTGAGCTATTTGTTTTTGTCAGGGCATTTTATCACAACACTAGGAGAAAACAAAAACAAAAACAAAACAAAGTGAAGAGAGGCTCCAACAGTGAAGGCTCAAGTCATCAGTAGCTCTAAGCTCAGAGGCTGGCAGAGCTGAAATGGTTTGGGTTGGGCAGCTGGGTGCAGCACACAACCACCACCATCTACTTTAGAGGAAACATGGTGGCCCTGAAGACAGGACACATCTTCAGCTGAGAATGCTGCCTGTCAGCCGGGCACTGAGAACAGGTGCAGCAGGGATCTCCTCTGCCTGCCTCCATCACCCTCTGTGAGGGAAGTTCTTCCTGTCTTCATCTTTGAAGGTCAACATGGGGTTGGATCCAACACGATTTCGTTCTGTATCTTGGGATGTTTGGTTTCTTTAAAATCTTGCATGCCAGCAGGGACTGACCGTCCAGGGCTGGCACGGGGCATCCTGCAGGGAAAACTCTTCTGGGTACACGTTTTCCAACCTGTGCTTAAGCCTCCTCCTTCTTCAACGTGCTTCTTCTGGCATTCTCAAGGCTCATTTGTCCATGATCCTAGACAGTTGTGAGTTTAGGAACATGCCTGCTTTGTTAATGACAGAGGGTCATTAACATTTCCATGCAGCATTGGAAAACCAAAAGACAGTGTGTCAGACGTCCCTGGAGACGGAAACTGGACCTACCCACCACACTCACCTCCAGAAGCTCTGCCTGGTTTAGAAAGACTCTAGCCTTGGCTCTCATCACATGGATGCCTGACTTCAGTATTTTCTGTGTGGTCCTGCAGAGCATGCTGCAGATGAGAGAACACTGGTCACTTAGGGCAGAGACCCTGGGTGGCACTTCTGAGAATGCCTTTGCTGCAGGCCAAGGGTGCAGAAGTTTCTACGCTATCTCCCAAAGGAGCCCCTCTGCTAGAGGTCACGACACTGAGAGAAGGCACCTAAACACCCCGCCTCCTGGTTGGGCGAGCAGCACCTAACCAGCTCATCCATCCCCAGGATCTGTCCTTTAAAAAGCCCGAGACTAGCTTGACCCTATTTCCTGGGACCCCTCTTGCTACCTCTACAGGAGTTCCCCCTTCTTTCTTCTTTCTTCTGTCCTTCTTGAGTGATAGATTGAATCTATAACACACTTTTCTCTTAAAACCTCACCCTCCTCAGTCTGAAAAATTCCATATTTCAAATTCTTTAGACAAGAACACAAAAGCCATCGGCTTAGGGTGACTTTGAGGTCAATAGACAGTTTGGCTGTCTAATCTGAGTCCCTAGGACTCCCCAGAAGGTCTGTCGTTCTCAAAGACAGAGTTCCCCTGTCATCCCACCCCTGTGTGGATCCAGAATATACAAGAGACCCACTGGCCTTCGCTGCATTTGCGCCTGTGGGATTTTATCCATAGAGGTGGCTGAGCAAAGCAGAGTTTGAAGGCACTGAGGAACTGATTCCTCGGGTCTCCTAAGGGTAGAGCACTCAGGACACACCCAGGTCACACACACCATTCAGGGGCCCAGCACACAGGTATGTCACACTACACAGGGAGGAGTTTGATGCTGTGAAGTTTTACCCCTCCCCTGAGCCCCATGACACACAGGGACTATCACACACACATTGTACTCTCTGTCCTCTGGAACACAGCTCTTCAGCTCCATCTTGCTCACACCAGCCATGCTCACACCAGCCGTGTTCACACCAGCCATGCTCACACCAGCCATGCTCACACCAGCCGTGTTCACACCAGCCATGCTCACACCAGCCATGCTCACACCAGCCATGCTCACACCAGCCATGCTCACACCAGCCGTGTTCACACCAGCCATGCTCACACCAGCCATGCTCACACCAGCCATGTTGAAGTTACATGATCACCCACTCTCTGAGTTCCTAAACAAAAAAAAAAATGCATACTTGATGTTTGGGTCTGGTACTACAAGCCACAAACAGAGAGCAAGGGCTCCGGAATTAACGAACTCAGAGATCCCGCCTGCACCTGCAGAGCTCGGTTATAGATTTCGGGGCTCAGAAGGATGCCCCCGAGAGCCTTCAGAGCGAGCACTGCCATGGCAGGCTGTCTTCAGAGGATGGGAGGGTGTACCACTTGCCCGAGGACACACAGCTGCTCAGCAGCCCTGCCAGCACCCACATCTGTAGCCCCTTCAGCCGAATAATATTTCCTTTATCTCCCATTTGCCGTCTTTAATTTGTTTCTTCACATTTGCATAGGCGAATCTCAGCGAGAAAGGTGATGAGGGCGGAAAAAAACCCCTTTATCTTTTGTCAAGCCAGACACGATGGAGCTTTGCTGGTACTGGCATCGGCCGCAGGGTTTCTTCCATGGCCTAGTGGAGGCACATGTGACTGCTGGGCCAGCCCAAGGGCTGTACAGGCAGTGCTGGGGACAGTCCACGTGATCTCTCCATGGCTGCTCACTGGCTTGCTCCAAGTGGGGGTGGGTGCAGCTTGGAGGTGTGGGAGTCGTCCAAGAGGGCCCTAGACTTCCCCTGCACTGGGTATCAGGGTAGGCACCAGGGAATCCATGTCTCTGGAGTAGAGAAGGAAGGGAGGAGGCAATCAAGAGAGTGGGCGGCCATGGGAGGGGGTAGTCGTGGGAGGGGGTGGCCGTGGGAGGGGGCAGCCGTGGGAGGGGGCAGCCGTGGGAGGGTCTGTGAGATCAGAAAGGAGTATTCAAAGCTGGGAAGCCAGAGTTTATAGCTACTGAGCAGACTGGGAAGGAGTGGTTCTTGAGCCCTCCAAGGATGGAAGAGCTGTAACTCTGACAACGACACACAGCATCTCAGAAAAGGGTCCCAAAGCAGGGCAGGAAGGCAAAGTCAGGAGCAAGGCACAGACATCAGCTAGAAGATCCAGGGCGGCATCCAGGCCAGGGTATCAACACTTCAAGGGAAGCTTCTGGAACTCCAACACAGCCGTCTTTTCCTAGAGAGCCTCAGAAGCCTCCCAGTGATTGACATGCAGAGTGTCCTGGCTCCAGCTGTGCAGACACATCTGCCGGGACCCTCGTCTGCCCTCTTGCTCTGTGGGTGATGGATGGTTCTGGAAAGATACCAATGCTCCAGATGGGAACGGGCAGTTTAATGCTCTGCTGCTAAATCTGGGGAGATAGAGCGTCCCATCATTAAAGATTCATTTAGACTTATCTTAATAGGAAACAATAGAACTCAGCTGGGCCCGTACATGACAAATGGCCTTCCCTCAAGAGAAATCTTAAGGCAAGAGATGAGGTTCTCCATCACTGCATTCCATAGTTAATTTCCACAGGGCTGACAGCGCCCCGTGTTGTTCAGAGCAATGACTATTCACACACTGTCCTTCTGTCCGAGGCACCACAGACAGACACTCGGCTCAGAGCTTCTCAGACACAGGGTCCTGTGATAGAGGCTGGGAAGGGCCAGTGAGACAGAGGCTTGCAGTGCCCCTTAGTTCTAAGAACAGGAAAGCCTGGAAGCGAAGAAGAGGTAAACATGGAAGGGGTTCTGAGATGGAGAAAGGAACTTCCACATGACAGAATCCTAACTTTGAAGGTTGTGAGCATCCGGGTATCTGTGTTCTCAAGCCCAACAACAGCAATGGGGTGATTTTGTGTAAAATACACAGGATCCTGGGGTCAGAGAGACTAGACATAAACCTGTGGTCCCATCACTTACAGAAGTGTTAGGGAAGCAAGCATGGAGGTCCGTCTTGACCTTGAACAGTGATGACACTTTGAGATCCCAATTTCATTCTCTATAAAAAGGAGAAAGATGTCTCTACAGATCCACAGTGTTGTTATATCTCAGTAAAACGAGACAAAGAAAAGACCTGGGTGGTACCCAGAGCCCAGCACCTAACACCACCCACAGTGCCGATGAGTACCTGATTGGTCTTGGGGGTGTGGCACACAGATACCACCCTTGAAAATCTTAGTCTAGTTCAGGTCAAATTCAATGGAAGTTCCAAATGCCCAGTTCACTATGGGCATGTAGCCATGACACACCCACAAAGTGAGTTTCTCCTGTATTCGGAAGTTGGTCTTCTATCTGCCTGGACTTTTGACTAAGTAGTTAGTTGAGGGCCTGGAAAGGTTTCCAAACACAGAGAGTGTGCGGTGGACAGGTATATGCTAACTTGACCCACACTAGAGTCATTTGGGAAGAGCAAAGCTCAACTAAGATAGTGTAACCATCAGACTGGGGCAGGGTTGTCTTCTATATTGGTGATTGATGGGGAGGGCCCAGCCTATGGTGGGTGCTGCTATCCCTGGTCTGGGCCTGAATGCAATAAGACAACAGGCTGAACTAGCTATGGGGCTTAAACCAGTAAACGGCGTTCCTCCCTGGCCTCTGCTTCAGCTCCTGCCTCCAGGTTCCTGCCTTGAGTTCCTGTTCTGACCTTCCTGGATGACTTTCCTACACAAGCCATAAGGAGAAATACATTTTTTTCCTCCCCAGTGTTTATGGGCACAGTTGTTATCACAGCATAGAAACCTAACTAAGACAAAAAAGGAGCGTGCTTGTCCACCACCAGATGAGCCATTTTCCAGGTTCCAGCACTTGTCTTTTCTCTCAGAGCAACACTGGGGTTCAGAATCACGTAGCAGGAGCCCACAGTAAAGGAGAGGAGAGGAGAGGAGCGAAGGCTTCCTGCTGATTGGATTCACCAGTTCCATTGGGCCAGGAGAGCGCACTACACTTCTAGCTGCTGGGAAGATGACCAACAGCAGAGCTTTGACAAAAACCGTCTCAACTTCACGTGCATATAGAGTGTGGGGCACGGCTCTCAAGCCACATGGCAATGCTTCCATCCAAGAGAAGACCAAGTGGATGCACAGGGGTTTCAAAGCAAGTTCTAGGGAGGAAAGCAGAAATCTGACAGGCCTGGGTGTTTTCTTTCGGATTCCATTGCTCTGATAAAAGACGATAACCATAAACAGCTTGGAAGGAAACAGATTACTGTGTCTTCTAAGTCCCAGGTCCATCACAAATGGAAGTCAAACTGAAGCAGGGGCTGTGGAGAAGTGCTTCTTACTGGCTTGCTCCCCATGACTTGACCAATCTGCTCTCTTACACATCCCAGGACCACCTGCCCAGGGGTGGCCCTGCTCACAAAGTCTGGGCGTCCCACATCAATCACTAATCAGGAAGATTCCCCACAGATCTGCCTACACGTGATGGAAGCATTTTCTTCATCAAGGATCCCTCTTCCCAGATGACCTTAGCTTGTGTCAAGTTGACAAGACAGAAACCAACCAGCACACAAGGATGACCGAGCATTTTTGTGAGAAGCGGGTAGGAACTGGGGAGAACCTGGCAGACAGAGGAGACATCAGGTACAAAACTTCTGAGGTAGGGGCCACTGGATGTCATCGAGATGCGCAAATGGGTTAGTGTATGGAGCAGGGAAAAATGAGACGTGAGAAATAAGGGAGATGGAGGAGACAGGACTCTAGTGGGCCGTGGAGTCTGGTAACAGGAGGGAGCAGTCGTGTGGGTTTGACAACCATGGAAGCCAAATCCCAAAGGCCCAGATAGATGAGGGCCTTAGTGGCCATCTCCTTGTTGTGATAAAATGTCCCAAGAGCAGCTTAGAAGGGAAAGAGTTTATTTCAGCTCATAGTTCCAAGGGGCTCAGTCCATCATGGTGACAAAGGCCCAATGGGGAGGCATGGTGGCAGGAATGGGAGGCTGGCTGGTCACGTTGCATCCTCACTCAGGAAGCAGACATGGAGCCAGAAGAAGTGTGACTTTGTTATTGAGACCGGAGTGTCTCACTTCTGCTATTGAGGTTCAACTTCCTAAAGGTTCCTCAGCTCTTTCAAACAGCATTCCCGACAGGAGACGAAGTGCTCAAACATGAGTCTATGGGGACATTTCACATTCGAGGCACGTCAGCAGGCCACCTGAATCCAGCAGGACTGAGAGACGGGGCAGAGGGGTCTTTGTGTCCTATCAGGTTTGAGGGACAAGAGAATAAGAGAAATCCTGTGAGTCTGAGAGAAAACATGATTTCCTACAGAAGCAAAAGCCTCACTTTCAGGCCCTGCTGGACCCTGGGGGAGCTGGGGGCGTCTATGAGAGAGCAGAAGGTGCCTTGCTGTTTACAGCAGAAGGGACTGCCCCCCTGGCCTTCCAGCTCTCCCTAACTTCTGCCCCACTTTCTCCTCCATAAACCACAGTGTTTAACACGCTTCCCAGAAACAGCGGATCCGTTACACACTGTTATGTTTTCAACCTAATTGAGGCAGCGGTTAGGAATTGAAGACGACTTTACAGCGCTCATTAATCTATTGTCAGTCTTTAATTTTATAGACAGAAACCAGTTAGGAGTCAAGTCGTAAAAGTTCTCTAGGGATTCCAGGCCTAACATACACCACTGTGTCACAGCTTATACGCAGGGGTGAGGGACGGAGAGAGCCGTGGTGAGCAGGTGTTCAGCCCCAGGGAAGAGGCGTTTGAAGTCACTTTGCCATTTAAATTTATCTCTGCACAGTGCATGTTTATGTATATATGTGTGTGTTGATGCACACATGTGGAGGTCATGGAAGTCCTGTAGATGCTCTTTGGATGCTTCCCATCTTTTGTTTAAGACCAAGCCTCTCATTGAGTAGACAAGACTCCTTGGCCAATGAGCTGTGTGGTTTGAGTGAGGCCCCCCCCCCCCCCGTAGTCTCATGCATTTGAATACTTGGTCACTAATTAGTGGCACTGTTGGGAGAGTTTAGGAGGCATGGTCTTGATGGAAGAAGTATGCCCACCTGGAGCCGGGCATTGAGGTTTCAAAGCCATTTGCTGTGCCCAGTGTGTTCTTTGCTTCCTGCTTGAGGTTGAAGAGGCGAGCTCTGAGCTTGCTGCTCCGCTCACCATGCTTGCCTGGTGGCATGGCATATGTGTTTTATCACAGTGGCAGAAAGAGCGAACCCAGAGCCCTAGGGACCTGGCAGCCTCTGCCTCGCTTCTCACCATCAATGAGATCAGAGACACGGCCCGTCGTGCCTGGCGTTTGCATGGGTCAAGGAGATCAAATTCAGATCCCGACCTTTGCAAGGCATGCACGGTAGCAGCTGAGCCTCCTCCCTAGCCCAGGTCATTCCTCCTGTGAGGAAAACCACGCATTGAGCTTTGAGACCACAGAACACCGGGGATGAGCACCCTTCAGTTTCACTTAGGAAGCCGGCAGGATGTATCAGGAGGAACAGCGTGTCTCTCAGCACCTATCAATGTCAGAAGAGCTCCATTGCACAAGTGAGTCTGTCCTGCTGTTTGGGGCTGCATCTGCCACAGTCTGTGTAGGGTCAAATGCTATCCGATGAGGTGTGGTAAGGCTGCCAAGACATCACGATGACAAATAGACGCTGGGTAAATACTGCTTTCAAAATCCATCCATCTGGTCCATCTTTTCCTTAGGAAAAGTCTGCCAGCAGTAACTAGCTGTCCATCAGGACAAGACATGAGGTCACTCTCCCAGGTTCTGAGTATCAACTGTGTCCCCAACGTGTTGTGCATGTTGCTGTCCTCTGTTCTTCAGGTGTTTACTAATTCCTTAAGTGGGATCAAGAAGGGTAGGCATTCAGTTTACCTTCCAAGAGGCAATAGGTGTGTCAAAATCCCAAACACAGGGTGATGATGGTGGGATCCAGAGGCCTGTGTAGATGCTGCTCTACATATGGACTTAGAAGAGCAAGAACTCCTAATACCCAAAGGGAGACAGACTAGGACCAAGCAGGGTCTCCCTGACCAGGGCACCTTGAGGCTAAAAGCATGACCAAAGAAAATCAAGTATGTCTAGCCTTCTCTAGAGATTCCATCATGAGACTGGGTGCCCTCTGGCTGCCTTCTCAGCCAGCAGACCCAGAAGTTTCTGCCCAGGCTGGGGTTCCAGGCTGCCCATGGACACCCCCTGAGGGAGCCGCTCCCTTCTGCTTCAGGTCTCTAAACTTCAACACACTAGAGTCTGTCATTAATCAAGTCTCAGTGTCAGAATCAGTCACCATCTGCATGGTTTGCAAAACCAGAGCTGGAGATGTGGGCTATAGAGGTGTGCTGTCACTTACCCAGGGACCCCAATGCCAAGCTGTTTAGCTAGAGGCTCTGAACAGTTGCTGTAGGCTATCTCCTGCCCCTCCCAGCAGGGCCTTTTTCCTGCCCCTCTTACTGTGGACTGTTTGTTTCCTGTCCCTCCCACCGTGGGTTGTTAGCACTCAGTTTTATGTTCTGTCGGAACAGATCCCAGACTAAGAACTTTTTAGACACAGTTAACTTCCCTCCTCTCTCAGTTCCTCAGATTCCATCACTCAGCCGTTCTCTTTTTTCTCCTTTAATTCACCTCTAATCTTTTCTTGAAGCAACGGGACCACTTAGGGAATTAATTCAAAGGAGCCTTATCTGTGAACTCACGGTGACCACTGCCCCACGGTGGAAAATCAGTCTCAGTGCAGACACAGTTCAATTGAGACATGAAAACTCCCGAAAGCCGAGCCCATCAAGGCGTGCTTGAGAGGCATTGGCATGGAATATTAATAGCACAAGCAGTGTGACGTGAATTCCTGACTGAGAGAGAGGTAGCAGTGGACAGGGAACCTCTTTCCGTAAGGATAAACACACAGAACGCCAATACACAGTAAAACAGCTAGCATTCTGGAAGGTTGATGTCCTGGAACACCGGAAGTCATGGCATGATTCTTGCACTTTTCTTTTTTTTTTTTCTTTTTTTTTTTTTTATAATGAGAAACATTTAATATTTGATGCCTCCAGGGGAACTTTGACTACACTTCAAGGTTGTTGTTTTTGAACATTTGTCTTTAGAAAAATACATAGAAATCCCTTTATTTATTTTTTTTCTCATGGTTTATTTTTTTTATATTTAATAATTTCCATCTCCTTGCACTTTTCTTATCCGTGAGCATGAGCTCTTCCCTCTTGTCTGAGTATTGTTGCCACACTCGTCCATACTGGTACTTTTGTGTCTGGACCATCTGTGTCAACCACATGTGACACAATCCACCTTGAGAGTGTGTCACAGCCGCTGTATCCACGCCTTCTCTGTCAGGTGCAATGATGGTAAAATAGTTACTTTCTCACTGTTGAGATGGAGCTCATGCCAAATGCAACCGGAGAAGAAAGATTTGATTTGCCACATCTGAGGACATAGTCCACCATGGCGGGGGCGGGGCATGGCAGCAGGAGCATGAAGCAGCTACTCACATGGCATCCACGGCCAGGGAGATGGACGCTGGTGCTCAGCTCACTTTTGCCTTTCTGTGAAGTCCAGGCTCTGAGCTCTTGGAACGGTGCTGTCCATAGTAAGGGTGAGTGTTCTGTTATAAAATGTTGTGACCAAAAGCAACACAGAGAAGGAATAGTTTATTGCAGCTGACAGTTTCAGAGCAAGATTCCTTAACAAAAGCAGGAGCAGCTTGCTGACTGACCACATTTGATCTGCACACAGGAAGCAGAGAGATAGAACAGGAAGCAGAACCTGTTGATAAGCTCTTAAGGCCCACACCCCAGTGGCATACTTCCTCCTGCAAGCTTCTACCTCCTCAAGGATCTGAAACCTTCCTACTCTGCTCCACCAACTAGGGACCAAGAGTGCAAATACCTGGGCCTGTAGGGGACATTTCTTACCAAACCACCACAGACCTCCCACTTAAATTGTTAAGTGTAGTCTGGAAACTCCCTCACAGACGTGTCTAGAAGTTTGTCCCCCAGTTGCTCCCGTGCCCCACCAAGGTGACAATGGGAGAATATAACAGAGATGCTCCCATCTCTGCCACAGCAATCTTGCTGCAATGTAACTGCAGGGTGGATGGGATCAAATGCTTCTCTAACGTCTCTCTGGAAGAACAGAGTTGCAGGGACTCTGTACAGACAGTCTCCCACATGACTGCAGAGCAGATGGATCCTATTAATCATGGCTTCTTTATCTGTGCCCTGAATCATACGTCTGTTTTTGACTCTCTTTTAGAAGGTTCTAGAAAGGATATTAAGTGTGGTTGATCCCTTCTGTAAGAGGAGCATCTGTGATCGAACAATACTGTCTGAAAGCGTAGACTCCTGACCACAGAGAGGTTAAGCCTCAAAATCATACATGATGGTATTATTGGGAGGTGGGGACTATGGGACATGATGAGGTCACATGCATGGGTCACGTCTTGGCTCTGATTCTCAGCTTTGCTCTCCTCTTTCACAGCTAGACTCTCCTTGGCTTGGCTCTCTGTAATCTGGACTTGGTTCTGATCTTTAGCTTTTGCAAACCGTCGGGTCCTGGCTCTGGTTTGGACCCAAGACAGGATCAGTGCTTCCTCTCCTCAGATGGAGGTGGTCCAGAGGGTGGGGCATCAGGAACAGGAAACCTGACTATATAAAGGAGACCCAGAGACACAGCTCATGCCCTGAGGAAACAGTGAGAAAGGCTCATCTAGGAACCAAGAAATAGACCCTCACCAGATATCAGATTTTCAGGATCTTGGTCTTAATTTTCAGGCTCCAGACTGTAGGAAGTAAATTCCTACCTGTGTTATAATCTACCCAATCTGAGACCGACCAATTTTCCTTCTTTTCTTCTTTCCTTCCTTCCTTCCTTCTTTTTTTCCTTCCTTCCTTCCTCCCTTCCTTCCTTCCTTCCTTCCTTCCTTCCTTCCTTCCCTCCTTCCTCCTTCCTCCTTTCATTCTGGTGCATGTGTTTGTGTGGGAGGGTGCTCACACATGTTACATCTATGTGTAATATGTATGCCTGTTCACACATATGTGGGTCAGTATGTGTGCGTGTGTGCACCCCTGCACAGATCAGAAGTTGACAGTGCTATCTTTCTCAGACACTCTTCACCTTGTCTACTGAGGAAGGTCTTCTCACCTACGCTCACCAGTCTGCCTTGAATAGCTAACCAGCTTGCTCCAGGGACCCTCTGTCTCTGCTTCCCGTGCAATGAATGAGGTTACGGTGGGGCTGCTGTACCCACCAACAATTTACGTAGGTGCAGGGGACCTGCATGACAGCAGCGCTTTGTCTACCGAGCTCCTCCACAGACATTAAAGGTGTTTTCCAGCAGCTGCTCAGACAAACCAAGATGAACCCTCTACATGTGCTTAGCCACTTGGCTCAGCTCTTACGAGCTATTCTATTTTCTTCTCATCTACCTATTGAGATTGCTGCATGATTTGTATTGATTTCAAAAAAATCATGTATTTAAGATGACAGCTTGCTGGCAAGAGATGAACTCATCATGCCCAGTCATGTTTTTAACTGGTTAATATATGTTTCCCATAATGCCACACTGCCAGCTCTATGAATCCCAGCCTGGTGGGTAGAACCCACTCTTCTCCTTCAACACTGACCTGGAAGGGTTGCCAGGGAAGCGGGACTTTGGGGCCTCCATTTTGGCACACGACTCTCGGATACTAACTCCTCAAAGAGAGAATGGCTGTGGACAAGTCTCTGCGGACAGTGGACGGACGTTCATCAGAGGCATTGTGCGTCCATCTCTGGGGACCTGTGACTGGAATCAAGTCCCTGAACTGAGGACATTGTTCCAGAGAGGAAGGCACGTTCGCTGCATATAAAGAGCTTTCCTGGCTGCTTCAAGATGGTAACTGCGGGCTGCCCCGTAGCTAAGGTCTTCGAGCAGCATGTCCTTTGAAGACTAGACTCTTTTATGAATATTGCATCTTTGTCATGGAACACTGACCTCTGGACGATTGAACAGCTCACAGCCTGTAGTCCCTGCTCTTAAGCACAGCTTCCCGGGATGGCTATGGCTCTGTTCCAGCTGGAGAGACCATCGTCTCATTTCCTTTCTTGTTCCCTTCCCACTTCGATAAGCTATTAATAAAAATGGAATTGAAAAGCCGCGGGGAGGCTCAGCCAGACCAGCATCTGCACTGTAAACACAAGGGCACGGGTTCAGGTCCCCAGCACCCATGTAGAAAGCCAGGGGGTGGCGTTGTACTTCTGTAACCCCCATACTGGAGTGGGGTTGGGCAGACACAGGGGGAATCCTTGGAGCCATTGGTCAGCCATCCTAACTGAACCCATGAGATTCAGGTTCAGTGAGGGACCTTGCCTCAAACAATAAATGTGTCTATCTCCAAGTCTTGCAGAGGAGCAGAGTTTCAGATCTAAGAACCCACATGGGACAGCTCACAACCACCTGTAACTACAGATCCAGAGAACCCAGTGCCCTCTTTTGGCTTCCTCTGGCATCTGCACTTTAGGAGCACACACACATACACACACACATAAATTAAAAATAAATACAATTAAAATATATTATGATGGAGGGCAACTGAAAAAAGACACCCAGCATTGACCTCAGGCTGCTGTATGCATGTGCGCCTGCACACATACATATACCAGAGAGAGAGAGAGAGAGAGAGAGAGAGAGAGAGAGAGAGAGAGAGAGAGAGAGAGAGAGAGAGAGAGAACAGGTTCTATGTCACACCCAGGTTTTTTGTCTAGGACCACACTGGTGAGTGCCACTGGCTTCTGGCTCTCTACATATTTGGGTCCCATGTCTGTGAGTTCAACTGACTATAGATAAAAAAGTATCCCTCACCCAATGCACCCATACTGACAGGTAGACATTTTTCCTGTCATTATTCCATAAACAAAACAGTCTGAAAGCAATCTCCATGCTGTCCTCGTCTGCCTACTGCTGCTGTGGAAAACACTGACCACAAGCAACCTGCTGAGAAAAGGGTTTGTCTCTTCTTACAACATAGATCACACTCCATCACTGAGGGAAGAGCTCAGGGTAGGCACTCAAGACAGGAACCTGGAGGCAGTAACTGAGGCAGAGGCCATGGAAGAATATAGCTTGCTGGTTTGCTTCTCGTGGCTTTCTCAGCTTGATTTCTTATATAAACCCAGACCAACTGCCCAGATCTGTCATCATTAACAGTGGTCTGGGCCCTCTCATATCAACCATCAATCAAGGAAATGTCCTACCATTATGCCCACAGACCAAACAGATGGAAGCAATTCCTCAGTAGACCATAGCTTGCGTGAAGGTGAGCGAACTACCTGGCATGTGGGAATTGCATACAGTACACGAGAGAAGGTGCCAAGGTTCTGAGCAAACACTGCACTTGACCATCTGCTGGCTCCACTGACTGGGAGTTGTTTGAGGTGTTGAAATTTCAGACGTCTGTACTCAGGAAACTTCCAGGGCTCACAACACTTCAGTTTGTACTCTGTGTCATTTATTCATTGCTGACAACCAAAGATTGTCACAACAGAGTCTACATGTTGCACTAGGTACTGCCCACACGGAGATGCAGCGGAAAGTCAGCCGCCCAGAAATCCCAGCAACAAGCTGATCAAGAAACAAAGTATCCCATGGAGAAGAGGTGGGAGGAGAAGCCCGCTGGCTGAGTGGCAGACCTGGAGAAGATTGGTGCTCAGGAAGCAACAGGTAGTGAGGCAATGACGGGGAAAAGGTAAGTCCAAGGCTGGGATTGGGGTTCTTTGATAACAAAAAAAATTTCCTTTTATTCAAACTGCAGTGAGATTGACAGAAAGCCCACTGTAGTGGTTGCAGGAAGAATGGATGGAAAGGAAGGCCAAAGAGAAGCTCAGGGGGTCTGCCTTTCCCTGAGCCAGGGAGAGACACCGAGGTAGGGACCATTGCCTTGATCCTAGGAGGATGCCACCAGCAGCAGGTTCGGTGTGGGGCAGGGAGCCCCCAGGGAGCAGTCTGAATGCAGATGCTGTGCCAGCTGCAGTCCCCTCCCCTTGTGTGGAGATAAGTAAGAAATTATAAAGCCCGTTTTCTGCAGAATGAGTTGCTCCCATCATAATGAAGGCTGAAGGCTGGGTGGTGATATTCTCGAAGAGGACTTTTGTTTCTGTCAGTGGTTTCATGCTAATTACCATAAGTACCGTCCATTTAGGATTGTGCCATAATTCCAGTCCCTATTAGTGTGTAAGCGCTGCCTTATCTCTGCCGCGAGCTACTGTTTATTCATGGGACGAGACAGTACATCACGGGCATTGTCACATAAAATAAATGTTTTTTGTGTTACATTGTATGCGGTAAGAATGGGACAGAAGTGATTTGCCAAATAGGAAGTACATTTGAAAGTGAAGTTTGAATTTGAAAGAAGCTCACTTGTTTCTTCCCGGTGCATATGACAGGCCGTCTTGTGTTCCAACTTTTACGTTTTAAGATTTTTGCCTTAAGGAAATGTGAGCTGAGTGGGGGCTGAGACACCAGAGAGGGAGGGGGTCACTCACAGCATTTTCCAGGTCGCCAGGGACAAGGGGACAAGGGTGCCCACTGTCACTCTGCATTGAGTGGACAATCACGCTGGCTATCAGAGCCAGGAGCCCTCCATTTCTCCACTGTTCATCAGCAAAATGTCAGCTACCCAGCACGTCAAGCTGGAGCCATACGGAAATCAAGCTGGCGCGTTTTGCCGAGCTTAACCGCCCAGGTGCCATTAGGATTCTGAGCAGGGCTTTTAGAGGCTACCAAATGGAACACACATCTGCAGGGACCCCAGGAAGATCACCTCTCTCCATCTAGGAGGAGACACATATGGAAGCAGGCAGATGTTTTGGATGGAGATGGCCGGACTCATTTGCAGTTTCCAGATCTGCAGAGACACAATGTTCTGTCATTAAACATTCATTTAGGACTGTCTTCATCGGAAACAGGATAACAGAGCCGCGAACCTCCATGACAAATGGTGCTTTCTGGACATAAAATATTAAAGTGTGGCCTCGAACTTTTCTCCATCTGATCCTTTGAAGAAGTACTTGGATGGGTTAAAAAAAAATGACATCTCACAGCTCACCCGTGTAGAATCTTACCAGGCACTCGCTTTGTGTTGAACAACATGCCAAGGGCAAAATGGAACTGATGACCCGCAAGACACAGTGCAGCCACTGGAGAAGCCTCCAGGATGACTGTGAACATTTAAAGTGAACTCGGTAGGGGCTGGAGACATGGTTCAGCAGTGAAGAGCACTGACTGATCTTCCAGAGGACCCAGTTCAATTCCCAGCACCCATGTCAGGCAGGCCATAACAGCTCCAGAGGATTTGTCCCCTCTGGTCTCCATCAGCATCTGCATTCATGTGCACATACCCATGCACATACATGTACACACTCTCTCTTACACACACACATGCACAAACATAAAAAAGAATAAATTCAATTAAGCAGGATGTGTCTTGATAAACACTAGCCTTTCTGTTTGGATTTGGTTTAAAATGAATTATGTTTTAAGCTTCCCCAGATGGTTGGACGTTTCTCTGCTATTGTGCCATTTTGAAAGCTCCGTACATGCACTATGCTTCATGAAATTCTTTCTTACTCAAAGACTTTGTTGTGTGACACTCTTCTCAGAAGTAAGCACATGTCTCTTCATTCCAGATAAGGAATTGACCACAGACCAAAGTAATGATTCTACCTCAGTCTGCCGTGTGGAAACAATTGAGTTTGTTAGTGTTCCTTGCAGGAGTATGGGAGAGCAGAGGCTTAAAGATGCAGCCATGACTCAATGTAGTTTCATGGTGGAAAGCCCACCCTAGCATTGGTGATGGCTCACAAAAGCCAGAAGCCTGGCTCTCTCTCTAAGACTTGCAGGCACCTCAACAGATTTGAGGGTCTCCTCTGACCAACAATACTGCTTGGATAACCCAGAGGGTCTCTTGGGAATCTGGTACATTTCAGGGGCTTCCTGGGACTTGTTAGTTGTTGAGTCCCGAATCTTATCTAGCCTCCTTGCAGGAGAAAAGGTTTCAACTTGGGAAATTGCCACACAGCATATTTAAATAAAACCAGTTCTGCGATATCCGACCTCGTCATTCTTGGCTCACAGGCTCAGAATGAACCTGTTTTCCATTGTGCACCCGAGTTCTTTGCAATCATTTTGGAAACCTGCCTGTTCTGAAAATAGTTCTGAGGTGTCTGCATCAGTTATTTACTGATATTTTTATAAACAAGGCTATAAATAAGTAGAACTTTCAGGAGTTTGCTATAATATAGCCTCCTTAATGAAATCAGGTGTCTATATTCTGACAGGGTCTGGACTTCAAACATCAGGAGGGGCTGCCTCCTATCTGGCCAAGTCTTAGGGCATACATGTGTCCACTCCACATGTCTTCTCATCTGGTACAGGAAGAGTTCAATATTTATTGAGCTGAATGAAGGTGCTTGTTTTTTGTAAAAGTCTTTTTTCGGAAAATAACTTGCTTAAATGTTTTGGTACAGAGAGTTTCTTGGATACAGCACAAAGAAAAATCTACAGAGAGCTGATCAAGCCTCCACCTGAGGGTTGAAATGATCATTTGACAAGCACCATCTGGGCAACAGCCTGATGCCCTACACCGCAGTGTTGGCTACCTTTGAGACTCTCCGGAGAGTACCAGTCAAACACCACTGACCAGAGCCCCTTGAAGGAGTCTGCTCAGCAGCCATCAGGAATGCCACAAGCTTCAGGGACATGCGCATCTTCTCAGAGCTCTAGGGAGAGAAGTTCTGAATCGGGCTCTGAATTGCTTGGTTCCAGGGAGGCTAGTCTCTTCAGCTTGCTGGATGTGCCGCCTTCTTACAGCCCCTCACCTGGCCTTTCCTCTTCGTGAGCACACCCTTGGCTGTTCTTCCTCTCCTTATAGGAGCAAAGTCTTACGGCACCAGGACCCTGCAGCAGACTTACTTTTGGGCACCAACCAACTCCCAAACCTTGAACTGCTAAGCAGTTTTGCACTGGCAATTGGCTCCACCTCACTCAGGTCTGTGAAGCTGAGCTCTATGCCCTGTGATCCCGGCAGCTGGGAGTCTAACCAGGTAACTGGAGCTGCACTCCTAGCTCTAGGAAGTTGGTGCCCACACAATGACACTTACGTTTTTACTTAGCTCTCTGTCTCTACTTAAAGTGCTGGCTTCTCAAGTGCTCACTGTACGACAGAGCCTCTTAAAGGAGCCAGAAGCCGTACCCATTCTGTTGTTGTGTTCTTGGTTGGTTTGGTTTTTCTCCAGCTTTCTCAGGACCTCCGTGAAAACTCAGGCTCCATATTGGGTGTCAAATGTGCAGGCTTTCTTTGGGGTACCAACCAGCTCCCAAATCATGACACAGAGACTTATTATTAATTATGAATGCTCAGCCTTATCGTATGCTTGTCCCATTAGCGCTTATAACTTAAGTTAACCTGTTTGTTTTCATTTGCCTTTCGCCCCAGGGATTTTTACTTCCCTTTCACTCTGAATGTCCCTACTCTCTGTCTGGCCGGCTGGCGGCTGCCTGGCTGCCTGGCCCCTGGCGTCTTCCTCTCTTCTTTCTCTCTCCTCTCTGGAGCTTAGATCTCCCCTACCTACTCTTTCTGCCTATCAGCTCCACCTAGTTTTCTCCTGCCAAGTAATTGGCTGTTCAGCTTTTTATTATACCATCCAGGTGCCTTAAGTAGGCAAGGTAAAACAGAAACACAACTTTCCATAATCAAACAAAGGCAGCCTAAACAAATGCAACATGCCTTTATGTAAAGTAATATTCTACAACATAAACAGTGTAACACATCTTTACGTAGTTAAAATGATATTCTACAATAGAACCCCACTTTACTACTTAACCAACCGTGTTGACCTCCTAAAATGCTCTGTCTCAAAAACAGTCACATAATGGTATAGGTTTCAGTATATGAATTTTTGAAGGACCCTGATCAATGCCTATTATCCCTTTAGCCAAATAAAATTTAAAAGCACAGAATTATAAAATAATGCTTGAATGATTTCATGCTTAACTTTTAACTTTAGCATTGTGAGATGTGATTCTGAGGTATTTTGACTGACAGATGAACCACAAGAACATTGATACCAAGAGAAAGAGCACACTAGCTGCCCCCAAACACCCCAACATGCCCATCTGTGGCCACTCCTGTTATTCCCCTTATCCTCAGATAGTGAATTGTGTTGTTGTAGCTGCTTGTGTCTAATGTGATCCTACCTGATACACTTGCAGCTGGCCTGGCTTCTCCTTATATTGGGATTTGCTGGTACTGGACACACATCAATGCCCCATTCCTTTTCAGCTTGGGTCATTGCATGGCTCTTGGCTAATCAATGTTAGCATGGTATACTCTTTGTTACTCTTTCACATGTAGTTTGCCTGTGCTG
The DNA here is from genome assembly GCF_903992535.2 of Arvicola amphibius. Taxonomy (NCBI): domain Eukaryota; kingdom Metazoa; phylum Chordata; class Mammalia; order Rodentia; family Cricetidae; genus Arvicola; species Arvicola amphibius. The sequence goes on from NC_052052.2 coordinate 3,245,554, forward strand.
CTTTATTTAAAGTGGGTCCTCGAGGCCACCTGTTGTGTATCTTTGTTATCCAATCTGTCTTAGTCTGATGAGGTTGCCATAATAGGATACCATAAACTATAAGACTTAAGAACGAGGAAAGTTTGCTTCTTGCATAGGGTCATAGCTCTTATTGAGACTGGGGAGGGGGCAGAGGGTCGGGCTTCTTGTGAGAGCTCTCTTGCACATGTTGCAGGCCACAAGTATATTCTTGAATCTTCATGCAGTAGAGAAAGAGGTAGAGAGATCTCCAGAGAGTCTCCATTCCTGTCCATGAAGGCTCCACCCGCAATACCTAAATTGCTTTCTAAAACCCCAACTGTTAGTACTGTAATATTTGGAAAGAAGTAGGATTTTGATACAATTTTCAAAAGATTCATTTTATTTTTATATATGTGTAAGTGTGTCTATATGGTATGTGCACATGAGTTCAGGTACCGTTAGAGGACAAAAGAGGGCATCTGATATCCTGGAGAAGGAGTTACAGGAAGAAGTGAGCCATCCAACATGGGTGCTGGGAAACCTGAACTTGGGTAATGGCTGAGCTATCAACTCTCCATCCCTCGACATATGAATTTTAAGGAAATACAAGCTGTGGGTTCTTAATGGTGAAATTCCTGCCTTTTAATTTGCGTACTTAGGCCATTTACATCTAGTGTGATTGCTGATATGCTTAAGTCTGAGCCAATAGACTTTCCACCTATATTCTATTTGTGATGGCTTTATTGTGAAGAGATACAGTTAATAAAAAATGTTGGTGACGTTACCTGGAAGTACTTTCCACCCTGTTTGTTCCTTCTGCCCAAAGCAATTCTTCTGACACAATTTTGTGATAAGATGTTGTCTTCCCCTGCCCTGCTTGATTGTGTCTGAGTATAAATCCACTTCGCCCTCAACTTGTCCTCTCTGCACACCTATGTCTTTCCATCTTCTCTTTCTGCTCTCAGTAGATTTTATTTGGAGAGGTGAAGGTTCCGAACATATTTCTTACAATGTTTCATTATTTAATTTCTTTGGTTACTATCAATTTCTTGTGTGTCACTTATTTGGCTGAAACTTATCCATCAGTGGGTTTATAATTCTGACCAAATGAGAGCACATTTTGTTCATTATTTCTTTATTGGTTGTCCTCCTTCTCTTCTTCTTGGTCTCCCTTTATATGTCTATAAGGCAACTTAAAACTTGCAAGTTATCTTTTTTTATGATTTCTTTTTTTCCTCTGGATATGTCATTTTGAATGTTTAATGGTTAATATTAATTGTTAACGTGGAAGAGTGTCTCAGTGAGGAATTGTCTAGATCAGAATGGTCTGTGGACATGCAAGTGAAAAACTGTCTTGATTGCACTAATTGATGTAGGGAGTCACAGCCCACTGTGGGCAGCAACATTCCCTGGGCTTGTGTGAAGGGTTTTATAGGAGCAAAGAACATGAGCTGAGTGATAACCATGCATAAATTCATGTATGTAGACATGATACAACTAGCTGCTTCAAGTTCTTCATTGATTTCTCCACGTTAGTGTACTCTAACATGGAATTGTGAATTAGTATAAACCCTTTCTCCCCTAAGTTGCTTTTTGTCAGAGTATTTTAACACAGCAATAGAAATAAAACCAAAGCAGAAATCCCATATTAAAGTTTTCAAATTCCCCAATTGTTTCATCTGCAGATTCTTATGGACTCTTTAGATTGTAATGCTTTCTAAAACTTTACCACTTGAGCCAAATAAAAGTGGGGGTATCTTGCCAGGTGTCCCTACCTGTCCTGTATTATTTTCCTTGTTGCTGCTGGGTTAAGCAACTAAAGCGAGGAAGGGTTAATTGGGCTCAGTGAGGGTACAGCTTATCATGACAGGGAAGGCATGCTGCCAGGAGCCTGAGACAGCTGGCCACATTCTATACACAGTCAGGAAGCAGAGAGGGGTGAAAGCTAGTTTTCAGCTTGCTTTTTATCTTTTGTGAAGCCTCAGACACCAGCCCATGGAACGTTGCTGTTCACATTTAGGGTGGGTCTTCCCATTTCAATGAACTTGATGTAGGAAATCTCTTAGACATACCCAGAGGCATACGTCTTTGGTGTTTTAGCTATTGTCAAGTTGACAGTTGATGTGAACCACCACACAACTCAGCCATAGTGCAAGAAACCAGCTCTCTGAATGATGTGGGAATGTTTAGGGAAAGCCATATATGCACGACCCATTCTATAGGAAGCCAGGGTGTGCTGGGTGACCTCTACAAATGTTACAGGTCATCAATTTGAGATTCTGCTCCGTCCAGGGCACTTAATGCTGCAATACCTTAATCAGAGTTAAGACCCGACATAGAGAGACAGGATGAATAACCCTAACTCACGTGACACCTCAGGACACTCAATAGAGCCAATCTTCCTGATACCTCCTCACAGAGTCAGGCACCTTTGTGGCAAAACACCTTTAATCTACAGATCATCCTGTTCTCTCAAGATGCTCAAAGCAGCTGCCTCTGGTTAATGGAAAGGCAGGGACCCTTCTCATCTTAACAGAATAGCACTCCCTTCTCTGAGCCTTGTTATGGGAATCGTTTGTCAGTGGCCTTTCTAAAGGATGTGCTATTGATTTCCTTACTCAAGCGAGTGTACCAAGTGCCTATAGAGTGTGCTGCGTGTTGTGCAAGACAGAGTTGTAGCAACAGTGGTCTTTTCGCACAATAAACTCCCGGTCTCTCAGACGGCAGGAGGCAGGGGTGTCCTTCCATTGGGGAGGGGAGAAGAGCAACAGTGTCTCCAGCGTGAGGAAGATGTGGCAACACACACGGGTCTCATAGGTCCCTGCCAACCTCTGCCTCATGGCAGACACTAGTGCCCAAGGCCGCATTCACAGCTCACATAGGTGACTTCCATCTGCTCTTGACCTTCATTCCAATCATCCAGTGTGCTCAGTGGTATCTGGAATTCCTTTTCCACTGCTGGGAGTTTATTCCCACAGCACAGAAGACGGAATGAACATGACCAGGGCTTCTCACTGACATGGGTGCCTTGACACAGCGCTGATAACAAGCGTCCTCCAAAGACATCCATTCCAGGGTGGAAATACCACAGCTGAAGTCCAGTTCAGCCTCCTGTGCAATATTCAAATGCTTCGCATTTATAATCTCACAGAGAAGAGGCCAGACCGGAATGCTAACTATTCATCTGCATGAGACTCTTTGCTCCTAATCATGTCGGATAATGAATAGAGAGAAGTGGGAAATCCGAATAGTTGACCTTTTATGGCAACGGCGACTTGAGAAGCAGCAGAGAGCTGTGTACTAACCGCTGATCGCTCACGCCACCCCTCTGATTAATTTAATTGTAGGAAATAATGATGGCTAATTCAGCTGATGGATTTTTACAAGCTTAATTGACTTCAGAGATCTTTTGCCCAGTTTGTTACAGTGTATCAGTTGTCTGGTACATGGCGGACAGAGCAACATATGTGTACTTCCCTTGAACAAGTTTCTAGCTAGGCATCTGTGGCCAATCCCTGCAATCCTTCCACTCTAGAGGCTGAGTCTGGAAGAATTATGCATTCCAGACTTGATCGACAGAAAGTGACCCTGTCTCAAAAACAATAAAGGTGTATAAACATTCAGAATGTGTTGATGAATTATAACCAAACAGGCTTAACCACTCAGCAAAGGCTCACCAAGCACATCAGCTCGTTAAGAATTGTGTGTGTGTGTGTGGGGGGGGGACTCTGGGGACTCCTGACAGCTTCCATAAGCAAGGGCCTGACATATGGGAGATGCACACTGTCTACATGAATGAATGAATGAATGAATGAATGAGAAAGCAAGTGAGCGAGTGAACGTATCCCGAACCAGAAGAGTCACCATGAAGGTTTTCACTAGCAGTAGAGGCATTTTCAAGAATCAGGAGGCACAGGAAAGTGAAGCCTTGAGGTGAGGGAAATGAAGGAAGGAGGGTACCTTAGAGTCTGAGTGTGGGCCTGAATGTGTAAACCTAAGTATGGGTTGAGGTAAGGATTTCTCACAGAAAAACAGGAGAAAATGCCATGGAAGTGTGGGTACTTCCTGATGGAGAAGAGAGTGGGCACTTCCTGGTGGGGGAGAGAGTGGGCACTTCCTGGTGGGGGAGAGAGCGGGCACTTCCTGATGGGGGAGAGAGCGGGCACTTCCTGATGGAGGAGAGAGTGGGAACTTCCTGATGGGGGAGCGAGTGGGCACTTCCTGGTGGGGGAGAGATGGGCACTTCCTGATGGGGGAGAGAGTGGGCACTTCCTGGTGGGGGAGAGAGTGGGCACTTCCTGATGGGGGAGAGAGTGGGCACTTCCTGATGGGGGAGAGAGCGGGCACTTCCTGATGGAGGAGAGAGCAGGCACTTCCTGATGGAGGAGAGAGCAGGCACTTCCTGATGGAGGAGAGAGTGGGCACTTTCTGGTAGATAATGGTGTGAGCACATCCTGGCAGAGAGGAGTGTGAACACTTTCTGAAACAACAAAGTGTGGGCACTTTTCTTAAATAGAAGTGGAACCCATCCTGACACAGGAATATGGGTATTTTCTGAGGCATGCTTGCTGGTCCCTGAGAACTTGATTCATTTAGAGAAAATCAACTCACTTCTAAGCTTGCTTCTCCCTGCAGATGAAGATTTTTGTCATGTTTAGCACCCAGTGTTTGAAGAGATGGCCGCAGCACCCTGCATCAGTGACCTCCTCTCCCATTCCGAGAGGATTTGTCCTAAGCAGCTCTGACACCCTCCGCTAGTAGTTCAGTCCCCCTCTCTTCAGTGCAGAAGAAATCCTTTGGCTCTTGTCTAATTCTGAGGACAGAATTCCCCTCTAACTAGACAGCATGGCCACGGTGTAATCATCCTTTGCTGGCAAGACCAGCCAGTCTCACTAAGGCAAGATGGTCTAGACCACTCTGATAGGGAATGGAGACAAATGGCCAATGCATTGGCTCCTGATGAAGCTGCCTGTGGCAGGTATAGGAATGCTGATAGTGTCTTGTGTCTTCATGATCCAGTGTTGATAGACCCTTAAGGAAAAGGTTGGAAAAAGAGAGAAGCATCATTCATCCACTAATTGTGTGGTGGTCGGAGCACACTCCCAGACAGCTGGTGAGACTATGGCCCCAACGAAGGTGATGTGTGATTTGCACGGTTGGGCTGTTAGCTGGAGAGAGCTGGTCAGAGCCCAGTCAAGGACACCTCTCACACTGCCGGTTTCCCAGGCTGAGGGAGAAGCAGCTTGAGGACATCTGCATCCTCATTAACTTGGGAGCAGGCAACTTCTTGGGATGGATGTTACTGGAGATGAACATAAAATGTTTCTTCACCTCCAGGTCACACAGCAGAGACAGTCCATGAGGGCTTGCAAGTAACGTCTATCTGGAGCTAGAGCTAGAGTAGAGGCTCACCCCAGAGCTTCCCCAGTGGGCGAGCTCACAGGATTCCTTAGATCTTAGTGGGGGGTGGGGCAATGACTGAGAGGCCATTGAGAATCTAATGGAGCCACTCTTGCTGTGGGACAATGGCTTATACCCTGTAAAGATTTGTCACTTGTATTGGTTTAATAAAACGCTGATTGGCCAGTAGCCAGGCAGGAAGTAGAGGTGGGGCAATGAGACCAGGAGAATTCTCATTGTGTGTCAAGTTTTGCCTCATCAAGGCCAACCTCCAGCATGGCTCTGACTCTCTGGCTTAAGGGCTTCCCCTCGTCTGGAGAGGTCACCAAGGGCTCATCCATCTATTCTGTCTCCTTGCTTCTAGCTTTACTACTTGCTATATTGTGAAGACTTCCTACCCCAACCCCCTACACCCCACCCCTGACAGCTTCCATTGTCCATGTCTTCCCTTCTTGTTCCTTCAGACAAAACCTACTCCATCATTATTCTCCTTTGGGATCTTAACAAAAAGAGAGAAATCTGCTAGGTGGGGAGAAGGAGAGGAAGAATGGGGGGCATGAGGTGAGAGATGGAGACTGAGAGAGACCCGAAAGAGCAGGGCAAGGCTGTGTTGACAGAGGTTTCTGTCCCACACCTGGTTCCACAGCTGTTCAGTCCCAAAGAAACACACAGAGGTCTACACTAATTATAAACTGGTTGGCCTAGTAGCTCAGGCTTTTTATTAACCAACTTTTACATCTTACATTAACCCATAATTCTTGTCTGTGTTAGCCACGTGGCTTAGTACCTTTTATCAGTGACAGATTCTCATCTTGCTCCCTCTGTGTCTGGGTGATGACTACAGACTGAACCTTTCCTCTTCTCAGAATTCTCCTGCTCTCATTTCCCTGCCTATGCTTCCTGTCTGGCTACTGGCCAATCAACATTTTTATTAAACCAATACAAGTGACAAATCTTTACCGGGTATAAGCCATTGCCCCACAGCAAGAGTGGCTCCATTAGATTCTCACAGGAGCCCTAGCTGGAAGTGAGGAATGAATCCTTTACTCATTGAGCCTTTGCTAGAGCTATTTCCTTTCTTCTTCCTTCCTTCCTTCCTTCCTTCCTTTACCTTCCCCTCTTCTCTCCACCCTTCTCTTTTCCTCGCCTACGCTGTCCTCTGCTAGTCCTTCATCTGCACTCCAATCATGGCTCCAAAGTGGTGGTGTGGCCTCACAGAAGCCTCCAGAAGTGTCCAGAGTAGTCAAAGTAGAACTCCCATTCCCCCAACCCTCTTCATATGGAGCAGAATGTTCAACTGTGAATGAATGTCAGGGCCTAGGCGCCCTCTCTGGGTCATATTTGCAGCCTCTACTTTCCCATTTTCCTGGAAAATGAGCAACTCTCAAGCCAATCCCTTAACAACAGAACCCTAGCCTCACAGGCCCATGGATTCCCTTCCTGCCCCAGCTCAGCAGAGCAGCATTTGAAGACTTCCTTCAACCTCTCATGTGACTCCTCCTCTGGGCCTCTCCAATGGGCTCCTGCCCAGGCTCTCTCCCCAGCCA